>NC_089854.1:25007349-25325474 GCF_036373705.1 Amia ocellicauda | reverse complement strand
CAACAAAAAAGCGGTATTTCTGTAAATTCTTGAAATGCATCTATTAGTACAGTATTTAAAGCACAATTGAGACTCTGCGATCTTGATTTCAGAGTTATAGTGCCTTGGCAATGAGGCTTAAACAGCCTGGGGCAGACCATGAAAAGATAAAACAGGCAGATGGATTCACAAATATCGGTTTGGTGAGGCAGGGTTGAGCAATGAGTCAAACTGTCATTGGTTGAGCTTTAACATGTGCTTCCCCTTGTGTTTTACATCCCCAGTGTTCTAAAATCTAAAATTGTACAACTTCCAATTTATACATATACAGTGAGGGAAAAAAGTATTTGATCCCCTGCTGATTTTGTACGTTTGTCCACTGACAAAGAAATTATCAGTCTATAATTTTAATGGTAGGTGTATTTTAACAGTGAGAGACAGAATAACAGCAAAAAAATCCAGAAAAACGCATTTCAAAAAAGTTATAAATTGATTTGCATATTAATGAGGGAAATAAGTATTTGATCCCCTATCAATCAGCAAGATTTCTGGCTCCCAGGTGTCTTTTATACAGGAAACGAGCTGAGATTAGGAGCACTCTCTTAAAGGGAGTGCTCCTAATCTCAGCTCGTTACCTGTATAAAAGACACCTGTCCACAGAAGCAATCAATCAATCAGATTCCAAACTCTCCACCATGGCCAAGACCAAAGAGCTGTCCAAGGATGTCAGGGACAAGATTGTAGACCTACACAAGGCTGGAATGGGCTACAAGACCATCGCCAAGCAGCTTGGTGAGAAGGTGACAACAGTTGGTGCGATTATTCGCAAATGGAAGAAACACAAAATAACTGTCGGTCTCCCTCAGTCTGGGGCTGCATGCAAGATCTCACCTCGTGGAGTTTCAATGATCATGAGAACGGTGAGGAATCAGCCCAGAACTACACGGGAGGATCTTGTTAATGAGCTCAAGGCAGCTGGGACCATAGTCACCAAGAAAACAATTGGTAACACACTACGCCGTGAAAGACTGAAATCCTGCAGCACCCGCAAGGTCCCCCTGCTCAAGAAAGCACATGTACAGGCCCGTCTGAAGTTTGCCAATGAACATCTGAATGATTCAGAGGAGAACTGGGTGAAAGTGTTGTGGTTAGATCGAGCTCTTTGGCATCAACTCAACTTGCCGTGTTTGGAGGAGGAGGAATGACCCCAAGAACACCATCCCCACCGTCAAACATGGGGGTGGAAACATTATGCATTGGGGGTGTTTTTCTGCTAAGGGGACAGGACAACTGCACCGCATCAAAGGGACGATGGACGGGGCCATGTACTGTCAAATCTTGGGTGAGAACCTCCTTCCCTCAGCCAGGGCATTGAAAATGGGTCGTGGATGGGTATTCCAGCATGACAATGACCCAAAACACACAGCCAAGGCAACAAAGGAGTGGCTCAAGAAGAAGCACATTAAGGTTCTGGAGTGGCCTAGCCAGTCTCCAGACCTTAATCCCATAGAAAATTTCATCAGCCTCGAAACCTTAATGACTTGGAGAGGATCTGCAAAGAGGAGTTGGACAAAATCCCTCCTGAGATGTGTGCAAACCTGGTGGCCAACTACAAGAAACGTCTGACCTCTGTGATTGCCAACAAGGGTTTTGCCACCAAGTACTAGGTCGAAGGGGTCAAATACTTATTTCCCTCATTAACATGCAAATCAATTTATAACTTTTTTGAAATGTGTTTTTCTGGATTTTTTTGCTGTTATTCTGTCTCTCACTGTTAAAATACACCTACCATTAAAATTATAGACTGATCATTTCTTTGTCAGTGGGCAAACGTACAAAATCAGCAGGGGATCAAATACTTTTTTCCCCCACTGTAAATAAGGGCATCTGCCAAGAAATAAAAATAATAATAATAATACAGTTAATTACAGTAAGTGAGGTCATACATCCTGGAAAGTAAAGCTAAGTGCCGTCAAGATGTAAGGTCACAGTCAAGGGTTATGGGAAAGGGAGCAAGGAGGAAATCAATCAATAAAGCAAGAAGCATGATAAAATGTTATGAAGTGCTATCTAATGGGGATTAAAAGGACTAATATTACAAATACTGTCTGAAAAGATGTGTCTTGAGTAAGAGCCAGAAGGAGGTCAAGGACTCTGCTGTTTTGACTTGGGTGGGAAGGTCGTTTCACCATTTAGGGGCCAGGGATGAGGAGGAGTGGCTCTGGAGTAAGGAGAATAGAGAGGAGGCAGAGTCTTCTGGCACTGGAAGAGCGCAGTGGTCTGGAGGGGATGTCTGAAGGTAACTTGGTGCAGTGTGGTCGAGACAGAGGTAGGTGAGGGTCAATGTCTTGAACTGAATGCGAGCGGAGCAGTGGAGTAGCGTGTGCGAATCGGGGCAGAGAGAATACCAGATGAGCCGCAGAGTTCTGGATGAGCTGGAGCAGCGGGTAGTAGATGAAGGCAGGCCGGCCAGGAGGGAGATGCAGTAGTCCAGGCGGGAGAGGACCAGGGACTGGACGAGCAGCTGAGTCAAGTAGTTGGAAGGGACAGATTCGGCGTATGTTGCTAAGGAAGAATCTACAGGTGCGTGTCAGCGTGGTGATGTGCTGAGTGTTGGAGAGCGCAGGATCGAGGGTGACTCCTACATTCTTAATGGAAGAAGAAGGAGAGTGGTGGATTCCAAGGGGATTGAGATTGAGAGATCAGCAGAAGGTGAGGAAGAGTGGGGGAAAAACAGGAGATCCAATTTGGAGAGGTTGAGCTTGAGGTGGTGCGAGTGCATCCAGGCGGAGATAGCAGACAAACAGGAAGAGATGCTAGAGGGGATGAGAGGGTCTGAAGAGGGAAAAGACAGGAAGATCTGAGCATCATCAGCATAGAAGTGGTAGAGAAACCATGGGATGCGATGAGGGGACCCAGGGAGCGAGTGTAGAGAGAGAACAGGAGCGGGCCCAGGACGGAGCCTTGGGGAACGCCTGTGAGGAGAGGTTGGGGGTGGATGAGGAACCTTGCCATGTCACTTGATAGGTCCGGTCGGTAGGAGGAGAACCAGGTGAGAGCAGTTCCAGAGATTCCAAGGTTAGCGAGGCAGGAGAGGAGGATGGAGTGATCGACGGTGTCAAATGCTGCAGAGAGGTCAAGGAGGATGAGGACTGAGGAGAGGGAGGCCATCCGAGCAACGCTGAGGGAGTCAGTGACAGCCAGGAGAGCCGTCTCAGTGGAGTGAGCTGTGCAGAAGCCAGATTGCAGAGGATCAAAGAGTGAGTGTTGGGACAGAAAGTCGGAGAGCTGACGGTGGACTGACCACTCGGGAGTCTTTGAGAGGAAGGGGAGTAGGGAGACAGGGCGATAGTTCTGAGGAGAGGTAGGGTCAAGGGTTGGTTTCTTGAGCAGTGGCATGACAGCTGAGGAGGAAGGAGATGAAGGGGATTAGATCAGGAGCGGCCACTTGGAGGAGGCGAGAAGGGAGAGGGTCCAGGGCGCACGATATAGGTTTGTGACGTAGGAGGAGAGCGGAAACTGAGAATGAAGAAAAGGAAGCTTGGTCAGTGGGAGGTTTGGGTGTGATGGGAGATGAGGGGGGACTGTTGAAGAGCTTGCGAATGTCTGTGATCTTGGAGGAGAAAAAGGAGGCAAAATCATCAGCAGAATGGCATTCCCTCCCACGCAGGACACTAGGAGAGAAATGATCCAACAGGTGGTGTGTACATGTTTGACTGCTGCTTTGTTGGTGGGAGTATGATTATCGTCAATTAATCTAATAGTTTTTGTATTTGTTTAGTGAAAAGGCATTAAGACCACCAGCAATATTGCATTGTGTACTGTATTGTGCTGTTTTGGTCAAATGTTTTCCCACCATTGAAAGAATTGTATGATAAAGCAACAAACGTATACCAGCAGAATGGGTAACTATGGCAGTGTAATACAGAGTAATGATTACAGTTTAATGTAAATTAAATCAATGAACCAATCACTGTAGACCATCATTTTTTTATTTAAAAAACAAATAAACATAAAACTGAGTTTGAATAGAACATGCATGCAATATACAGCTCTGGAAAAAGACCACTGCAGATTTCTCTTAAATCAGCATCTCTACATGTATGGCAGCCATTCCATTCCATTCTTATTGTTATTTGGAATTTGGGAGAAATGTTGTCAGTAGTTTATAGAATTAAATTAAAAATGTTCATTTTACCCAAACACATACCTATAAATAGTAAAACCAGAGAAACTGATAATTTTGCAGTGGTCTCCTAATTTTCTCCAGAGCTGTATATTCTGCACACCCGTGTTTTCAACACTTAAGGCTTAAAGATGTGTAAGTGATTCATTTAAACAATAAAGTAAAATGAATATCCAAAACAATTATAGTGTAAAGTGAACCCTTTGATTTGAAGCAATGTAAATATTTCAAAAATAAGTTGTTAATATCCTTGTCTGACAATAATAAATATTAAACAGAAGGCAGAAAGAAAGGGACACTGTGATACTGCCAATGCAGAGATTAATTTAGAACATAAGAAAGTTACAAATGAGAGAAGGGCAATCAATCCATTGCATTAATTTAGTAACTAGTAACTTAGTGATCCAATAATCATGTCCAATCTATTATTGCATGATCCCAAGGCGTCGGCTTCAACTACATGGCTGGGGCTAAAACATGGCTAAACAACATGTCCATGTCTCTCTATTTCACCATGTTAGAACAGGGTCTCCAATTCTCCCATTATTTTCCTTTATCTTTTCTACAGGATTTCTTCCTGAATAAATACGTAAAAATACTTACAAGAATAAATAAAAGAATAAGAACATTATGTTCACATACAACATATAAACAAGTAATCAATAAAGGAAGACCTTTGAAACCCTTCTGATGAGTATGTATGAGTCTTGGATGTAACAGCTTTGTTAAATCATTTAATTAGGGGGGAATAAATCAGCACTGCATTATTTAAATGTGATATAGTTAGATTGCTTAAGGCAATATGTTTATATTATTATAATCATTATTATTAATCTTTAATAAAAACATATTTCCTTTCAATTGGCTTATTGTGCTGGGACAAGTGCAGTACTATCATCAATGCAAGGATCGTAAAATAATATTTTTGCCCCCACTTCAAACTTAGTTTTACGGAGATTGTCTTGAAGTCTGCATTGTCTTTGCAAGATTAAAATGTCTGTATTGAAAGTATTTATAAGCAAATGATTATACCTACTATCTATGCTGATTCTATTGGGAATGGGCAGTGATATTCTCTTATTTAACTCTGTTTCTGCATTAAGAAGTTTACTAACTGCTTCACATTCAGCACAGTTTCCATACTCCCATGGAGCAGGATATCTGTGTTCAGAGCACTCTGGTGTGAATCTCGTATCTGGAAACAATTCCAGACACTTCTGACAAGGAGGTTTGGAGTAGTAGCCCTTAATCCAACCATCACCTGCCAACGCTGTACCAGTGTTTCCTGCTGCTGCTGCTAGGCTAGTGTTGACCTTTGTGCTTTGGTGCTCTTCTGATCCACTACATCCAACATTGCCAATAATCATGTGATAAGCAGTGGAATGCACATATGGTGGAAACAACATTGGTTTATGTTTATGGATGCCAGCCAAACACACTGCTAAAGACACAGCTTTGTTCCATGTAGCAATGCAGGAAATATCAATGAAGACCTCCCTCTGCAGAATTCCTTTGCATGACACTGACCCGCCAAAGTAGTTTCTTGTTCTCTTACTGGTTACAAAGTCAGAAAAATAGCAGAAACTCACAACAGTAGAATTTAAAAAGAAATCATTGCCACACCATTCATTTTCTGAAAAGGGAATAAACATCTTCTGATTTAAGTCTGTCAGTTGGTCCAGAACAGCTTCAACATTTGCGTCTCCCGTGCTTTCAACCACCTTAAAAAAAAGTAAAAAAAAAATTACGAAACAAGCTTTTTATTCTAGTTTATGTTCCTTGTAGCAGTGATGTTCACATCAAGAGTCACCAAAACTGAGCAATATCTGCAAAATTGTATTAATCGTAAGGAATTCAAGATGACAATTACAATTTTTTAAAGGAACAAACTTAAGGGAAGCCATCTCAGATGTCTCCAAAAATTAGGGAAAAAACTGTTTGCATAGAGTACAAGGAAATGTTAACTGTGAAAACATGTTACATATTTAAAATATAAAACTCAGTAATCAGGTTATTTCCATTATCTTTAAAATTTTACAAGCCTCAAAATCTTTCATATAAGTAAAGACCAACAAAATTTGATTGTTTGATTGTTTATCAAAATATATTTTCACCTCTAAATATTTCCATATCAAATTTAGTTAATTAACTTTGAAACCTACCACATCCAACAGTACTGAATAAGGGGGTCTTCTGGGTAGATGGGTTTTGTACTTTTGAAGCACATCTTGGTACTTTGTTGTTACACGAGAAAAAAGTTCTGAAGACAAAACTTCATTAGGCTCAATGGAAGGCATGTCGATATGTCCGAGAAAAAAAATTGTGTGTAAAATCTGATGAAAGGAAAACAATATATTAAAATGTATATACCGGTAATTAAATACCTATTAACTGCTATTAATAGTTATACAACATCAACAACTCAATATACAGTGCCTAAAGGCAGGGGTGGAAAGTAACGAATTACAACTACTCTCGTTCCTGTAACTGAGTAGCTTTTTCGTGTACTTGTACGTTTTTGAGTATTTTTCAAATTTGGTCATTTTACTTTTACTTAAGTATGTTTTGAGTGAAGTATTGTACTATTACTACTTTTATAAAGGCATTCCAGAGTACACATTTTGTAGGCTGTCATGGATTAAAAATGTAGGTGATAGACAGACAAATGGAGCAATAAATGAAGAAACAATATATTCAAATTGCAAGCATTCCGCCCACAGCACTCAACAGGGCAATCAAATTTTATGTCGTGATGGTTACGGTTGGTCAGTCAATTAATCAAAGATTTGAAATCAGTCATCCAGTCCAGCAGCAGTAGCTAAGGTAAGGTCCCACTTCTTGGCCTACCAGTTTCTAAAGGGAACAGGATGGGTTCACCCTCCTAACTCTGTATCCCTTATGGCGTGGAGCCTTGATGAAGTGCTGGATGCACTTTCCATGCCCCCCTTGAGCCATTTCACTCTGCAGAGTTGAAGCTAGTGTTGCTAAACACTGCGTTTCTGCTGGCCATTGTGTCTAAAAACACGTGAGTGAGCTATAAGTGCTGTTTGTGCATCTATGTTGCGCTCACATTTCTGAAGATGGCCCCAGGGTTTCACCTCAGCCTAATCCTGTTTTCTTGCCAAAGGTGACCTCCACCTTCAATGTCAATTGACTGGTAGAGTTGATGGACTTCCATCCTTCTCCTTTCTCTTCAGATGAGAAGCGCTATTTGCAGGGTGTTCAGAGCATGCACCAGCTGTTCTTGAACTACGGAGCAAAGTCTCTGGGTCAGGATTTGTCTAGCTGAAGCCAGTCCCATTGGATTGTGCATTGTGCCTGCCTGAGTGACAGTGCAGATGGGACTATCAGCAGCTTTGATAAGAACTTATTTATGAAATCCTTTGCAAGTGCAATGTACCCATAGTCCCCTTTGGGTGTAAATATTGTTTTCAGGTAACTGGGGTTGTTTAAAATACATATCTACTAGCACATATCTTGATGATGATTACAATAATAATAATAATAATAATAATAATAATAATAATAATAATAATAATAATAAATAGCAAATATTGTTGTACATGGAAATGTTTTCTTACGGTAACATAATGATAGTCAGAATATAATGTTGTCTATACACACTTAGCTCTTTCTAACATTTCTTAACAGAAACGTGTATTTATTACGCTGTCTCCAATCATGTAAAGCAGAAAGAATAAAATAGACACAAAAGTCCTTTCCACGTCAGGCTCTATTGATCGTAGTGTTGTTTTCTGTCTTGGATTTTAAAATTAAACACAGCACTATCCCACAGTCGCACTGCCTCCTCCCACAACAGGGGATGGATTCCTACAATGCCCAGGTTTTACAAAAAGCTCTGAAACGCATCCGAGGATGGCCCAGCATGGACGCTTAAGCCAGTGGAAATGAGCCATTGGTTCATCAGGCTTATCTATAAAAATAAAGTACTTTTATATATTTTAAAAATCACTAACCTCTTTTATGTAGCTTTTTCCTTTGCTAATGGAGAGCCTTTGTTCATTTACAGCAGAGGAAATATATTTCAGCGCTACTTTAATGAATTGGCAGCTGCTATTGATCAGTTTCTGTGTCCTGGAATTGTCCGACTTCACAAACTTCTTTTTATTCCATAGTCTAAAAAAACATACACAGTGAGCCATTTAAACTTTTTTGTCCAGTTTTGAACAGGATAGATGGATAAAAATAAAAAAGATGGATTTTGTTGAACTAGATTTTGTATAGGTTTGTCCTGCAATTGGAATTTAACAAACTTGGCTCACCAGAAAGCTAAATACAGCTAACAACCTTCTGCTGAAATGTGCACACACCACAAAGATATAGCATCTAAAGAAGACTAATTTAGAATTACTAATTACTAATACAAATAAAGGATTACAGGTGTTGCTGTTATGCAGCTGGAGGAAGAAACACTGTCAAACTACAGCCAATTTGTTAATCCAGATCTGCTTAGACAAAGTCCAGATTCAAATGACTAGTTCTTAACCAGGGTTTATCCTCTGCTGCAAGTGAAGGCTTGGAGCCTCTCAGGACACAGATTCTCCATTTATATAGAATTGGTATAATGATAGCATAACAAACAATTGCTTACCTTTTTTCCTTCATTGGAACTGAAAGAAAAGTATATATACACATACTTGGATTATACATCATAAAAACTAAATTTGTTCAGATGTTCAAATAAAATACATTAATGTCAAAGGGGGTCCAGTAAACCAATTTGCCTCCTTCATATTCCCAAAATGGATATCAGTAAGGTTATCCACACTAACTGCAACAGAGCTGCGCAGTTGTTCAAATATATGTTAGATCAGTAAACCTCCCACAACACAATCTGTACATATACTGTGTGTATCTCCCCCAGAATAACATAATTGCAAATTATAACAAAGTTAATTTGGTTCATATTATTAATACTGTGCAGATGTTATTTGTAGAGTGTTGTATTTTTCAGGATTTGGCTTTGTAACCAGTATTTCAAATTATACCGTGCAGTTGCCAATATAGCTACTCCAGGTAATCTAATTAAAGCAGCAATTAGGTAATCATCATAAAAGCTGTGATTCATTAAAAAAATATTAATTAATTATGTGGCTTTAAGAGAAGCCTATAGTTACCTCTTGGTGCTAGAGAACTGAAATACAAACCCAATCCCCCCAAAAACCCAATGCAATGTTTTAATTTAATCTGGGCCCTTGTCACTACAAAACACACAAACCAAATTGATTTCACACCTGGGTCTGGTCCTCTTACATATTCAGTTTGTTCCACAACTTCCATTCGTTGTCGTGCATGGTAATTCGGACAATTCAGTTTACTGCATGCTGCTGACTTTTTTTCAATTGGGCAGCGGAAGAATTTTTTCAATGCCTGTAAATAAAGTAAATTAAAATACAACTTTGAAAAACTATTAGCTTTACCAGTAACTAGACAAACCATCCATAATTTTCTGTCCTTATCCACATATCAATTCTTATTTTTAGCAGTTACAATTTCCTCAATGCATGTCTAAAGAAATGTACCTAATACATACTTTTGGAGAGCTCCTATCCAGCAAGTTTTATACATCATCCTGAAATAATTTAAGATTTGTAAAAACTACATTCTGGTCGATCAATCAAGTGTTCTGGAGAATCCAGTCTTTTTGAGAATTTGGAACAACTTTCAGGCACTCAAGTATCAGATTTCCCAGGACAAGTAACTTGCTTAATTGATCAGTAACTGATACCCAATCTTTAGAAAATTGTGATTTAGGGTGACCTATCAGACTAACTGGATTGGGGAACTGCAGGACCAGAGTTGGAAATGTGTGGTTTAAGAGCGTACTTAAATAGCTAGTTTTAAATTACTGATTCAAACTAAATCTAGATTACCCTTAAAGACTGTCAAATATGTTCGGTAGCAGTGACTTGGAGAGACTAAGCCTTCTTATGTGAACTTAAAAAAGAGAAAATAAAATTTACCAAACATTTACCAAAAAAACACACTCAAGCTTTTGTCTAGTTCGTTCTACAGATAATAGGAACCTTGTACAAAACATTTTTTTGTTTTTTTTGTTTTTGGAAATACCTCTTCATCCAAATGCTTTTTTTTGCACTGTTTGTTTCTGCATTGCTTTCTTATTTGCCAGTCTGGGCAGATCACTGTGGACTGTTTGGATTGATCCCGGTGTTGAAAGGGGCATCTAGGCTAAAGAATAAAGTTAATGTTGCATGGCAGGACAGTAACTGTAAATATCTGTGCAGAAAGATTTGTGACATGGGGCAACTGTGTGTAAAAAGCAAAAACATTTTATAATGCACAAAATATAAACTGGGTGCTGAAAACATACCTGATTACAAACAGTGGTCTGGTAAAAGAAACAGTCCACATTTTCAGGCTATGATAAAAGAAACATAAATAATCAGCAAAGGAAAACAGAAGAACGCTAGTTCTGCCAGGAGAACTTGAGTAATGTATTATTTGTGTGCCTTATCAGTGACAATCCCTAATAAGTGAAGATGGCAGTCCCCCTTGTCAGAGGAAGCCAAAAAGCAGGTGGAGGCTGGCGAAGAGTTGGCGAAAGCACACACTCAACATGATAAGTTAATTTTGCAGCTCATTGAATGCTTATACTTATTAATTATCAAGTGGCTATTCAAGTTCACTCTGTGGTGATGCCTCTAGTAAGCTAATGTATTAACAGTTTGTGTGTTGTTTAAAGTATTGTGAATATTTATCCCCTGTATAGTTCCTCTTCCTGAGGTGTGTTATAATTGTAATTTTAATTATCCATAAGGAAAGCAACATAATAAACGAATTAATGTTATATTGCTTCTGAGAAGTTCAAGAATATGCAGGCACAGTGTAATTCTCTCCCTATATCTCAGTGCCCGGCTGAAATAAGCATTGAATGAGCAGTGACTCCACAAACTGCATATGCAGCTTACCAATGCATTCTACTAGGAAAGGCATATCAGTTTTGTTTCATCAAATTAAATAAAATGTTATATAAAATACACATTTCCTTTTAATTTAAATAATCTTTCTCTGTGGATAAACACAAAACTATGAGGTGTGCAGTACAATGTGTGATGTAAAATGATTAATCACATTTTATTTTTTCTTTAATATTTAAAATACTTACCCTTAGCATGCTTTATTTCTGTATGCTGTTAATACTTTTGCCTGAAAAATAGTAAATGTATATATATTTTAAAATGACTTCCATTGTGTAAGATTATATTGAAAAAAGATATATAGATAGACAGAAATATATAGAACTAAAACAGAAATGTTCTAAACTATATGCATGCCCAGTAGTCTTATATTTTCCACAAATACATTAAGAATATACAACTCTTGTTTATGTATTGTGTTATGCATTTTAAATGATAGAGAGTAAGATGTCTAATATTAAGATATAATTACCAAATATTTTTAACATAAAATTGTGTTTAAAATCATTCATAATGCCTCCATATAAAGAGCTGAACATTCTGGAATTCTATTGTACTTGAAAAGCATAATCAAGAGACGGCATTATGTACGTATGTCTGTATGTATTGTATAAATTAAGTCAGATACTTTTCTCCTCAGAAATCCCAGACCATA
This sequence comes from Amia ocellicauda, assembly GCF_036373705.1. Lineage (NCBI taxonomy): Eukaryota > Metazoa > Chordata > Actinopteri > Amiiformes > Amiidae > Amia > Amia ocellicauda. Next base: position 25,313,695 of record NC_089854.1, on the reverse strand, counting down.
TTTGTTTATTCGTTAATTCCTTAGATTATGGAGTATAAATGAGTAAAATATTGACGATATAGCCCCACATTTCCGCACTTGTACTATGGAATAATGACTGAGGAATCGTTACGTGCAGCATATAGTGCATTTTGGCTAATTATTAGGTCTACAAAGAAACATAACAACACAGTAAACATCTACATTTAAAATTACATAATTCCTTATTTACTTGATTGTTTAAATCCAACAATATGATTTATAAACTCTTGCGATTGTTACAATATCAACCAATTACACATTCTAGAATTGGCAAACAATAAATCCAAATAGAAGAGATTTATACAGAACTTACCAAATTATTATATTCTCACGAAATGTCAATCAGAAAAGTAGCTTTCTTGTCGGCTTCATTTTTATATAAAGCCTCTCCCTGTAGGCGGGCATATGAAGAACGGGAAACTGAAACTATTGTATGCTCTCTGTGTACAGTGTAGGAGTGGTTTATATACAAAGCTGAGAAAGAATCGTCTTCTTCTGTTACAGAAATCTAAAATGCAAGCATTCATGCATATTTAGCCTAAGTTAATCATATTCGCTAATAGCAAACTGTTATATTTTGGGGTACTAAAAAAGAATAATAAATATCATCGGGAAAAATAGAGTAAATTAAGTAAAGGCTTGTAGTTTTCTATCAGTTGGGGTGGGGTTAACGTCGTTTAAAAAGTACTTAATCTACAAATATTCTAATCATTTAAACATCATTCTCTTGTAATGGAAAATGCAGCAAATAGGGTTATTTCTGGCCATTTCTTATTCTTCTCTGGCGATGTCGTTCCATAAATAAGTGTCATCAGTTGGCCTAGATAAAGTATCACGTTTCTTAGTTGTACAACCAAAGAGACATTGATCTGTCTATTTTAGACTATTCCCGTTTTTAAATCAATCCAATTCTGCCTCTACTTTGGACCTGAGGGAGTATGGAACTTTTTCTTGTCTTTGCTTTGTCTCTCCAAGTACCAGCTTTGTCTTTAAGTATACCACTCTGCCTATATTGTCTTGAAAGACAGTTTCATACTATTTAAATAGTTGTTTTAGGTAGTTTTGTGTGTGTGTGTGTGTGTGTGTGTGTCCATTGACCTTGTTTGCGTGACTTGTACTGACAGATCATGCCATTGTAGTTTCATATAAACCAGATTATAAACAAGGAAAAACCACACAGGTGCTTCCATACCTAAAGCTCAACTTTTTAAATAATGTTACGATTAGGTTCAACATTTTGAAGTCATTAATTTAATTAGATATTGGTTAAACACAATTGATAATTCTTGAAAAGTGGAATTAATGTATTGAGTCGATTTCTCAGGAATATATTTTGAATACATTTTGAATACAATAAAGACATGACCACTCCAGTTCTGAAATGTATACACACTCAGAGCACATTGTTTTTAAAGGGCAAGTTAACAGTCAATACAAAATTAACAACACATTACATATACAGTACAGTGCATTCATTTTATAGTTATTAAGTTATTATCAAGTTGTATTTTTTCCTTCTGCCTGTCTTATTGACCAGGTACAAGTGCAGTGCCGTCATCCGAGGAAGGATTGTAAAACATGAAATGTTCCCCCACTTCAAAGTTGGTTTTCCTTAGATTATTTTCAAGCCTTTCCTTTCTTTCTGAGCATAATATTTTATGGACATCTGAATGTGGTATCAGTTCTGTAAATGTGTAATTCAAATTGATTGAAATATATTTGGGCAGTGATATTCTCTTATTTAACTCTGTTTCTGCATTAAGAAGTTTACTAACTGCTTCACATTCAGCACAGTTTCCATACTCCCATGGAGCAGGATATCTGTGTTCAGAGCACTCTGGTGTGAATCTCGTATCTGGAAACAATTCCAGACACTTCTGACAAGGAGGTTTGGAGTAGTAGCCCTTAATCCGACCATCACCTGCCAACGCTGTACCAGTGTTTCCTGCTGCTGCTGCTAGGCTAGTGTTGACCTTTGTGCTTTGGTGCTCTTCTGATCCACTACATCCAACATTGCCAATAATCATGTGATAAGCAGTGGAATGCACATATGGTGGAAACTGAATGTGTTTAGTCTTAGACATGTTAGCCAAACACACTGCTAAAGACACAGCTTTGTTCCATGTAGCAATGCAGGAAATATCAATGAAGACCTCCCTCTGCAGAATTCCTTTGCATGACACTGACCCGCCAAAGTAGTTTCTTGTTCTCTTACTGGTTACAGAGTCAAAAAAATAGCAGTAACTCACAACAGTAGAATTAAAAAAGAAATCATTTCCACAAAGCTGACTTGCTGAATATTGAATAAACATCTTCTGATTTAAATATGTCAGCTGGTCCAGAACAGCTTCAACATTTTGGTCTCCAGTGCTTTCAACCACCTTGTAAAAGAAATACAATGTCTTAACATAAAAATAAGTATACACATTTGATTAAGTTTTTTTCCCCTAAATAGCAGTACACTTTACACTGAGAATCAACAGGACTTTTTCAGAAATATCAGCTTTAATGAGTTTCAGTGAATTTATAGTTGACATCCTTTAAAATAGTACTGTAGTTTTAATGATTACATATGAGAAAAACTAATTCCAATATCTTCAGATATTATGCACAAGAATAACATATCAAAAACACCAACTCCTAAAATAAGATGGGCAGATATTGTATGTAGCATAATTCATACCTGTCCACTGTCTTCATAATTCTACGAAGGTTCCTAAAACATCCTTTGAACAGCTGAATAAAATTAAGACTTGTTGAGCTTTTAAATGTGATGTCTTTTCACCAGTAAATCTTAAGAATTCACAACCATGTATTTTTCACAAATGTGTTTTTAAACCTACCACATCCAACAGTACTGAGTAAGGTGGTCTTGTGGGTAGATGGCTTTTGTAATTTTGAAGGACATCTTCATAATTTCTTGTTACAACAGATATGAGTTGTTTAGGCAAAACCTCATTGTACTCAACTGAAGGAAAGTCAATATATCCAAGAAACAAAATAGTGTGTAGAATCTGTTGAATGGAAAATAAAAATACAAAACATATTTCCATGTGTAAATATAATATAAATAAATAGAGCACATAATTTCCCCCTAGTTGCTAAACTAAAAAACAACAACACTTAAACTCAAACCATAGATTCAAAATTAAATACAAATAAAGCACAAATAGGTATTTAATGGTGGAAGGAAGACTTGCATTGATTTTAATTGTATTTGATTCTATAAACAGTATTGTCTTTTATTAGCAATTGCATAAACTGGATTATTGATGAGAAACATATTAAGGGTTGGAAATACAAACGCTAAACATGCAAAATAACAAGCAATATTGCAGGCACAAAAAATGCAATATTACATTCATAACTTATGCTATAGTTGGATGGAAAAGCTAAATGTAATTGTATATGTACAGTATGTGTATATAAGTATATAAAGCAACTGCTAACCTCCTTTATGTAGCTCTTTGCTTTATCACTGGAGAGCCTTTTTTCTTGTACAGCGGAGTAAATGTATTTCAGGGCCACTTCAACAAATGCACAGCTGCTCTTCACAAGATTCTGCGTTCTAAAGGTGTCAGTCTTGATAAATGTCCTTTTACCACTTTGACTAAATAAAACAAACAAAACACACAGCCCTGAGACAAAGATTTCTTCTTGGCCCATTTTGGCATAATTGTTACCTGGTTGTCTAACTAGTGGCTGCATGACTGGTCTCAGTCTCAAGTAGCATGAATTCCTCTACTTCGTCAGTTAAAAACAATATATATTGAATCAGTCCAGGGGTCCATGTAAAGGTAAAGCCACCAGCAGTAAAACATTAAGACATTACTCAAAAGAATGAGGTGTTTGATGGTACAGAAGACACAGAAAGGGAAAAGAGTGAGTGCTTCCATTCCTCTAATGTATCCCATTAGAATATCACAAAATATGAAAGATAAGTCATTCTAAATGCATGGGAATTATTTATTTATCAGCAAGAGACATATATCCATAAACACTATACGAAAAAAGGGGTTTACCGTGACATTTTTGAGCACACAAAAAAGAGGAGAAAATTCAAGTCAAGTAACCAATGAAGATATTTTGCAGATAATCGCCCTCCAAGCCCCGGGGTTAAGAACAAATGCATCAACTTTGGTATTGATCATGCAGTTAAAACGTGGAATAAAATGATTACCTTTTATCCTTCATTGGACCTGAAATGTAATATTTATATATGTATTTATAAAAAACACATACTGCATTCTACTGTATACTGTATACAAATACATAGTATTGAGCTTTGTCTACACTCATGTCAAAAGCAGCAGAGAATAAAGAGTGTTTCAAAAGTCATAGGACTCATTAACAGAAAATTATTTGCTTGCAACATGCTTATTGTTTGACATGATTATTGAAGGAACGACCACCGGTTTACTGTTTTCAATATTGAGCTGATCTTTTTACATTCATTCAATTTGTTTTGCCCTCATTGATTAGAAACTGCTGTTTGTTTGAAAAAGCAAAACCATTAATAAAACAATAATATGAACCAGATATTAATTATTGAAAACATACCTTTTCCATACATTGTATTGGTAACCGAAACCACGTTTTCCGGCTGTAATAAAATACACAAATAATCTTCAAAGGCAAACAGAAGAACAGGACAAATCTGGATTCCGTTTTAGAGTTGAGATGAAAATGTTGTCTACATTTACTTGTCTGTTCAAATGAAATTGTAATTTAGAATTATAATCTAATTATTCAATTACGAGGTTACAAAGAGTGTAATTTGAAATGTTCCCCTCTACGTACTGTTAATTGAACGATGTTATATGACAAATCACTTATTCAAAAATATAACTTATTAAATTCTTGGTTTTGTATGTATATTAGTATATACCTTATAGTATCTCCTGGCGCGTTCATAAACACAAATTCACCATAGCCTACATATAACAGTAATTCAAAAATCAGTTTGCTTTGCTTGGGTGTATACCTGTGTAATTAGACAACAACGAAACTAAACAATTTAAGTTTCGATTCCGTAAATCTGGGAGTGGCTCGTTACATACAAATATGACCATTCATTCAACACTGACTGCTTTCGTAACGGAACCTAAAATTCAATGTAAAGAAAACACATGTTCAAGAATTAAGAAAAAAGAAAAACACAAGTGCATATGCTAAACATGTTTATGAGGGTTTTCAAATACGTATTATATAGTATATGAACACCAGCGATACAATTTCATATTCATAGCTACCAATGTCATAACGCCAAGTGACAAAACCTATACTGTATTGAAAAAGACAAATGTTGAAATGTTGACCTGTACCTGCAGTAAAGTCGAGACAACAATGTTGGCGAGCAGGATTTCTGAGTGATGCCTAGTGTGGGTGTTGGTGCCTTTCATTGAACATTGGAGGAACACACTTATATGTTGATCCTAATTGAGTAGTTCCAGAATAAGCAGGTCTTTACCGTAAAACCTGGGTGTGTATTTTATTTTTCTGTCTGTCGACTGTGCTACTTCCACATTTTTCTCCGCCCACCCCGGATCACCTCCGTTTTTGGCTCAACCAGATCCAAACTCGGTCCTCCTCTACACGTCTGTTCCGTCTATATTCTCCTCCTCCTCCTCCTCACTCAGTGTACAAGGCTTACTTTCAATCACTTTGAATCCTCTGGCAAAAGCCCTCTTCTTCCCTCCCTCACCGCTCCCTGCACTGAAACTGCTCTGAGTGAGGATAGAAGTGTACGTGTGTGATGTGCCAACCATGAGTCACTGTTGAATGTATTTTGGCATTATAATTGTCAATGTGATGAAATGGGATTCATGCATTTCACTGCACAGTGGCAATACGGCAATATGGAAATGATGTATTCATTGTATAATGCGCTTATTCTTTTTTTATGTTGGGACATGCTTTGGGATGGTGTTCAACTCTATACAATTAAGATGACTGATCTTAGTTGATTAAGAATTAAAGATTCAAATACAAAAGGGACATTCAAAAAAAGAATGAACCTGGTGAAGTGGTCTGTGCATTTACAATAATCTGTGAGCAAAGATTGAATGAGGGATAAAATTAACCTGCATTGCGTGCATTTTCTTGGACCCTCTTACTCTGCTTCATATTCAGCAGTGAAAGTCCCATTAGCAGACTGAAGCTCACATGCTCTCCACACCACAGAGTTGAGGGAGTTCAAGGGTCGGGGGTGGATTGAAGGCTTCAATCTGTGCATAGTGTTTTTGATTATTTTCTATTGTGGACTGCAGTTTGTTTTGTTGGCATGTTTAATTACAACTAAAAAGTTGCTGTTTAGCCCCTGTATTAGCTTTTACATCCCTAATTAATCATTGGCACCCATGGCATTTAGTGATGCATGTATCTGGCCTATCAGAAGAAAAAATTAGCCATTGTGACAATAGTATAAATACTGTGTTTTCCATACACCTTGCCAAACTGATCATTCCTTTTAGAATTCATTAAGTTGCTCAAAACACATGCATGTTCCCACAGCTTAATACAGATGAGTAACACATGCTTCACATGCTACACTTGTAAACATTTCTGTATCTTAATTTTATTCACTCCACATCAAAAATGCATGTTTTTTTTTTTTACCTTTGTAATATTGTGTATATGTAGAATATTGTGTTAGTGATTACTAAACTATAGACAGTCTAGGATAAAAGTTTCCTGTATCAATAAATAAAAATCATATGGATTATATAAGTCATAGACATTTGTTTTATTTAAAATAAATCATACTATATGCATGGATACTTGAATTTTAGATTTCTGCAACAAAAGTAGTCATGTTACTATGTTAACCACTCCCACACTTCAAGTGAGGAAGCTGGTTTGAAATTTCCAGAGAAATCTGCAAAATAACCAAATTAAAACATTTTTCAATGAAGCATACAAAGCAATTACACAAGAAACTAATGTTTTGATCCAGATTAAATTTAAAAAAAAATTAGTCCCACCAGCCAATCACAAATTCAAGGTAATGCTGTGATACATTTATTTACAAGATGCTTACATTTACCCAATGGAAACCTTCCATCAAATATTGTTTTGTGAATTTGTAAACTTGTTTTAACTTGATCTCCCTTCAATTAAGCATGACTGCAACTGAATACTAATAAATAATTCATAGATGTTAGTATAAGCCATACCTGCATGGATTTACATATCATGTGCCAGTGAGTCATCCCTGTTTCATACTGTGTACTTTGTTCACTTCAGGCCATACTTTGCTGAATGATAAAGCTTTACTGGTATACTTTCTAAATTATGACTTTCCTGAATTTATGACTGGGTACAAGATCTCCATTTCTATGACACAAGACATGCACACAAGGGTGGAGCACAGCTATATTTATACAGGCATCTAGTGGCCTGTTAGTTGTCAATGTTGCCCCTTCTTTAGAAATATAAAGAACGTACCGAAGAAAAACATGTTATCCATGGGAAATCTTCATATTTATAAACCAGAATCTTCTAATAGGTCCAGCTGCATTAACTGGAGACATAACGTTTAAAATATTTCTTCCTCCCAGATATACTTGAGATTACTTTAATTTTCACAATGAGTGAAATCCCACAAAAAAATTATTTCCAAGTATATTGCTTACGCTTCCATTTATTCTACTAATTAAATTGTATTAGCATTTTTGTATTTGGTTTGTGTATATACAAAAAGACATTGAATGAAAAGATAGATCATTTAAGTAATTTATCAGATGGATAAAACATAAATGCAAGAATTTCCTTGTTGAAAAGTCACTCAGACTTTCAGACATTATCAGACTAAAATCTGTCAAATGCAGCACACTAAGAGTCAGAGTCATTCAAAATAACATTGTGAAAACATCCAAAATAAATGTTGCATTGAAGCATAATTTAATTTAACACTAGAACCACCAAGGCTGTCATTTTAACATGTTGCATTTTTAGCTTTTAATATTCAAACTTTTCTTTATTACATCTTAGAGCTGGGCGATATGACTTAAAAATAATATCTCAATATTTTTAGAAGCTTGGGCGATACATCTCTCGATATTTCTTGTTTTTATCCAATCAAGCCACAAAATAAGACCAAAGACTACAAGTATTTAGTTAATCCTTCAATAAGCAAAACTAACAAATTCTACATGCAGGCTGTCGTGGGAAATACAGAATGCAACACTTACAGGGCAAGTGTTGTGTGATTACTATTACGTGTGTTATGTTGTTATGGGATATATAATTGTACTATTTATATATACATATAGATTACAAACTATTGTAACGCCAGCTATTTATATTATATAGTGTGTGTGTGTGTATATATATATATGTGTATGTGTGTATATATATAAATAGCTGGCGTTACAATAGTTTTAATGCATCTTAAATGCGGGGTGCCTTATCCCAGGGATTTTATATAGAACAATTATCCGGTCAAGGAAGGATGGACAGCAGCTCCCGTCTAAAAAACAGTCCATATTCACCGATGTGTCAAATTATTTTAGAGAAAAAGTGAACATCATAATGCTTACCCGTTTCGACTTCCTCAGAGCACATCTATACATACACACAGTATGATTTACTGTTACTGTCACATAACACCAGTAATAGTGATCACGCAACACATGCGCTCAGGGAGATTTAGCACAGCCGGGTTTATAGTGGCGCATTAACATCTGCTAGACAGAGACATTTCTCCTCCGACTGTCGCGTTTTCATTCTACTTACCGGTAATAGCACGTGTTAATACAAAACAGTTTTATTATTATTATTAATAATAATAATACATAAAAACTGTTGTACCACTTCACCATCTTAATAAAAAGAAAATTATACTTTCTGCATGTGTTTGCATTGCTTTCCAATGTATTAAAACGCAAACGTTATTATTAATTTTATACCAATGATATCAGTCTAAATAAGCAGGGGTGGGGGTGCTGGCAGAGCGAGTTTAGCCCGGCGACGAGAGCGGGGCGGCCCGTGTGCGCCTGCGCATTAAAGTGTCTTGGTTGTGCGTTATTGTGTCGGGTCTCTCCCGCATCCGGCACGTGTGGAAGAACCGGGAAGAACGCAAAGCATAAAATGACGAAAAATACTGCCGTAAAGAGTGGGATTTGCGAAAGCGCGATATAAACGATAGAGCATAATATGAAACGATAGACGTTTTTCCATCGTCATACGATATATAACGTCATATCGCACAGCCCTATTACATCTGAATAATTTAGCATAATCCGGATATACCCAAATAGCCACATTTCTGTATTTCTGCATTGTTGTTTTATGTTTTAATTATAATTATACACTCCTGGCTGTGGCTTTTAGTTATGTTGCTATAAACCACTGTATTTTAAGTTACTTCACAGTTTTTCAGATGTATAGTAGCATATATACATGTATAAACACTTTTCTGCTCAGATTATTATAATGTTTAGTGCTTCATGTGTTATGCATGTCTGTAGACTAGTTTCTGTATCAATGCAATTTATATACATTTTGGTAGTGCAGATGCTTTATGTTACATGACTGGATACATTTATGATTTCAATCTGAATGTTTGACCTTTCAGTTGGTGGTTGTAGTAATGCCTAAAAAAACCCTGTGTTAAAACCCTGAGAAAATTAATTTCAGCAATCACTTCAGAAATGCAGACACAGGGAAAACACAGATGGCAACCATAACAGACCTAAAGGTTATCTAAGAAGTCCAGCAGCTCGGTCATATCTTTTCCACTGTTTTCTACAAATTTCCGAGTATGTTCATTTATTTTTGGAATTCCTTCGTCTTTCAGGATTTGCAAGTATTCTTCTTCCGTCTAGAAAACCAATAAAATAAAGAAGCATACAGTAAAAATATAATTGACTATTGTTACTGATTTTAACAGTACATGATATGTAATGGACAGTAAACAAGAAAAAAAGTTTAATGCAGGTTTTTTTTTTTTTTTTTTTAACTTTTACAAAAACATTTTTGACAGTTTTCTTTAATCTTTAAATTTTTTCCAATTTACATGCACACATTCCATAATGTGGATCATCTTACCTCAGGCTTTGTGTATTCTCCGTACATGTAGCTTTTGATTGGGGGAAATGAAGCTCCTTTCTTGAAGAAGGTCTGCACACTTCTTGCCATATGGTGTAGAACATGATTCTCATAGGCGTACACGTTGCCCTTGCGGTCAACCATTATAACCAACTGCAGCCCCTCAGCCAAGCTGTGCATGTTGTCAACAGCACCAATAACAACCATCTTCTCACTGTCAGGCAGGTACAGCTCTTGCCAGCTATCAAGCATGTCTTTTCTTCCCCAGTAGATAGTGCCATCTTGCGCAGTAATTCTCAAATAAACCCCTTCTGGACACTCTAGAGGCACTTGTATTTTGTTATGTTTCTTTACGAGGTCCTCTAAATGTGCCTGAGCTAAAGAAAAAATAAACACAAAAAAATAGAAAATCTTAGTAAATTATTACTTTTAAAAAAGTGCATAAACTGCATAATGCATAAACTCATATACCATTATTCAAAGTTTGTAGCAGTCTTTTACCTCACATATAAAATTTGCTCCAAGGATATAAATAACAGTTAAAGCACTGAAATCTCACATGTACGCAGCACTTCTTACTTTATATATAATATGTAAAGGACCAGATTAGTGACAGTGTGCAATATTTTGACAGGAAGAGAGCAGCTCCCTTTGACAAGTCAGACTATATTATAATGTTGGCCATCATCTTGCTTGGGCAGTCTGGGGTAGTGTTCTAAAGTGGTTGGGCAGTGAATGAGAATGAGTAAAACTGATTTAGTTTTACAAAAAACAAATATATGAATATACTATTTAAATCATAGATGTCTTCATTTCAAAGAAATGTATAAATTACTTACATTTTACTGGCTTGCAGAAGTCATCAATGCATTTCTGCACAGCAGGTTCATATTTTTGGCTTTTGAAAATCCTTGCTTCCCTAGAAAATACAAAGTAATTTTATATTTAAAGCTGACGAAGAGGTCCTCATTTTGACTATATTAGTCAGAGTGCACTCTGATTTAAAGTATTCATTGTAAGTTTTTTTTAATTATCATTTAACATTTTGTCATCCTGTGTAGAGACTGGAAAGGTAATTTATCTTATACTGTATGAATAAGTGTATGTTGTGTACTTAAAGACAATATGATTGACATATGTATCCAATGCCATATGTCAGTGGTTCTCAAACCTGTCCTGGAGTACCACCTACCCTGCTGGTTTTTGTTCCAACCGAGCTCTAATAAACTAGTATTTTCCTAAATCAAAGCCTTTTAATTATTTTAACAGTAGGGGTTTTAAATTAATTGAAAAATTGTATAATTAACTTCTTAGGAGTCAACTTTTTATCAGTTACATAATTTAAAGAGTCAAAGGTAATTTTAATTATTGAGGATGAGGGTTAAAACTTACCCATTTGGTTTGTTGTTAAAGAAAGAACTGTCAGTGCTATATTTGATATGATCAAGCATTTCCTGTGCCAGCACGAACCTGTCTTGTGCCTCCTCCAAAGAAAAATATACAAACTTCAAATGGGGTTTTATTTGTAGTTTGTATATTTTTCTTTGTTATGCGAGTTGTCCTTCATATGGATACAGTTCTAAGAAAGAGAGAGGAAAAATAAAAGATTTTAGAAATATTTTACTTCACTTTTTATTGTATCCTCCAAACACAATGCCAAACTAATAAATTATCATAGTATTAATCAATCAGGCTGACATGTCACAAACAGCCCAATTCTTCTCATCTGTAAGATAGTGGCACTTTGCTTTGGAGGATAAAGGAAATATTTTATAATTTTGGGGATAGTGAGTAACATTTCCTTAAAACAGCCATTTATTATTAATCACTACTAGCTTTTAATTTTTTGGAACATAACCCTAGTTTATCCCATTTTGTTCTGGAATAGAAAGGCATACTACATACTTAAATATCATATGCTACCTCTAAAATATAGCAGATAACTTTGTAAAGTATTACAAAATGTTTTGCATTAATCTACAAATATTCTCATTCTTTAAACAGTCCCTTGGAAAGTCAGTAAAATATGGACTTGTCTGCCACTACACTAATTACACAACATACACATCAGTGTCTTTGAAAAGCAAACTAGTTTGTTTAACAAGTTTAGTAAAATAAGGAAGTAATTCCCCTCCATACCCAATTCAATTAATGTTACTTTAAGTCTTATGACTAGCAATGTAAATCTGTTTGTGTACACACACACTTCAGTTTTTAAGATTTCAGATAGACAAACTTACCCTAAATGCTGTCTTACTCATCTCTTGTAATTGAAAGTGCAGCAAATAGGGTTATGTCTGTCCATGATCCACTAATTGTATGCTTCTGTGGTGATGTGATGTACTGCTAGGATTAAACCTCATCAAATGACCAATCATGGCTAGATAAAGATCTTGTACCACATTTCTTAGTTGTACAGCCTGAAGAGACATCGTTCATAAAGTGGGTATTGGAGACCCTGTCTACCAAATAACCCACTAAATGACAGACTCTTCTGCCTAACAAGAAACGCAGCTGGTACACATTTCTATCTGCTAGCAATGTCGGCGCTGATGTGGTATTAACTCTAGACTGCATAGCTGAGGCCGCAGAGTCCAGGTATTAAGGATGCCCGCTGTTTAAAGCACAAGAACATCATCATGATTTGGTACTGACAGAAACCACACAGATCACACAAATTAAACCTGTTTGGTTGTATTCTCGATTTCAACTTTGGATGTAATTGTATCATTTCATCAGATAAGTCTACACAAGTGTGCTCCTAAAACAATGCGTAACTAGACGTATTGCTGCTGAAATGTAATGCGTAACCCCTTCCCTAGCAGCGCCCAAGCGCCACGACACGGTGAGCCACGGAGCGGTCTGATCATTACAAAATACGTCATAAACAATACATAATTACTAAAATATTAAGTTCTTCAAATATAGCTCAATTCACTGTGAAGTCATTCAGACTATAGGCTTAAAAAAAGCGAAGAAGATGTGCCCCTGCATCTACACTGGGCGAAGTAATGCGAATAAAATGAACTGCGTCGTCACAGACTACCCAAGCTACAAAATGGCACACGAATCGAAACTTTTAAAACATCATGTGAATGATTGGTTTCCGTTAATACACTCGACGTTTAACAGATTAGATACAAAACGTATACCCTTTACTGTAAAAACAAATCAAAACACAAAAACTTCGATAAATGGGTGAAAAACGAAAGTAATTTCATAAAATGGCTTCCTTATCAAATTAATTACACAAACGATGATTAAAGAAATGCATACGTCTAATATAGAACAGAACATACAGAAATGACGTTTACTTACTTTTCAAAAGTAATCTCTCCTGCCAGAGACGACTGCTTTTCACTAAACTGTAGTTTCTCACAGAGCTACATGGACACTGTCGTAACAACACGCAGAGCTTCTGGGTGAAGAAGGCGTGGCCAGGTTTCACCCCTCAACAGCAGCGCAGTGCAGGCTGGGATGCTGCCCACACTAAACCTCACCAGGACCTGAGCAATAGGCCATAGAACACATCATTGACAAATATGAATATTTCTTTACGTCTAGAACACTTAAAACGGCACAGTTAATACATTAATATACAGAATATAAAAAGGACTCCAGCATATTGGTGAATAATATGTAGGTGGTGAAGAGAATAAAAAGTGTTTCAGAATAACACCCCTTTCTAATAAAAATGAGGATGGCCACTTTGCTTCAAACTACACAGAATCCAAAACTCATAGCTAGATAAAGTGTCGAGTTGCATTTTTAATATATCATTAAGCACAGACAAACAAAACAATCACTAGAGATGGTTTGATATCTAAGTAAAAATATAAACCAACTCAGGGCAAGTCCAGAATCAATCAGAGGTAGCTGTTAGCTTCAGATATTACAGGTTGGGTCTAACTCAGGAGACGGCTTAGATCGTTTTACCTCTGACCAGTGTAAGTGATTTTCAATTTTAAAGGTGAAATCAAGGCTCTACATTCAAATTATTTGTTTACACCTAACTTCATTTTTTTCCTGCTAATAAATAAATGTACATCCTGAATGGTCTCAGAGTCTGAATTGCCTTCAACATATACAGTTCACATCAAATAATTACTTATGATTGAATTATTATTCAATAATAATACATGTATATACACAAATATAAATTAGTGAAGTTCAGGGTGAGATTAATCATAGTAGTTCTCCAAACATGCCACCTTCAAATCCCTAGGAAAAGTGAAAACAAATTACCTTTCCAGAAAACAACTGCTTAATAAAATTCTCCCCAGCCCCTAGCATTTGGTTTGAGTCCAATTTAATCATTAAATGCAAAATATCTGCATCAGGTTATGGGTCAATGTTTCAGAAAAGTGTCAGCTTTAAGTTTTCCGTAAGTCTAATTTCTATTGCACATCAAGAATCATTGAAAGATTTTGTAATTGAAAATGTTAATATGAATCAGGCTTTTTAAGACAATACAAAATTAATGTAATGTATTTCTTACAGCTAATGTTTATATTAAAGCAGATTTATATTGAAATATAAGAATTGTAGCAGCTGTGGGAATTGTTTTTATATATATTTGTTCTTAGTACTACACACCGATCAGCCATAACATTATGACCACTGACAGGTGAAGTGAATAACACTGATAATCTCATTATCATGGCACCTGTCAGCATATTAGGCAGCAAGTGAACATTTTGTCCACAAAGTTGATGTGTTAGAAGCAGGAAAAATGGGCAAGCGTAAGGATCTGAGCGACTTTGACAAGGGCCAAATTGTGATGGCTAGACGACTGGGTCAGAGCATCTCCAAACCTGCAGCTCTTGTGGGGTGTTCCCGGTCTGCAGTGGTCAGTACCTATCAAAAGTGGTCCAAGGAAGGAAAAGCAGTGAACCGGCAACAGGGTCATGGGCGGCCAAGGTTCACTGATGCACGTGGGGAGTGAAGGCTGGCCCGTGTGGTCCGATCCAACAGACGAGATACTGTAGCTCAATTTGCTGATAAAGTGAATGCTGGTTCTGATAGAAAGGTGTCAGAACACACAGTGCATCGCAGTTTGTTGCGTATGGGGCTGCGTAGCCGCAACCAGTCAGGGTGCCCACGCTGACCCCTGTCCACTGCCGAAAGTGCCTACAATGGGCACGTGAGCATCAGAACTGGACCACGGAGCAATGGAAGAAGGTGGCCTGGTCTGATGAATCACGAGTTCAGGGTGTTGACTTGGCCTCCAAATTCCCCAGATCTCAATCCAATCGAGCATCTGTGGGATGTGCTGGACAAACAAGTCCGATCCACGGAGGCCCCACCTCGCAACTTACAGGACTTAAAGGATCTGCTGCTAACGTCTTGGTGCCAGATACCACAGCACACAATCAAAGGTCTAGTGGAGTCCATGGCTCAACGGGTCAGGGCTGTTTTGGTGGCAAAAGGGGGACCTACACATTATTAGGCAGGTGGTCATAATGTTATGGCTGATCGGTGTATGTTCTCCATTATGGTAAAAGGGCCCACAATGGCATGGATTTAGCATGTACACCAGGAAGAACTAGAATAATAATAATGTAAGTAACCTATTTTAGGTTACCTACATAAAGAGAAGGCTAACCAAAATACATAATACAGCAATAGTATGTTTTCACTCATATAAACTGTACATAAAAATGCAAATATTACTAAATGTGAATATTGGTCAAAATATTTCAACAACTACTCTTAGGTTTTATAATCCATTTTGACTCTTGAAGTCTCTGTATTGTACCTTGATATAGTCTAGAGCATTTTAGTTGATGAACTGGAATGCAGCTGTCCTTTCTCACCAGGAAAGTGTGCAACAATACTATAACCCACAAACACAGATGAAGTAAAGCATTTAATTTTACATATCACAGTCAGTTCCTCAGAAACAATACTACAGTATTCCCCTGACTTAAAAACAATAGAGAAATAAATACAGTAAAATACTTAAAATACTTTAAAATTTTCCAGTGGTTAAACCATAATTGTCTTTCTGTGTATTATGTCCTGACGCATATCTTGTATTTTCACAATGGTAAACTCTAGAAGGTTTCTGAAAATAGTGGTATACCTATATATCCCTTTACACTTTTACAAATTAAACTCTCTAGCACAGGACACAAAGAACAAATTACAGAATACAGGTACATGTTCTTCACTCGTGCTTCATTAGGAGAAGCACATCTTTATCTTTAAGTGACACTGTCAACATTACATCTTGGATCAGGGCCTAGATCCCCCCTCCACACCACTGTCTATAGTGACAGGAAAAGATTGTTCCAGATTGTTGACATGAGTGACTTAGCAACCTACATTTGTATTTTTTCAGGGTTAAAATGTACACTTCACATTTCATGGTTTTGTTTTTCTACTTGGCAGCATCAAGTTATTCCTAATAAGAATCTTGACAAGACAAAATATTTGCAAGTAAACCCAAAAGTGAAAAACACACATAAGAATGATTCTAAATCATTACATATTGGCAAATACATATTTCCATATGTCAAAAAAACAATTCTGATAAAGAAAACATTTGATAAAACATATAAAAGATACATCTGGCAGATGGATTCTGGTTAAACTGCTCCATGTGTCAAACACTTACCTGACTGCCCTGCATGTCTGATCGCCTCCCAGAAATAGGGCGTTTCTGCTCATGGATAGCCTGGAGTTTACTGAAAAGGAATTTCTTGTCCTCACCCTCCTGCATGTGAAGTCAACATGTTACACACAAAATGAGACTCAAAACTAGTCATACACACCTTATGATATTAATAAAAAGATGGGCAACCCTGTTGGATTCAACACAGAACAATTGAAGTGGCGTATTCATAGACTGGATTCATGAGCATATTTTCAGGCTTGTATATTTCAGGTTGTGTCAAACATCTTAAAATGCTACAGCTGTTATAGAATCAGACTCAAAATAGCAGTTGTTCTACTTACATTTTGAATTTGTTCTTGTAGCAAGTTCTTTTTGTTCCTTTGGCTATCAACCACTTGCACGTGCACATAAATTACAATTCTGCAGGTTTGATTTTGTCCTGGGTGATGTTTGCATGTTCTCCCAAGGGCCACAGGTGCTCTGTTTCCCTCCCACATCACAAATACAAGCTGCTTAGGATGACACCCATCCCAGGTGTACTCTGCCTTGTGCCCTGTTCTTGACATGTGGGGTCTGACTCACCCTGACTCTGCACTGGATGAAGTGGTCCTTGGAAATGAATGGGTGGTTAACACCATTCTTCCCAGAGGAACCCACAATACTTTACAATTGCCGTATATATTTCCCCATTCATGTGGGAGCGGCAGTGAAGCAGCAGGCAGGAAGGGCAAGGTGTGTCTTCAGGATCACCTGGAGATCCAGGTAGATATCAAAGCGCCTCCTGCCAGGAAACGCTAATTAACAGGCAGTGAAGGATGGGATATCTGCAGGTCAGAGTTTGATGTGGTCGACAGAGGAAAAAGGGAAATATCCTTGTAATTTACATTGACACTAGACAAGAACATGTTTTATATTGCTCGCCTGAGGTATTGATGGTTGAGGGTAAAGTATTGGAGAATAAACTAACTTTTTGTAAATATATACATAATTCATATTAAATAAGGCCATGTTGGTAGAACCTGTATGAAGTCTCTCTTCTGTATGACCTGTTGCCTGGGTCCCTGACTCCTACTCACTCAACTTCCAGGAGGTTCGTCACTTCAGACAAGAATAGGTTTCATTAGCAGTGAACTATTTTGCTCCAGATACTAAGCCCTGATTTTTTCATCATATCTTATCCCCAATTTACTCGGGAGACAGACAATTTTTTAGAGATTTATTCATATCATAGCTTTGAAATAGGAGTCTTCACTGCACACCCACTCCAACCACCTTCTGTCACAAATTCAGGGTGGCTGAACATGACAGTTGTATTGAAATTGATGTGCTTTATAATAAATGCCCTCTGGTTGCTTTTTCCTTTAGACAGCCAAAAAAGCATCAGGTGTCGAGTGACTCTTTTCAAGGGCCACCCTGCCTGTTCTGTCTAGCGGCCATCCTTCAGAAGCGAGATCACGGGTGGGGGTTGTGGATGCTCGAGCAGGGCACTGTACGGAGGCAGCTGTCATTGACCGGACAGCGATCTCAGGTGTGTGGAGGTGTTGCTGTAGCACCAGAACCCGAGCTTACTGAACTTAGTGTGCAAATCTCTGTGAAACCAGCAGAAACATGACATACAGCTGGCTGTTGTTCAACTCTTTTTTGTTCACAGCAGATCCCAAATGTTCATCTATGGATTGTATGGGACCAGAGCCCCCCAGGGCTGACCTTACAAATGTAAAGATATGTAGCTTTTCTCTCTCTCTCTCTCCCCCCCAAAGTCTGAATTAGACCTGCTATGTTATGCATCTTCTGGCACCCCCACTACTATAGTAACCCTACCCAGCCCTGGAGGACCGGAACAAATTACACAAAGGCACGTTATCCCAGGTGATATTCAGGGTTTTCGTGAGAGTTCTTCAAATAAACACAATGGTCCTTTTGAGATTCGTAAAATGTGTATTTAATACATGTGGTGCTCCGTCTCCAACTGTGTTTCCCGCCACTGAAACAGCAAATTCACAGGCGCGAGTCGCTCTACAGTTCAAGCGCCTGCTAACAGGACCACCTGCTGTCCACTGCACTTTTACTACAAACAGAGCCCGAGGAGGCTGGCGTGTTGAAATACGTTAAAACAACAAAAAAAGGCCTCACTTTATCAAAGAAAATGCAGAATCATATTTAACCAAACAATACACTGACAAATGTATATATACATGACTATCTTAGTTAGACTATTTACAGGAGAAAACTGCTTTGGTTTTTGTTTCCTAAGGTTTTTACAACTTCAATGTGAAATTCATAAACATTTATTTCTATCCTTTACGGACTGTTGGATTAATACACTGCTATATTCATGTTTGTGATGAATTGCTTTTAATGGAGCAACTAATAGGTTTGTCCATGGAAATGTGACTGAGGCTGTCATTGCAGGACATCCCTCTCCCTCCAGGAGCAGAACACCAGCGCCCTCCGGTGGCCCAGCAGTGTAAACACTAGAAGTCTAAAAGCTGTGACGGGAAGCAGAAGACAGACAGGTGCGTGAGGTTGTGAGGAGTGAACAGCTTTTTAGAAGTGAAGAATAACTTCTCCATTTGACAGGTGAAGAACAGACATAAAATCATCAGAATAAACAACTTCTTAAGTACTCAACGTAAAACACAGTACCACTTTATCTTATTTGTACCGTGACTCATGAAGCAAGTCTAAAGCCCCTAAAAACCCAATAAACACATTTTCAATAAATCTTCAGGACAAACAAGAAAAAAAGTGTTCAGACTTATTTTGTACTTGGCTTTTAATTTTGCAGCTGAGGAGAAGGATACATTTTAGATGTCTGTTTGTTCTTCAGTACCCAAACAATTTCCTTGGAAGCGTGTTAGAAAATATCATACCCATATCCCTTTCAGTTTCTGTGTGTACACCACTTCTATCAGGCGTAAATGTTAACTTTGTCTGAAAGGGTGACATTGTCTGAGTCTTCTTTTTAGCTGAGGAGTGGGGCAGGAAACTATTTAATCTTATATAGATGTGACAAACAAAAAACGTGTCATAGTTGTACAGAACCCAGGGCTCTTTCCCCACATACCAGCTGTGGCAGCACCTTTTTAAAGTGTTCGACGTCAATGTTGTCACAGCCTTCAGTTTCTGCCTGTTTCACCGATCGCACTGCAGCCTCTGTAACACAGAGCAGGTTCCCTCGTTTGTACTGGCCACTGTAGGAACTACTGTCAAGTACCTGCCCCTGAGCTGTGCTACACTTCCACTACCTAGAGGGAGCTGCAAGCCCGATGAACTGCAAAGTTAATACAAACTGCAACGGCTGATGCAGGGATGAGCGGGTACAAAGTGCACCCCCTCCACCTCACTGACACACCCACACGGCACTGCACCCCATTGAATGCATTCAGACATGCAGCTGTGAATCAGAGAGAAAAACACTGCTGCCACGTGATCTCTATATATAACAGTAGGTGTGCCAATCATGCAATTTTGTGTAACGATTGTCATACAAATCATTGTGATTAATGATTGCATTGTCTTATCTTTTACTTTTATACTACGATGAAGCATACAGATTTTAGGGATACTCATTTATTGACCATGAACATAAATACAAAATATTATAATAAAAAGCAGGCACTTTTATAAGTTTAATAACCCCAAATAAATTGTGCATTGGCAGGTTAGGCCAGAAGTAATAACTGAATGAATGAAAATTCTGAATAGACCACATCTCAGTCTTTCACAATATTGACCTTTCCTACTCCTTCTGTTCAGGGATCCCTATCATACCACTGGGCTGATACAGCACCCTTCAATATGCTCGTTTTGAACACAGTATGCAGTCTCATGCTCACATGAACTCACAGAACAGGGATGTAAATAAATCACTTTATATAGTATAATGTCTCCTGGATGAAAGAAAAAACGATGTTTCAGAGTTTGTTTAATCTTCCCAGAGACCGACTCAAATCGGCAAATTACTGCTTCTCATACTACGTGGCAGTGGCGGCCTCTCCTGGAAATACACAAAACCACAGCAAACTCAATGCCAAACAGCCCCTAGATCTGTACGTTTTATCAATAGATCACAATCAGCATTACTTAAACATGGAATAACAGTTATGTTTTGCTACAATCAATTACCACTCATTTGACTTCCACTTATTTTAGAACAGATCATTTGTGGTAACAAAGCCCATGCAAATCAGCATGCATCTTGCACAGGTGGAAGTGCTTCTACTGTTTTATTTCTAACTGAATACTTTATTAAATCGTATCCAACCAATAAGCTGCTCAGAATCATTTTATATATGAACCAGCTTATTAGACTGCATTTCAGAAAACCTCATCCTCATAGCAGCCCTAACGTGGTTGTGTGTGTGGGTTAAGACATTAAGTCCTGCTCTCACCTTGAACGAAGACCTTCAGCATCTCGGCCATCAGGATAACAGCATCAGCGCCCACTATTGACAGTGACCACAAACATGTTATAATTACTATTTGCTGATTTTTGACACACCGAGCAATGCAGTCCAGTGAAGAACTGCGTCAGTGACCTCAGCATTATCGAGGCAGCACTTTGCAGAATTAACACCGAGTTCATTTTAAACCTGCATAGGCTCTTCATCCATACCACAAAGAAAAAATACAAAATAAAAACAAGAGACCTTTGAACACAGATCGCCAAAATAAATGGATATTTATTAAAGTAATAATACATCTCCAAGACTTACCTCTGGTCTTCTCATCTTTGAAGGACATTGAAAGCAGCTTGCTGACAGTTTCCTGAAAAGTATTCATTTAAACGGTCGTTTTATATTTTTATAAAGGCATTCAATACACGTACATTAGGCTATTGCCCCATTTCAAAGGTTTCATTCAAGTTATAAAACCTATTCCATTCGGTACTTTAATACTGATTAATGTATGAGCTGTTTTATAATCGTGCTATTTTACAGGTGTATAAAATATATGTTCTTCTAAATATACAAACGTAAACATTTACTTTTTTGAACGCGGCGCCCTCTCCTCTGTCCTCCATTTTCAACAGAATGAACTCGTTTCCGGGTTTAGCGACCAATCAGCATCCGCGCCGCGCCGCTCTCGTCAGCCATTGGTTGGAAACGAGGGAGCTTTCGGGATTTGTAGTCCTGGCTTGAATCAGAAGAAAGTATATGTACAGCTATTGTCGACTAATGCAATGTTATACAAATCAAATATATATATATATATATATATATACACCACTTGATTCAATTGGCACCAGTAGCTAAACCAATACTTAGTTTTATACAGTATATGTAATGCTTTATTGAATGGATATGTGCTTCTATTTATTGTACTACATATCACGAACTGTAATTATATTTGCCACTGCTATGTCAGTTAAAGAAATTAAAGTTGTAAACGTGTTTTTGATTTCTAGGCTGTAATCCCTAGACATCTTGCAGTATTCCAGTACTCTGAAAGATCCCCATTTCCACCACATATTGTTCAGTCCTGTGTATGGTACTGTTAAATAAATATTTGTCTATGTAATTGAGAGAAATGGCAACATAAAGTTTGGAGACAAAACACAAACAAAAACCAATATCACATTTCAAATTGATTTAATTAAACATTAAATATACAAAATATACATTCAGAAAATGTATACCATGATGTTTATTTCACTATGGTACATGTAAAAAACCAGGCTAGTTACTATAGATATAAATAAACCTATATCCACCAGTACAACCCAGGACTGTTACAGATGCACCAATTACTTAATATATGAATATAAATAATCTTTAACTTGCACATTTTTAATGCTCTTTTCAAAAGTTTAACAGAAATTGTACGAATTTAACTTTTGTGCCTTGAAAAAATGCAAGGTACAAACTACAGTAAACTGAAAATGTGCTCGTACTCTGATCTTCTGTTGAAGTATGAAGTAGCACAGCAATGCATATACAGAACTGCAGGCTGAAGGAGCAATAACAGGCCATAGGATTATACCACACACCTCTTGACTTGGACTTGACATAGGCATCAGCTAAACTAAATAATAATAATAATAATAATAATAATAATAATAATAATAATAATAATAATGTGCATTTAACTAATACCCTGATGTGCTTTATTTTATTCTAGAATTGAAAAACATATGAATTAGATAAAAACTCCCATATTGATTTTAACTAGTTAAACTTTTTTCAAGACCACTCACACTGATACACACTGAAATTCTTTGTCAATGTATTCATTTCTGTAGACTTGACATGGAAATGCACTATATCACACAAAATAAAAATAAAAACTTCCAACACCTTATTTCCTATGCAAGGAAAAAAAAACAATGACAAGATTATAATGCTTCTTTGTATAAAGTTTTACTATTTAGTTTCAAAGTCCCAAGTAAAGTATTTTTTTTGGTTTCCACATACAAACATAGCAAAAATGTCACAATGTACTGTATAGTTACACCATGGCTTTTAGTCAAATATGTTTCTCTGACACGTATGTCTCTCTAAAAACAGCTCTGAAGTCTTTGGTAAAGGCACTCTATTGGACATTGTTACCTGGTCATAAACAGGAATGTCACTGTTTTGTGTAAATTCAAAATGATCAAACATTTTATGTGTCAGTAATTCAGGCAGATACTTTTCTGAAAAAATACTTAGTTTGGATGGAAGAACTTTGATTCTATTTCATCATCTTTGATTTTAAACCCTCGTGAATTGAGCAACTGGGCTGCTTTCTTCTTCGCTTGGTTTACAATCTCTGCTCTGTCAAGAGGTACCTGTTCCTGAAGTGAGTGACTGTCCTGTTCTTCATAATGACGGTATGCAACCGTTTCATTCCTGACCCTCTCCTCTCCATTCAGGAGGTTGCTCAGAGACTCATTTTCGGCACAGTTCCCATAATGCCAGTCTTGCGTTTTGTCACTTTCCGTGTACACAGGTATGAAGTCAATGTTCTGGAATATCCTATGGCACTTCACACAGGGCGATTCCTCCAAGTAGGAACCACGTGGTAATTTCATTTTATAGGCCATACAGATCACACCGTTGGGAAGCCTAATGATATTTCCACTTTTACCATGCCAGACCGCATGGGCTACAGCATCATTCCAGGTCTTAATGCAAGACAGCGTAATCATTACCTGAGTCTCCACTCTACCACTACAAGACAGCGAAGCTCCATAATAAATTGGAGAACTCCTTTTCATGTCTTCCTGGAAGTAGCAGACACTGATAACACTTGCCACTAAACAGTAATTATTTTCACACTGGTCATCTTTGTTTTTGTCCACCACCATTCCTTTCCTGATGTCCTCTAAATGCTTCAGGATAGCAGTGTGGTTACTACAGCCCTTCCATTTTGTAACCTGTTTTCCAAAAAAAAAGGTAAATGCAGTTGAACCGAAACACTGCTATTGTGAGTTTGTGACACAAATTGTGTCCTACCCGTACATTGCCAATTACAAACCTGTATCCTATGACATCTTCATTTATTGGCAGTAGAAAGTGGCTCCTGACAATAATTTAGACCCTCTCAGTAGCAATGCAGTTCATTGTAGTTTTCAAGACATCAATGAATACTTTTAAAAGTTTGTGTTGTTGTGGAGGTTGGATGTGTTTTCAGGCACTCACCAAATCCAGGAGAATGGAAAAGGGTGTCCGGGTTGGCCAATGAGTGCGGTACTGCTCGAAAGCCTGAGGGAATAGCTTCTGAAACCTCTCATATATTCCATCAGAGGAGAAGAACTCCCGTGGTTCAATTGGCTTCTTTTTATCTTGCCTCTCATGAATGTAACCCAGAAAGAATATGCAATGAAGGACCTGCTCCAAGGAGGACATGCAAGTTGAGTAAGCATTAATAAAAAAATATATATATATATATATATATTTGCTGGCGTATGCATACTTTTAAGGGCATCACATGACTAGATTATGCAAGAATGGGCCCAGAATCCTCGTTAACATATTCTGCATCTGATTAGTGTGGTGTACACTTTTACGAGGGTGAGCATAGTTTCTGGGATGGCAGGTAATATGTGGTGTACAGACGCCAATTTTGGTTTTATTATTTTTTGTTCATGACTAGGAACTGTCACAAACCTTTGTTTGAAGGGCGTGGCACTTCTGTCATTATAGTGTAATCAACAACTTCATGATCATTCTTTTATTATGCATATGTTTCCTGAGGCAGGACTGCACAATCAGCAGTTCAATAAAAGTAAATATATGAAAGACCCTCTTTTGTTAAAAAACAATCTTGCATCTCCTCATGCAAGTTATCTTTAATAATCTGCTATAAATGTAAATGTTTCTCTCTGCTTTCAAATGATAGACTGTGTTTAAACTGTTTGCTCTCCCACAGACAGAACAACAAGCAACATTTTTTGTTAATGGACAGGAAGACTAGTTTTACCTCAACGAAATATGCGTTTGTCACATTTGGTTTTTTTTCCTTAAATGCTTTCCACTGCTTAAAGAATTCGATGATAAAAACAGTTCCACTCTTCACCAGTTTTTTCTTGATTAGTTCTTTATCCTTGTGATTAAGTTTCTTTCTCCTCTGTATGTTTGATCTGAAACAACCACCAAATCACATCAGTTTAAGATGAATGTTTGAGCTGCCTCAGATTTTGATAGGGGTGTATGTGTAAAACTCTTACTTAGAGACAAAGAAAGAAATGCCCAAACTAAATTGTAGATTTTAATTAATTAAGGAATCAAAATGTATTATTCTAAACATACATTGGCAGACATAAGTCTTCAACAGTGTGTCCTGGAATGCCCATGTGTTGAACAATGAGACAAGTTTAGAAGGTTTACATTCTATAACAATTCAAGCCTTTAATTCATAGATTTAAAACAATAATAATAATAATGATAATTGGTCTTGGTGGCCATTTCCAGTGTCACTGAAATGTGAAGAATGCAGTAATTACCTCACATGGGGGGTGACATCAGCTGCATGGTGATTCTATTTCAGAAAAAATAAAAACATGATATAAAATATATGGGTTTTTCAAGAGGGCGAAGAGTCTTTAAATTAGTCCACAATAAAACCATGTTCTTTCATTCAGAATCTGTTTCATTTACCTCTTGTCTTTCTAATTTGACATATTGGGATGTTTTCTTGTCTATGTCAGTTTTGTCTAATGCTGCTGTTACCTCTATCAGGTAATACTTTTTTCAGCAGGTATGTCAAAGTCACCAATGATTTTAAAGTGGCAAGTAAAAAACCAAACGGAAAGTTCGGCTTCACAACATACTACCCTGCACCAGTACATTTCATATTTACATTTAAAGACATTTAAGTCATACACAACACTTTGCTACATGTTGGAGGATAAATTAGTAAAGGCACAAAATGGTAAGGAAATCTAGGGTTTAGCTTTCATGTGGACCTTCACAGGCATTCAGACGGGACGAGGCTCACAAAAGAATGTGTGATGATTTTAAAACTGGTTACCATGTTTATTTCAGGCGATGTGAGATGTGTCACTCAGTGGCTCAAACCCTGCAGTGGAAATGCAACCAGACTATTCCAGAGTAACTGCGCGGCAGGGCTGACCTGAATTCATCATTTTGTTTTGTTTTGTTTTGTTTTCTCCCTCTCTTTAAAGATTTATACCATTGCCTTTTGCTTGATTTGAAGTTTAAACAATGTATGTATTCAATCAACATGATCCACACATTTCATATAATTCAATCAAATCAAAAGCCATCGATTTGATGATTTTTAAAATATTGATATCCCATATTTCCACTGTTGGATTATTTTTCCTGAACATATTAATGGAAAATATGTGTATGTTATTTGTAAGCACCAATTTTCGTGCTGGAAATGCACAGACTACATACATAAGAAAAGAATGTACTAATAATGAAGCACTGGTGCAAATACAACTTCCTGGTAATAAAGAATTCATTGTTTCATACAAAAGCAGTGGTACTCACACTGTCCATGTCTAATGTTGAGAAGCTCCATATGAAGCAAAACACATTTATTGCATCCTGCAGAGAAAAACACACTTCGTTTTCAATAATAAAATGCCAAGCAAAACAGGAACAGCAAATATGGTGTATTGTAGCTCTGAAAAAGACTGGGAGAAAGTGTTGCTAGTGCTACAGCCTTTGTTATGTGCAATCATACATCAGACTTCATAGCTACAATGCTTGCAAAACTATAAATACTATTATTATATTTGTCTTATCTTTTTGGATTTCAATATATAGTAAAAGTATAGTATAGTATTAGGATATCTAAACAATTTGGGATTTGACATTGTTTGGTTCTTGAATGAAATGTTCAGATTGTGCTGTAAATTTATGTGACTGTTCTGGTATTTGTGTAATCAGTTTATATTATTGTGACAAGAGTATGATGAAAAAACACATCAATACTAGTAATAACAGTAATAATGATTAGCATATCATTATGATTTTGTCATGTAACAATTCCATTAAGTAAAGTTATTGCTTACTGAATCCAAATACAGAAAAGTGTTAACATTATATCATGTGGAAGTAGTTAAAACAACTTGCTTTACGTTAGTCGACCTACACGCAGAAATCAGTTATTACAACTGGTACGAGAAGCATGAAAGTATTTACTGTAAAGTCTCATAGTAGTTGTAGTAGTAGTATACTGGTAGTAAAAGTTAGCTAAGTCTGACATAACATATTAGTTTCTGCTCTTGCAGTATACAGATCAGTTACAAACATTATCAAAAAAACTGTATCAACTTTGCAATGCCTAGTTGTGAGGAAAAACGCTGGATTGTCCTGGTGATTTTAGCAACATTAAATGCATGTATTTATTCGGGAGTGTCCCATTAAAATGAAAAGCAATGGCGGCTGATGGACGGAGAGGATTTGTGCGGCCTGTGCTGTGCTCTTGTCTGGACTTCACACAAAAGTAAGGCAATATTTCATAATTAAAGCATTGCATCGTTTCCCCGCAATGAAAACAGCAGGCCCTTTACCAGAAATGTGCGAGCAGCGGCTCCATGATGGAGCTCAACTTCACACAAACCAGGCTTCCCAGTATGAACACATGCTGAGCAGGAACGGATATTTAAATACTTTGCAATCGTATTTCAAAAATGTACTCGTGTTTAATTAGATGGCAGAAAGTATGTAGTATCTGTCATCTTTCTGTATGTTCTCAAGCACAGATGATTTCCTAACTGGGTTTGATCTGGTGTGTTTCTATTGTAGTATTAAAAGTTATATGGAATTTGCGTACTTGCTGGCTTATTCACGAACCTCTTTAAGATGCTTTATATAACCCAATTGATAACAGGGTGGCGCCAGTGAAGTAAGGACAGAAATGCAATCATACGCTTCGTGCTAAATGCTTGACTTTTGACCGTCATTGAAACCTGTCATGTTATCATCTTATGAAGCAATTTGCACTTGACTTGAATGTTAACTGTGACAAACATTACACACGTTAGTCACTAACTCACTAAACCAGTCCTACGCGTAGTTCATGTGAACAAAAGTACCAGGAAGTAAGAATACGTAAGGGTTTCTACTTCAATGTATTATTATATTAATTGTATTTAATGTGCGCTTGAAAGGGTTAGTGCGACTACTGTTAATTATGCGCAAATTCAACAAACTTCATAAAGACTTGTACAATTTTTAAATAACTCCTGCTACACTATGCAGACAGCACACGGTTCCTTAATTCAATTATGTTTTTCAAGAACCTAAAAAAGTTAACAAACACCTACCTTATTTTTAGCAATGCACAAGCTCCTTCATGGCACATTAATTCACTTTCCTATATTATACGAACATCCTCGGTTTCACCCAGAAAATAAAATGACGCTTCTTACAAAAACAGAAGTTCCTGGTACTTTAGCACCGCCTTTTAAAAACAGCAAACGAAACTGAAAGTTTGAATACAGTACTAGATAGTCAATTCTACATTCCCCTTCCAAAAATACAAAATATTGCAGATGTAGCCTACTATAACTGTCATACAGTGTCTGAAATATGATAACCCAGGGGTGCTATAGATAATCATCAGTTCATATGTGTACACTGGACCTGGGTGTGAAGGGACTGGCGGTGCTGGAGGTGGGTGGATTCATTTTGCGCAACATTGAGAATCCATGATTAAACATCCTAGCTGGCATTACAAAAATCAAGGCATGTTGTGAAATTGTGTCATATTTTAATCTAAAATTGTGAAACAAACATTCAAGTCTCCCTGCAGTTGTACTTGGGGAAGTGTTTTCATGTAAAGCAGTGGTTGAACCCTGGCCCTGGTGGTAGGGTTGGCAGTGCTCCGGCGTGGCTCCAGCAGCCCCAGCTCCAGCTCCGGAGCCACAAAAAACTGCAGACTAGGATGCAATCATTATTTATAACGTTTCTTTTTTTACTTCTTTTATGTAAATAACTGTTTAACAAAAGCAACATATTAATAACAACCATTCAAACATGAAAAAGTAGAAAATTGTAAAGATGTCTGTGGCAATAGGGTTGCATGCCGGCCAGTATTTTACCAGACTGTCCGGCTTTTGTACACTACATGAGCAACAGTATGTGGACACCCCTCCTAATTAGTGTATTTGTCATGTGGGAGACTCTGAGACCCAGTAGAGGAAGATTCTATGGTCTGATGGTCTGGCCTCAACGCTAAGCGCTACATTTGGTGCCAGCCTAACACTGCACGTCATCCTGAGAACATCCCTACTGTGAAGCATTGTGAAAATTGATGCAGCAATTACACAGAAATCCTGGAAGAAAACCTGCTGAAGTCTGAAGATTAATCTTCCAGCAGGGCAATGACCCCAAACATACAGCCAAAGCCACACTGGAGTGGCAAAAATAAAAAAGGTAAATGTCCTGGAGTGGCCCAGTCAAAGCCTAGACCTCAATCCAGTTGAGAATATGTGGAAAGAGTTGAAAATTGCTTTTCGCCAAAGGACCCCATCCAACTTGATGGAGCAATTGTGCAAAGAAGAATGGGCAAACATTGCCGTGTCCAGATGTGCAAAGCTTGTAGAGGTTTATACACGTAGACTCATGGCTGTAATTGCTGCCAAAGGTGCCTCTACCAAGTATTGACTGAAGGGGTGATTACTTATGAATTCAATTATTTTCTATTTTGTATTTGTAATTAATTTAGAAAACAATGCAGATCATATTTTTCACTTTGACATTATGCACATTTTCGGTGTTGATCAGTGGCAAAAACTCCTGATTAATCCATTCTGATTTCATGTTGTAACACAATGACGTGGAAAAGTCCAAGGGGGTGAATACTTTTGAGAGCCACTGTAAAATCAAGCCACACAGCATTCTCCTTAGACAAGCATTGGCAGTAGAATGAACTTTACTGAGAGCTCAATGACTTTCAACATGGCACTTTCATTGGATGCCACCTTTCCAACAAGTCAGTTTGTCAAATGTCTGCCCTGCTAGAGCTGCCCTGGTGAGCTACAAGTGCTGTTATTGTTAAGAGGAAACGTCTAGCAGCAACAACAGCTCAGCTGCGAAGTGGTCGGCCACACAAGCTCACAGAAAGAGACTGTTGAGTGCTGAAGTATGTAGCGCATAAAAATAGTCTTTTGTTGGTTGCAAACAATCACTTCCGAGTGCCAAACTGCCTCTGGAAGCAACGTCAGCAGAATAACTGTTTGTCAAGAGCTTCATGAAATTGGTTTCCATGGCCGAGCAGCCGTACAAGCCTAAGATCTCCATGCGCAATGCCAGGCGTCGGCTGGAGTGGTGTAAAGCTCGGCACCATTTCACCTGGGAGCAGTGGAAATGCGATCTCTGGAGTGATGAATCGTGCTTCACCATCTGGCAGTCCGACGGAGGAATCTGGGTTTGTCGGATGCCAGGAGAACGCTACCTGAACGAATGCATAGACCAACTGTAAAGTTTGGAGGAGGAATAATGGTATCAGGGCTCGGCCCCTTAGTCCCACTGATAACATACGACTATAAAATGGTTAATTTAGGCAGATAAAGAATTTGGTTGGAATAAAATAATTTTGAAATATATAAATCTTTAGTTAAAATTGACTTCTTTTGCAAGTGGTTTATGGGAGATGCCCTGAGATTATAGAATTACTTTTAGAAAGTGAGAGGTGTGAAAATGTGAAGGTGTCATATTACAATTAATAAAAAAGAATGTATTATGTACTAATAGCTGGAGTGACCCCCAACAATACCCATTTAGTTATATATTTTGTTAATTTAAACTGGACTTAATATCTGGGTGAGTTTAATGAAAGGGGGAAAGAGTGGAGAAGTTCCATGACCTCAGCTCCAGAGCATAACTAACAAAAACTGTGCAGCTCCGCTCCGGCTCCATGCACGGCCAACCCTACCCGGCCGACCCCCATACCCTGCTGCTTATTGCGATTTTTTTTTTTTTTTTTGCTTGTTCGGTGGAATGAAGACATTTCAACTTTTTAAGTTATGTTTGATCTGACTGTGCTTTTGTTTGATCTGACTGTGCTTTTGTAACAGTTTACTGAGTAACAGAAAGGTCCTGAATGTATGCAAGAAAAAGACACAAACAACTGGGTCATTTCTTAAAAATATATATTTAGTTTTCCGATATTCATGTTCATTCAGAACGTGTGTGTATATATATATATATATATATATATATATATATATATATATATATATATATATATATATATATATATACACACACACACACACACACACTATATATATTTATATATACATCAGTAAGGCAAAGCCATAGTCAGTTTCCATAAGCAAAGTCATCAAGAAATCCTGTATCTTGTAGAAATCTCTTCCTCTCAACAATCTTGCGGCTCAGCTGTTCCGGTGGTCCTCCCCTCCGTCGGAGTCCGGGGAAGTGCAGGGTAGTTCAGGGTTGTGCGGCTCGCCCAGTGCAGCATTACAATATATATGAAATTAAATTGTAATTCCACGCCCTCCCTCCATATTACATAGTATATCACTGCTCATCTGGACTCAGGCCAGCCCACACACCTATGCTTCATATTATCTGCTACTTATACTGAAGTAGTGAGGCAGGCGTTTCATCTCTCAAAGTAGGCAAGCATTTCCTCAAAGTCTTTCTGTTTACTCTCTATGAATTCCCGGGTACGTCTCTGGATTTCCTGAATCTCCGGATCCTTCTGGAATTCCAGGTATTCCTCTTCCGTCTTTGAGGAGAACACAATTTGTTAATGGAAAAATACCCAGTAGTTTCAAGCAACCAAACAAAGTATTTTGGAAAGTAGCTCAAATCAAGCATGCACAGTTCAAACTCAAGTTTATCTTCATAAAACACACAATCCTTTCAGAACAACAAATTCAATTAAAGCCATGAACTGGACTGCAATGGACTAATTCTGAAAATAATAACAATCCCTTGTGTTTATGTAGTTATTGTCATCCTTATTTGAGCTCTGGCTCCTCCTTTCCCAAACTCCCTCACTGGTAGATGTTTGCTCACTTCATCCATCACTGAATGCACCTCTCACCAAGCTGACATGGGCAGCCATTTGTACAAGCCGCTGATAGATGGAGAAGTGAGGAATTGCTCAACTAATTCAGCTAAAGGTTAAAATATATATGAAAGCCAACCTGATACATAATTACGTCACATGATATACATATATTTTTTAAGATACATTCTGGCTTTTAAGCCTGGCGTTTTTTTTTTTTTTTTTTTTTTTAAACCTGAAGTAGTGATTTACACATGGACAAGATATGGCACCTGCCTTACCATTGGCTCAATGGATTCTCCCTTTCTGTAGCTTCTGATTGGAGGATACAAGCCTCTCGATTTGAAGAAGTCCTTCACACTGGTAGACACATGATGTAACACCTCGTTTTCATAAGCGTAGACATTGCCC
This sequence comes from Amia ocellicauda, assembly GCF_036373705.1. Taxonomy (NCBI): domain Eukaryota; kingdom Metazoa; phylum Chordata; class Actinopteri; order Amiiformes; family Amiidae; genus Amia; species Amia ocellicauda. Next base: position 25,281,150 of record NC_089854.1, on the reverse strand, counting down.
TTGCTGTCGACAACAATGATCAACTGCAGCCCCTCAGCTAAGCTGGGGAAGTTCTCAATATTTCCAATAACAACCATCTTCTCGCTCTCAGGGAGGTACAGCTCCTCCCAGGCCTCAATCATCTCTTTTCTCCCACATAGCACTGTGTCTTCAAGTCCACCAATTGTCAGATCGGACCCCCTTGGGCCACCTACAGGTACTTTCTTATGTCTGTGCTTCTCCACCAATTTAAGGAGTTTCTCCAGGTATTCGCTGGCTGTGAACACAGATCACAATGAGTAAATCATGCTGAATGAGACAGCAGCCTCTACAATTCGATGGCTACACACTCGTATAAAAGTAGCTTAATTATGTCAACATTTGTTTAGATCATTGCAAACTTTATTTTCTATGTTTCTGTTTTCATAGGTTTGAGATGCAATAGAAGACCAATTGTGAACTAGAAGATAATTGTGATATTTCTCCACATTCGGTGAAATCAAAACTAAAATAATTTAAATAGATTAAAAAAATAAAAATAATTTACCAATTTCCTACACATCTTTTTCATTTTTTATGTGGCAGGATTATTTATGCTTATGATTAGGCCTATAGCCATGTACAAGTACAATTCACTTTTTTAAAGTAGGCAGTGCTGAGACTGTGCATTAACAAAGTAATATTAATCCAAAACAGTTAAATAAATCTGAGTTCAAATAGAAAAATACTCACAGATTGTAAGACTGCAGAAGTCCTCAACACAATCCTTTATTTCATAGTGATTAATGTTGCCATTCCTGTTATTTTTTGACCTGAAAGATTAAAATTGTTACCATTTTAACTTTTAAATAACTATACAAATTACTTTTACACATGCAAAAAACAATGCATAAATACATTTAAAATAAATATGCCATTCATAAGTAAATACCTGCACAGAAGCATCACCCAAAATCCAGTACCTGACAATCACCTGAACAGTTTAGTTTCCACACAGCAGCTACCCTTAAACTCTGTCAGAAGACTCACTAGGACTAGTGAACACTACCCATACAGAGGAGCAATCCTGCTTTTCCAGCAGCATTCAGTTCTCTGTCGGCAATGTTGCAATAGTTCACTTTGTCTGATGTGGTGTTGCTAACTGCACTCCTTCCAGTAGTTACATTGACAAACGCGCTTTTACCGTCCAGTTCTGTCTTCTTGCCGTCAGTCCGACAGCAGGTCCTGAATCCCTGCTAACAACCATCCATTAACAATGTATCTGAGCTCATAAACGAGTCGCATTTCTCTCCATAGTGTTTTCTGCACCTCAAGTAACACACACACAACAGTGTTTCAGCGCTGCTTGGATCAATGCGAAGGCATTACCAGGAAAAGGAGGACAAACTCAGCCGCAGACGAGGTCTCGTCTCCTGCTTGACGTCGCTCTGTTAGGGACGAGCTTCAGTGGGAGGGGGATTCCATCTCCATTTTTGAAAAAACAGAGCAAGATCATTTGTTCAGTTCATAAAAACAGCACAATACAACACCCGCTTCCAGTGGTCGGCAAACTCACGAGAAGTTCATGTCACACGAACATTCACAAGACAAGGAAATAAGTGTCAGATCCTTCGTACATCATGTCCAGAGTAGCAGATCAAGAGCTTCACTGTTTCCGCGTTTGATGTTAAAATATCGTAGTGATCTCTCCAGTCCGAAGCGCGTGTACATCTTGCAGATTCTTTACAGGAGACTTGGAAACTTCCAGTGGCTTGAAAGGGTCTTCAATGCTGTTGACACCGGAGTTGCGGTTTTGTTTGCCGAATACATTGCTCCCTCTTCCCTTACGTTTCACATAAAACATTGAGAAGGGAGAGAGACCCTGCACTTTAGAAAAAGTATGAGTACAATGTGGTGCCAACAAACTATTAAAGGAGAAGGGTCTGCACATCAAATCGGTTTTAAACTGAGGAGGAAGAGAATTAGATGTGGCTAGTTCAAAACTGGATTTTCAGTTGCATTTCACATCTGTGTGCCTGGGTGGGGCAATACTTGCAAGATATTGTGGCAAAAAACACATTCACTTCAAAAGCTATTAATGCAGGATTACCATCGAAAGATTACAGTGGACAACACATTCTACATTAGATGAAGGAATAAAGTGATAAACTCTTTGTAAATACTCACCACTTCCCCCCAGAGGAACCAACATTGTGGGAACTCGATTCTGACAGAAGCATCTTTCTTAACACCAGGAAAAGTCGATTTAATCTACCTACACTTTCGAGTGGATAGTGTTTTTGTGTAGATCAGTCCTGGAATTGCACCAGTTTTTCTGACGGGCCGAAAATCCTGAAAGGGAAACAAAACAGGAAGTGCACCTGTGTCAACAAACATGTTCATAAAGGACGTTTTTCAAAAGGTCTATATACCATTTAAACTACAGGCTACATGTTAAGACAATGCCTTGTTTTTCCTCTGCATGTACAAATCTGAAGGTTTGTAAGCAACCCTCAACGGGCAACATGTCCCGAATGCACATAAATACAAACCAGAGCTGTCTGGGTCAAAACAGTGCATTTCCTTATTGTGTAAACCAGACTTACCATAAATCTGGCCACCACATCTCTGGTAAGTGACGCGGCACAGAGGATTAAAGAGTTAACGAGAGGGTTACACCTCATCAGGTTTCCTTTCATTCCTCTCACCGGTGCAGCCAGAAGAGCCGCCGTTCATGCGCGTCTCACACGGGCGCCGACGAGCGACTCTGCTGGGCACCGAGTGAGAAGCGCTGCCGCCAGGGCCTCTACTGGCACCAATGAAGGCGCTGATGCGGCATTAACACTACACTTCATCTTTAATGTCTGCGGCATCCGGTAATAACGCAGATCACTGTCTGAATCACAAGCAGATCGAGGTCTGAACAGACAGTTTCCTGATCTGATCCTGACGTGTTTTACCCTTTAGAGACGAGCATAGACTTTCCAAAATGCGGGGTTAACCCGGAAGTTTCACTAAAGACGAATCTATTTCAATATAGAGTGTGAATACATTATTTTAAAACGTCACATTTAAACAAAGTACTCGACATTTATTATTTTATTGCTGGTGTAAATTGAAGGTGTCTTTGTTTTACAGTAAGTAAATAAATAAATAAATAAATAAATAATCACTTCCGCCTTCAACGCCCAAGCGACACAAGCTGGCGAGTCCCGGATGTTGAAAGGCGAATGTGTTATAAAAGTTAAATCCGTATTTAAGGATCAAGGATAAGTAATCTGCAGAAAATATTTATAAATCAACATGGTTAATGTGCCGTTGATCTGCTTTATTTCAAATTTAAAAACACAAAAATGGCCAGTTGTCACGTTTGCTAACTGCGCCACCACAAAATGGCCCCCAAATCGAAACTCAAAACAAATTAAGCGAGAGAACTAATGTATTACTGGAATACAGTAATTAAAAAAAGGTGTACACTTGGCAAGCAAAAATGCGTTAACTGTAAAGTTACAGAATAATGTATCGATTTGATAAGGTTTCTGGATCGGATTTCCAGCGACAAATAAATACACAAGCTTGTATGAAATAAATATGAACACATCGTTTAAATGTACTTACTGCTTTCTGTCTAAGTCCCTCGTCTTACAGCACAGGCTCTGCTCTTTACAGAAATGTCTCTAACCGCTCCTGGGACACACGGCCGCTGCTCACACCCAGACTCAGACTATGAGACGAGGCGCCACTGCGCAGACTCACTGCGCAGACTCACTGCGCTATGAAGGCAGGGCAGGGCAAGTAGCTTCCGGGTTGTTTGTAGCCAGACGCCCTGAGCAGCTTCGTGTACAGAAACATGTTCATGAAATGGAGAAAACATGACGTTGGTAACATTTGAGCTCCACCCACAATCTAATGTAATAAAGTTACAAGGTTCTGTGAAAGACTTGGAAAAAGATAGAAGTTCTCATGTGACTGACATTGACTCATACTGTGTGATGAGGGAGTGTACTTTGTCCATGTTATTGGCTTAAGAAAAGTTGTATAAATAATGCCTACGTAGGCCTACCTAAAATCTACACATATAAGTGTTATAATAATGATAATAACTTTATGTATATAGCACTTATCAAGCACATAGTGCTGCATAATTAAAAAAAAACAGATTAAAACAAGGATATACAAGGAAATAAAAAATTAAAAAGGACAAGATGCAGTCAGAAAGTACATACAAATGTAAAACAAAGCTACTGAAAATAGTGGAGGAGGACAAAGATTGCAATAAAACTATCTTAAAAAATGTTAACGGTTACATACATTTGGAACTGCATGTGTAAAAAATTAGTTTTGATATGCCATTAAAAACATGGAGAGGATCTAACGTTAAAAGATGGGCTTTTCCAAAGCCTACCCTTTACTAGTAATAGACCTTTACTGAATACCTTACCAATTCAACTTAATTCAAAGGGAACGCAGACAAAGACAAAATCCTTCACCATCAGTTCACACAGGCATCTGTAACATTTCTTTCGTGATTGTAAAATGGAGACCATCTTGAAAATATGCATTGTTTAACAGGAGTCATTTGGAAACTAGTATTTCCAGGTATTCAGAATTTAAAGGTGCATGTCACAATTTAAAGTTTTTAATTATTGAAGTAATTTTCTTACTGAGAGCACTTAAAACAACAAACAAGATATGTCTGGCAGAGGTATTATATTCAGGGTGGGTGGAACAATGAATTGTAGCTCCATTTGACTGAAATTTGACTGCCTGTGCATCAGATCTCCTCCCACAGATCAGCTGTTTCTGCCTGTAAATAGCCTGGAGTTTAGTGATAGGGATCCTTTGGTCCTCTCCCTTCTGGGAGTCCACATATATACTGTGGAGTGGGATTATTACTAATTTAACATCAGTCAAAATGTTTAGACACCTACAATCACATTTGACTCCTGTTTTTTGCATGATATGCAATGTAATGATTTAATATGAACTGTGCCTTCATGTTTTCAGAGTTCAAGTGTCTGCCATTGAAGTTCAGAGTGAGATTAAGCATAGTGGTTCTCCAAACATGCCACCTTCAAATCCCTAGGCAAACTGAAAACAAATGATCTTTCTAGAAAACGACTCCTTAATAAAAAATAAAAGGCTCCCCAGCCCCTAGCATTTGGGTTGAGTCCAATTTAATTAAATGCAAAATATCTGCATCAGGTTATGAGTCAATGTTTCAGAAAAGTGTGAGCTTTAAGTTTTCTTTAAGTCTAATTTCTATTGCAGTTCAGTGATCATTGAAAGATTTTGTAATTGAAAATGTCAATGACTCTGGCTTTATGAGATAATACAAAAATAATTTAATGTAATTCTTACAGCTAATGTTTATATTAAAGCAGATTTATATTGAAACATAAGAATTGCAGCAACTGTGGGAATTGTTTTGTATATATTTGTTCTCAGTACTATATGTTCTCCATGCTAAAAGGGCCCACAATAGTATGGATTTAGCATGTAAAACAGGAAAAACTAGAAGTAAACAAATTTAGGTTACCTACATAAAGAGAAGGCTAACTGAAATACATAATACAGCAATAGTATTTTTTCACTCATAAAAACTGTACATACAAATGTAAATATTACTAAATTAACATTCAGTCAGTTCATCAGAAACAATACTACAGTATGCCCCTGACTTAAAAAACAATAGAAAAATACAGTAAAATGTTATTCATATATTTTAGAATTTTCCAGTGGTTAATTTACAGCCTAGCTCCCCCCCTCCCCACCACTGTCTATAGTGATAGAAAAATCAGGATGATCCCGATGAGACAGTCGACATCAGTTGCTCAGTGACTCAGGAATCATCATATCGTATATTGTATTTATTAATCTGTATGTGGATGGATTATATTTTGTTGTGTTTTTCATCGAGTAAGACCAAAGACAATTTTCCACCTTGGGTGGACAAAGTATTATTGTATTGTATGGTATTATTCCTCTTTCATGTAATGCATTATGCATAATCTATGTGTGTTGAGACAATGAATCACTAAAAAAAATGGACATTTCTGAACTCTCATGAACCCATTCCAAAAACAGATACTTACGGACTAAAATGCATGGTAATGTAAAGGCCATTCATGAAACTAGAGTTGTAATTACAGTATACCTTTGCTTTAAACATGTCATTCTCCTGTTTTTTCCCCTTGTTGCTTACCTGAACTGCTGTTTATTTGACCTGCAGGTTCAGACCTTACAGCTGCCCTTATCAACATAAGGTGAATAAAACGGGGGGGCTGGGGAGATGCTAGATGTATTGATCTCCACTAGAGAAAATGATGTATTTTGAATTTGCTTACCATGATTAATGCCATACTCTAATAGTGTACTAAGTGGTTAAAACTTTTTAATATGCATATATTGTAATTGGAAGAGCAATATGGACTAGTCCAAACACGATTCTCAGTATAAAAAGGGAGTGGGACTCACTTGAAGTGGGGATTTGAGAGAAAAGGTTATGCCAGTACTCTGCCCAGTGATATGAATTGTTGAAGTTCTCTTATAGAGTTTATAGAGACTAGCTTATGATTTTTTTGTTTTTAATATTTTTTGCTTTGATTTTATTTAAATAAATGGATCATCAATTGTCACATCTTCATTGTGCCTGGGCCTCTCATCACAACAACCCAATTTCAACATATTCACAGTGAAATAGCTCAAAACAAAAGTGACTAATTAACAAATTCATACTGGGTCCTAACAGGAATGTCAGTTTTATGTAAAATCAAAAATATCTAATATTTTTGGTGTCAGTATTTTTTTTTTTTTACAGAAATATCTGCCTGAATTACTTAGTTTGAAAGGCACTTTGATTTTATTTAATCTGGTTTGAGTTTAAGCCCTTGTGAACTGAGCAACTGGGCTTTCTTCTTCACTTAGTTTACAAGCTCTGCCCTGTTAATAGCTACCTGTTCCCGATGCGAGTTCTTCACATAGATATGAAACTGTTTCCATACCCCCTCTTCTCCACTCAGGAGGCAGCTGAGAGATTCAGTTTCTGCACAGTTACGAGAACGCCAGCCTAGTGTTTTGTCACTTTCCGTGTAAGCAGGTTGGAAGTCAATGTTCTTGAATAGCCCATGGCACTTCTCACAGGGGGGTTCCATTCATTAGGAACCACCTGTTTAATTTTATAGGCCATGCAGATAGCATGATTAGGAAACCTTTTTCACCATGCGAGACTCCATTGGCTACAGCATCAGTCCATGTCTTAATGAAAGACAGTGTAATCATTACCTGAGTCTCCACTCTACCACAAGACAGTGAAGCTCCACAATAAATTGGAGAACTCCTTTTCATTTCGTACTGGAAGTAGCGGACACATAGCTGTAACAGTAAGAATTTTTCCACTGGTCATCTTTGTTTTCAGTCCAGTGTCATTCCTTGCCTGAAGTCCTCTAAATGTGTAAGAATAGGAGTCTGCTCACTACAATCCTTCAATTTTGTAACCTGTATACAAAAAAAAAGGGTAAATGTAGTTTGAAGAACTGCAAGGTTTTCCACGTGTGTGTAAACAAGGTCACTGTCTCAGTTTTACTGTGCTTTGGTACTGTTATAGTTCAACCCTGATACCCAAAAAAAAACATTATGTATAATTATTTATATATATATAATACACACACACATACAGACATGCTCAAAGTTGTTGGTACCCTTACAGCTCATTGAAATAATGCTTAATTCCTCCTGAAAATTGATGAAATTAAAACTATTGCATCATGTATACTTGCATGCCTTTGGTATGTCATACAATAAAGCAAATAAGCTGTGAAAAGAGTAATTATTGCTCATTCTACAAAGATATTCTAAAATGGCCTGGACACATTTGTTGGTACCCCTTAGAAAAAGAAAAAAAAAAGGATTATAGTGATATTGCAAACAAATTAGTTTCTTTAATTAGTATCATGTCTCCAATCTTGTCACGAGTACTTCAGCATATTTAAATGGAGGAAAGTAGTAATTGTGCGGTTTGGTATCATTGTGTGCACCACACTGAACATGGACCAGAGAAAGCAAAGGAGAGAGTTGTCTGAGGAGATCAGAAAGAATATAGACATACATGGTAAAGGTAAAGGCTACAAGACCATCGCCAAGCAGCCTGGTGTTCCTGTGACAGCTGGAGCAGTTTGCTCAGGAAGAGTGGGCCTGTTAACAGGTGCAGAAGTCTCATTGAGAGCTACAGAAAACATCTGATTGCAGTGCAGCCTCTAAAGGTTGTGCAACAAAATATTAGGTTGAGGGTCCCATAATTTTTGTCCAAGACATTTTCTATTGTTTCATTATTTACAATGCTGAAAAACAAAATCAAAAGCAGTCTTTTCTATTAAATATGGAATAAACAATGGTGAATGCCAATTACTTTTGCTAGTTTCAAGTTATTTCAGAGGAAATGGTGCACTCTTTTTGTGTAGGGAAACCAACAAATTTGTGTGTGTACATGTATACACTTATTTTTTTTATCAGATCGTTATTAATATGCTTGCGATTATTATTGTATTGGGCATAAATTCGTTTGTTAAATACAACCGCAGTGTATAAATTCTCAACTTGTTTGAATTCAGAGTACATGTAATGATACCCAGCAGCAGTACTGTGGGGATGGGCTCCAGCCATCTGATTGTGCAGGTCAAGGGGCCGGGGCTGTATGTCTACGACTGGCCGATGAACAAGTACAAAGCAAGTTTACAAGAAATGGGTTGGTATTTCCGAAAACAAGTCTGAGTTTAAGTTTGGGATCTAATACTACTGTATTTTTTAAAAACAATCCCGTGCACTGAGCGGCTGCTGGGCTGTGCGCTGGACTCAGTGTGAACAGACTCGAAACGGACATGCGCAGCTCTCATTTTCACGCTTATAGGAAAAGAGCCGGAGACAGTAGGCAAGTAACAACCATCAATGTAATACCGACAAATACACATGGAGTAAAGGTAATACAGGCAATTTTTCGTATTTCTACTGCATGGTTTATCTAAGCGCCGACAACCCCATTTTGGTGAAAACCTCTACTTTAAAACTGATAGGCAGGTTATTTTTAAAATCAACCAATTAATAGTAGGAAAATACCCTTAAACAAGGGCAGCGCCCGATATTCGCCTGGCGGGAAAAATAAAAACGGCTCCACCAGAAACATGACCGACACAAGGGACGTGTCTGTACTACTGGCGGGAGGACAAAAACCCCGAAGGAGAACAAGAAAATATTAGAAATTAAGTCTTTAGTAAAAAAAAATATACATTTTGGTTTTGTCCGTATTTATAAAATACATGTTTTTCCAAGATTGAATACGGCGAACTCAAGTGAATTTGACACTGGCGTGAGTGTCTTCATGGCCGCTGACCGGAGCTGCGGCTTGTTTCTCACTCTGCCCTTATTTCACAGAAAACTCAGGTGAGAGGGACCCCGAGCTACAGAAAAACTATGAGAGCTCATACTTCTGCCATATTTCAAATTTAAAAACACAAATACAGTTGTCACATTTGCGAGCTGCACCACCACAAAATGGCTCCCAGACACATATTAATCAAGGAAACTCGTGAATTAAATTAAGTAATTTAAAAAGGGTGTACGATTTATAACAAACACTCGTTGAGCAAAAATACGTAAACTGTAAAGTTACCACAACATAAATCGATGATAGTTTAAACAAATCGTTCAAAATTACCTACTGCTTTTTGTGGTGTTGTTTCCAGTGTCCGGACTGCGCAGCGGCGCGCAGCACAGCGACTACTTTCACCCTTTGCCGCGCCGTGACGTAAACAGTAGGAAGCTCAGTGGAGATATAATTGAAATAAGAGGAGAAACGTATTAGTAATTATTTTCATATTTGATATGTATGGTAACTGCCAATAAAATGAAATTCCATATAACTTTTCACTTGCAGAAGCCAATGTAGTCCGACAAGTGATGTTCTCTTGAGCAGTAGGTTGATAAGGAAGCTTTACAGGATCGCAGTTTGCCTTGTTAATGAAGGAGTTCAATAAACTTTTGCTTGATATGATAATGTAAGCAATGTATTAATAACAAAAACGCATGATCTACCCGCTGATCTTACGTTATAAAAGAGACAGCTGTGATTCAATTATACACATACTTTACTTCAAAATAACTCCTGGTTGCAATTCCGCACCTCGCTCTGTCGATTGTGCAACAGCACTGATCAAATTAAACTCATTAATATTCATTAGGGCTCAGCGGACCATGATCCTGTTCTCCTACCAGTGCACAAATCAATTATAAGGAGGGAGAAGGCTAAAACCGGTTTGTACAGATGTGCCCAGACGAGACCATTAAATATCTGCAGAGATCATTTAAATGTACAGACTGGGACTTGCATAAAAAACCTGTCCCAGTGTTGATGAGCTGTAGTTGGTTGTTATATTCAGTTCTATGAGGAGGCATTGCTCAGGTGTAACATAAAGATACACCCTAATAATAGCTCTGGGAAACCACCCTGAAAATGTCTCTAAGCAAGAAAGAGCATGCTCTTTATAAGGGAGACACTATAGAGAAGCAAGTAGCCAGTTCGGAGGTGAAACGAGAAATAAAAGAAGGCCAAATTAGAAAATAAGAAGCATGTTGAGGCAAAGGTCATGTGCCAGTCACTTATGTAGTATAATCCATTATGTTTTTCAGTCTTCCCTGGATTTGTAGAAAGTTCACTGACTTAGGAAAAAGGCCCCTAAAGACATAAATGATTTCAGGCCAGTGGCTCTCACCTCACTATTGATGAAGTGTCTTGTGAAGGTGGTTAAGGCCATCTGTGATGGAGTAGGCCCATCCCTTTGTTAAGGTGTTTGGGAAAGAACAGACCTTCCAAACAAAGGCTTACCTGGGGTGGGGCTGTGGAGCAGCCATCTTGGGAAAGTAGAAGAGAGGTGACAGGGGATTTTATAAACATGAGTCACCTTACTATTGACATGGGGAGGGGGTCAGTTTGCAGTGTTGTTCCTTTTGCTTATGGTTTTGGATTTTGGGTTTGAATTGAATATCACTTTTTGTTATAAGTTTATTTTGAAACTTATTTTTGGTAACATGTGTTTTGGGGTTTTATGATAGGTTTTTTTATTGTTACTCCTATTTTTTAATGGTTGGATCTAGAGGGTGGGTCTAAGTGGCCAAAGGTATAAAAGCTGGTTCAATGGCCTTAGTAAGGGAGAGCCTGGTAGAGATTAACACCTGTCTGTTTGTGATTATGTAGTGTGTTGCCGTGACTACACTGGTTTTGTTCTGGATCTTTGGGAAGATAATAAATGTTCCGGTTTTGAAGCCTTGCTGCCCTTATTCTTGCATGTCTGACTTTGGGACCACCACACCATCATTGTCAACAAGACTGCTAGTATGGTGGATCCTTTGCAGTTTAAGAGGGAATAGGGGTGTTGAGGGGTACCACTGCTATGACAGGGCACAGAGAGTCAGGGTTAATGGGGTCCTCTCTGAGGAACGGCTCTCCTCCACAGGATCTTCCCATGGCTGTATCATCTACCCCTTACAGTATATTCTATATAGAGACGGTTGTAGGAGCCACCATGCCAACAAGTACATTATAAAGTATGCAGACGACCCTGCGGTCCTCAGTCTGCTACAGGGGGATGAGTTAGAGTATGGGGTCGTCCTAGGTTATTTCGTGGAGTGGTGCAAAGCCTCTTTCTAGATATCACGGTTAATAAAACCAAGGACATGATTATTAGTTTCAGGAAACAGACACCCAGTACTATTTAGACCATTATTGACAGTAAACTGGTTGAAATCATGTCCACCTACCGATATTTAGGTACAATAATTGATTTGCAATGGGAGGAAAACATGAATACCATTCACTCTAAAGTGCAGCAGAGACTGAACTAAATTAATTTAACGTAGAAAAGGCAGTGATGACATTGTTTTACAGGTCTTTAATTGAATCCTTTTTTATCATCTGCTGGTTTGCCAACCTGAAGGTGAAGGGGAAGGCAAAATTGCAAAGGGTGGTAAGTGTAGGCTCCAAGATTGTGGGGGTGCCTCAGAAGTCTCTTTCTGCATTATATGAGAGTCTTGTGGTCTGCAAAGCATGGTCAGTCCTGGGGGACCCCTTCAACACACTGACCTTTGAGTTTGAGCTATTGCCATCTGGGAGGAGATGCAGGGTACCCAGACTTAAGACTGCTTGAAAACAAGGCTCTTTTATTAACTAACTCCATTTAAGAGTACCCCTCCACACTCCTCACTTTTAATTTGATGGTGATGGTGATGATAATTAATCATATATTTATTTATTTTTAAGGATGATCAGTGCATATCAGATTTTATATATTTATATCTATTTCAGGGTGCGTTTGTTATATATTTAGTGTGTCTGTTTTTGAACTGCTGCACACCAATTGCCCCTTGGGGACAATATTTATTGATTGATTGATTTGAAGAATCATTTTTAAGCTCTCAATTGCATTTAACTGTGCCTTCATGTTTTCAGAATTGAAGTGTCTGCCACTGAAGTTTAGAGTGAGATTAATCATGTTCTCCAAACATGCCACCTTCAAATTCCTAGGAAAAGTACAAATAAATTACCTTTCCAGAAAATGGCTCCTTAATAAAAGGCTCCCCAGCCCCTAGCATTTTGGTTGAGTATAATTGAAGATATCTTGCATTTAATTATTCATCAGAATATGGGTCAATGTTTCAGAACAAGTGTGAGCTTTACATTTTCTGTAAGTCTAATATGTATTGTAGTTCAGTGATCATTGAAAGATTTTGTAATTCAAAATGTCAATGTGTGTCAGGCTTAATGAGATAATACAACATGTATTTAATGTATTTCTTACAGCCAATGTTTATATATTGAAACAGTTTTATATTGAAACATACAAATATTTGCAGCTGTGGGATTTGTTTTATATATTTGTTCTCAGTAGTATAGGTTCTCTAGTATGGTAAAAGGGCCCACAATGGCATGAATTAAGCATGTAAATCAGGATGAACTTGACTAATAATAATAATGTGGCCAATTTTAGGTTACTTACATAAAGAGAAAGCTAATAGAAAAATAAAGAATACAGCAATAGTATGTTTTCACTCATACAAACTGCATAATGTAAATATTACTAAATTAACATTGGTCAAAATGTTTAAATTGTACCTGAATTGTACCTTGATATAGTCTATCCATTTTTAGTTAATGAACTGGAACACCGCTGTCCTCTCTCACCAGGAAAGTGTGCAACAATACTATAACCAATAAATACAGAATAGGAAAAGCATTTTATTTTATACATCACAGTCAGTTCCTCATAAACAATACTACAGTATGCCCCCGACTTAAAAAAATAATAGAAAAATAAATACAGTAAAATATTTAAAATACTTTTACATTTTCCAGTGGTTAAACCATAATTGGCTTTCTGTGTATTATGTCCTGACGCATATCTTGTATTTTCACAATGGTAAACTCTGAAAGGTTTCTGAAAGTAGTGGTATACCTATATATCCCTTTACATTTTTACAAATTAAACTGTCAAGCACAGGACACATTACAGAATACAGGTACATGTTCTTCACTCGTGCTTCATTAGGAGAAACACATCTTTATCTTTGTCTTTAAGTGACACTGTCAACATTACATCTTGGACGAGAGCTTTTGAAATAAAAAAATGTCTGAACATGTTTGGACCCTAATTAATTTACAGCCTAGCTCCCCCCTCCCCACAACTCTCTATAGTGACAGGAAAATTGAGAAGATCCTGAGGAGACACATTGTTGACATGAGTGTCTTGGGAATCATCATTTCCAGTTTTTCAGGGTTAAAAGGTACACTTCACATTTCATGGTTTTGGCTTTCTACTTGGCAATATCAAGTTGAAATTCGTATTCCTTTATTCCTAATAAGAATCCTGTAACGACAAAATATTGCAAGTAAACCCAAAAGTGAAAAACACACATAAGAATGATTCTAAATCTTTAAATATAGACATTAATATTTTTATATGTTAAAAAAAACAATTCTGATAAGGAGAACATTTGATATAAAATATACAACTGGCAGATGGATTCACAAATACTGGTTTGGTGAGGCAGTGTTGAGCAATGAGTCAAACTGCTCCATGTGTCAAACACTTACCTGACTGCCCCGCATGTCTGATCTCCTCCCAGAAATAGGGCGTTTCTGCTCATGGATAGCCTGGAGTTTAGTGATAAGGAATTTCTTGTCCTCGCCTTCCTGTAGGTGAAGTCAACATATTACACACAAAATGAGACTGAGTTCAAAACTTGTCAGACACACCTTGTGAAATATTAATAATAGGATGGGCTACCCTGTCGGATCCAAGGCAGGACAATTGAAGTTGCGTATTCATATCCATTTCCCATTAACATTCATTAACATATTTTCAGGCTCACATTTCAGGTTGTGTGAAAACATCTTAAAATGGTTTAGCTTTTATAGAATAGAAGTTGTTGTACTTACATTTTGAATTTGCTCTTGTAGTAAGCTGATTATTTTCCTTTGGCCATCAACCACTTGTGTGTGGAAATAAATTACAATTCTGCATGAGAGGAAAACAGCTTAGGTTTAACCTTCTGCTTTAATAGAAACGGTGCACTACATGCAACTAAATATCTAGAGATTTGTTGGCAGTTATGTGTTATGTTTTATATTCTAAGGAACTACAGATTTTTTATTTTATTTTATTTTGTACACCAATACATACTTGCATATTAACTGTTAAGCTCTACCATAACTGTGTTGCTATTGACTGAATGTGAACAGTAGTGGGAGGGGCTGAAACTCCTCTAATCATTATTTAATATCAGTCTACTATCTTACACCCCTCCCTCAATTCTTTTTTTTCCTTCCACAACATGTCTGACAAAGACATCTAATACCTAAACTTGAGAAAACCATGTTCAACATTCACCCTCTTCACTGCCTTAATTAGGCCCAGGGAAGTGAATGCTGAAATGGTTGCCCATCTTTACTTACAAGAAGACCCCCCCTGCAACAAACAGGAATAAGGGGTTCTCCACCAGGAAGCTGTATATCCAAGAGAGCCAGGACAGGTTGGTATCTTGCAGCTTCTCTACCCATTTCTTCCCCGCCTCCAACATGGTGTTTAGGGTCCGGAAAGGCCCACACAACTCAGAAGGCTGGATCCTGCAAAGTCACAGACACAAGTACATAAAATGTGCTTAGACTATTCAGTGTCGCATGGTGACAGAGCAATTGTTTAAAATGTATTTCAAGACTGAAGAATCAGTGGTGTGTGAAAAGTCATACATGCATATGATAAGCAAGAATCCCTGTAATTCTGCAATTTATAATGCTCTTGCTCTTCTATGGTAGCCATGGGGACTAATCTGAGCAAATCAATTTAAACTTTCCCCTAATGGACAGAACTGGAGAAGACTGGGTTGCATAACTCGGGCAATTGACACCTGAAATCTAGACGAGTTTATAATAATTTGTAAATGAGAACACATGTAAGGCATTGGACTATGTTAAATCAGGCCATACGTAATTGAAATGTGTATTTAAAGCTCAGATAGAGTTCAATCTATGGTCCCCTTTCTCCTGGAAGACTAGGATTGAGCAACTTTTCTGTTTTCTGACTAAATACAACACCAAGTGGTGATGTTTGGTAGTACAATGCTTTACTCAGCCAAGCGACATGGACAGGTAAGTACTGACTAATTGATGGTTTTACCATGGCAGGAAACAAGAGGAAAATAGCTGTTGCTGGTTTCAATGAAAAAGTAAAAGCTAGGTTAAGTTCTCATATTATTAAAACATAGTTTTGAACACATGTTGTAAAGCATTTCTTAAATTATTTTTTAATTTAAAGGTTTTGTTATTTTTTAATTCCTGGGACCCCAAGAGACCAAGATTAATTTCATCAGATGCAGCTGAAACAGAAGACTCCAGAAAGTGGCGAGTTCCACATCCTACTTTTAGAATTTGTTATTATTCATGATCAAACTCTGAAATTTGAGTGTTTAACAGTCCTCCAAATGTAGATGTTTTGTCAGATTTATTTGTTATCAGACCTGAATTATGGGCTTTTCAGCTTTTGGTTCTCCGTATGCTTGCTTTTGAACAGTTCTCTCTAAGTTTGAAAAAATATTTATCAGTTGGAGTTATCAGCCAGGGAGTCAGAGCTGAAGCAGTGAGAAAGAGGCTTACGTCCATATGGTGAATGTGACAGCCACAGCTGCCCCCAGGAAAGAGGGGAAACACAGCAGGCTGATAAAGATGGTGGTCATCTGACTGGCCCTCCAGGGCTTGATGGGAGATTGACAGTTCATCATCAGGCTCGTCTGCAAGAGAACCGTGAGCAAATTAGCTTAAAGACAGTATAATAGCATGTGCAGATCAATTTTGCTTTCCAGTGCAATGGATAACAAAACTAATTTAACAGAGTGATTGAAATTCACTGTGTTTGTGTAAACGTGTATGTAAATATACAAGTAGAAGCCAGCGGGAGTAAATACACATTTCAAGTCTACAATACAAGAACAGGATTTAACTCTTTTCTAGAGTTTAATATAAACATCACAACCTTGAAGCCAGATGTTTGTCAAGGTTCTTACTTACCTCTTTCATATAAAATAAAAGAAAGAGCTTGATAATCTGCATTGCAGGAAGCAATGGAGAAAACAGGACCCCCAGCCTGAGCAAAGAGAAACAAAGAGAATACCTCAACCATGCAATGCCTGCAAATAAGATAACTGTTCAGCTGGGCCAGTTAGCCAGTAGGTTCTGTAAGTGCACTACTTATAACCTAGCATTTAGATACTTACAGAACACTATAATTGTAATATAAATAGTTCAAGCTTATAAGAATGCACTATGTGCACCAATGTCTTCTGCTATGAGTGCAAATGATGAAAAATATTAAAGACAAAAATAAGAATTATTGATTTGGTTTTTACCAGGCAAGTGTTTGCCCGTAGATTAGCTCCAGCACATTGCGGGCGATGTCAAATACTGGCTTCCTTTTCCTCTTTAGCACTCTCTGCGAAAACAGCCTGCAGGCAACAGGAAGGCAAAAAAGACACATAGCTGTAACTCGCCCAGCGTCACACTTAGACACTTACAAGTACACAACAAAAGACCCACTGAAATCCACAGAAACACTCATTCTAGTTATACCTGAACATGTACTTCAACCTTCAGCAACCAACAGAAAGCCAACCAAGTCTTAGAAAACTAAATTAAAATATGGCAATATTCAGTGCTGATTTACTGATTTCAAATGTACTACTTTGTTCTTAAAAGGAAAATGGCCAGACATCTGAGAGGTTGAAAAAATTAACTTAGAGGTTAAGCTTACTTCCAAAGGAATTCTCCAAAGAAAGTGTCCAGGATGGTGAAGATGAAGTCCATTAACAGAAAACGATACAGCTCCTGTCCAACAAAGGTCTCCCAGCACTTAGGACCAGAAAACAGGACAACAAGAGCAACTACAATTTAACACTGATGGAGAATCAACAATCCCTGACAAAAAGCACCAACATCAAAATCAATGCAAGGCTTTGTGAATCTTTAGCAGTTGTTCAGTGCTAGACAGGCTAGTTGGCTGAGGCCAAGAATGTAACGCATGTAAAATAGAAAACAAAGAGCTGGGGCTCTAGGACTCTTTTGGATGGCCTGTTGGGACAGCTGAAACCGTAACAATGTTCCAGTGCAGTGGACTGGAGGCCGTTTCCGTTGAGCCACCCATGTGTAGATGTCCACACCCTAGAACAGGGGTTGGCAACAAGGTTTGGCATCGGGCCAATTTTGATCTCAGGTAATAATTTTAAATTATTAATAAATAAAAAATTGATTGCGGGCCAGATTTGGCCTGCAGGCCGCCTGTTGCTGAACCCTGCCCTAGAAGCAATGTCCCTCACCTCCAGCTTCAGTTTGACTCTGTTGTTGGCAGTTGTCCCCAGCCAGTGAAAACACAGCACTCCCAGGACAGACACCTTTAGCACCAGATTCCTGCAAACAGAGAACAGATGGAAGGGCTTTTTAAGACAGTGTTCCAACTTCTTGCAGACTTACACAACTTATAAAGGGGACATAAAGGGAAATCAAATCAAATCAAAATGATTCATAAAATCATAGTTTAATGCATGTTTACATGTAGCTCTAGTGTATAAGTAAGATGTATATCACTTTTCCAGTTTGATTCTAAAGGGGGGTCAATTGTTTTATATAACTGAAATATTTTTTTTTTTTACTGTAAATACATTTCAGTGGCTAATCCTTACACATGATTTATAATAAATTAATATAATAATAAGTGTCCCTTATTGTATAAGAGATGTCATTTTGCACAGTTAATTCAGCCAGAACCTCTCGCCCAAACTACATGAGATGACCTCTCAAATAATAAGAGACTCCCTTCACATGACATTAACTAGAGCAGCACGTATAACTATAATTTTAGGAACCGCGTGTGTTCCCGTTCCAGCATGAATAGAGTGACTTGTTACCTGCAGATGGCAATGTAGGTGCGCACATTGGGCGAATCATATTCCTCCATCCAGGCGACAGTGTTGAAGAAGCCGGGCATTAGCAGGTTTATACTAGACACCACCACAGGCAGAGCCAGGAGGCTGGCCTCCTTCAATAGGGGACTTTGGCTTGTCGTTTTTGATCTCCTCTCCAGGTCCTGCAGCAAACACACACACACACTCACCACACAGAGCCATCTGATCTTTCAGCCACCACCCTCTTATTGGAATGGCATGTGTAATAAAAAGCAGAAAGATTAAGGTCATAAGCTGGTGGCTGTCAAAGGTTTCCAGAGAAGTGTGAAATGTGATGCTGTACAGGCAGAATGGTGTGCATCAGAATTTGTCCATTGCCTCAGCAGACCCTAGAGAAACTGGTCATTTGACCTGACTGAAACGTCGCGAAGAGGTTTCGCAAAAGTACGTTTAGTTTGTTCTGATGCTCGACAAGACTATTTTAGGCCCGGGACCTGAAACACCTTTCAGTATGGGCATTTCAGTAACAAGATAACGTCATGAAATCAAATAGAGAGGGTAACACCCTAGATGGTGTGGGTGAAGATAGTGTTTAATACCCATAAAAAATGTACAATGTACGTGAGTGCTGAGGCTTCAGAAACAAGTGAGAAAAGTATTGTCCGGACGAGCTCCAATTGCAACATCAGCTGAACGCAGCACTCTGACCATCCATTTTGATGCAGTTCTATCTTGTTCAAAGCAGCCTTTTTCTTGTGAGGACCTTGCAGATTTAGCATGAAGTTTGAGCTGTTTTTATGACTGTAACCACATCATGATATCCACGGTAGTCTGACACATCACAGCCCCACGATGCATGAAATTTAAAATGAATGTAACACATTTGTATGTGTGTGGACTTCACAGTGCACTAGCTGCAAGACCGCAAGCCTGACTGACACACTGTGAGAATTCACTGTACAAGCCCATTTTGTCTCCTCAGACTCACTGACTACATTCACTCTCGAAACCCCAAGACACCACAATCTGCCTCCTTAGACTCTGATAACTTCATCAATGCACAGAAAACAACAGTTTGATCTGGAACATCAAACCAATAATATAATTACACATTCCACAGGCAGGGATGGAGGATTCATAAAGCCTTAAAAGATTTCCATTGATTACCTGTCAATTGGCTTAAAAACTTGAATCTTGTAGAAACGTGAGGAATCACTTGAGTTAAAATGTGAAATATAGGCTAAAAGAGATACCTATACACAGCCATCATGTCGTTGGCTAGCTAATACTGCTTAATTCATGGATAAAGACAGAATACAGAACCTGGCAGACCCCTGAATGTGACTAAACAAGAGGCCATAGAAACTCTGCTACTGCGCTAGGACTCCTGTTTGTACTCGCCGGCATTCCTCCAGCAGAAGTCAGAACCCCTTTCTGAGCTCCCTACCCCTGCTCCAACAGCCTTCCTGTCATCAGGGCTAAAGCTCACATTCCACACTGCGGAGGCTGAGCGAAGTTGCCATGGCACTCACTGAAACAGAACATGTCTGTGTGCACAAGTGCATGTCTGTGCTCCGAGTCTGCCTTAAGGCTGAACACTCACATCATAGAGAATGTTTTTTTCCTTTCTTCAAATGTGAAAGAACAGAACACAATACTTAAATGTTAATGTTAAAAAAAAATGTTTTGAAATATCTGCAAAATATTTAAATTGTGATGAAGAACAGAACATGTGTAAGGAAAAGCAATAAATAAATAAATAAATACATACATACATACATACATACATACATAAATTGACAAGTTCCAATGTCAACAGATGTATTTGATGGAATGATTCCTGGCAAGGAGGCATTCAAACATTTGGCTTTTATACAATGAAACCATGAATGCAGCTCCATTTCCTGTAGATGTAGTCTAAAAGGTAACATGAGAATACCTATTTTTTAAAAGTCAAATTAGCTTGAATTTTCTAACAGTGTCTGATTGTGAAGAACGCGGGCTGTGAGTTTGTGAGCTCATTCTGAACTTTGGCGTTCGTGGGCTGTTCCCAGTTTCCACACAGCGGAAATATCGTTCTGCATGAGTTGATTTAAAAAAGACCCAAACTGAGCAGTGGGCTGTTTTCTAACAGTAATCAAACTGTAAAAAGCTGGAGACAGCGAAAGGTTAGAAATTACACTGCAGGGAAAAGCTCTGAAGGTTGTCCCTGCATTGCGATGGCCCCAGTGTGGTCCATGGTCTCACCTGGTGCATGTAAATGGAGAAGTAGTAGATGGCCAGTGCACAGGCCAGGGTGCTGCCAAGACACATGGACCAGGCCAGCAGATGCACAGCCAACCGTGCCAGCTTCTGCAGCACACTCTTCTTCTCCTTCCTGCATGCCAGCTCAGACAGCACCTCCTGTGGGCAGCCAGGAGTCAAAGTTCAGATGGGTAACTTCTTGCAGTGTTGAGGCTTGATCTCTCGTGTATCACCAAGACTGTAACCCAGCATCTGGGTTGGCAGAATTCCAAAGTTCTACAGCTGTTACATAACCCCCCCCTGCCCCCTACAACTTTCTTGTTTCATATCCTGTTATTTTGGTTACATTTGATAATTCTCTATTGTTGTTTCAGCTTTAGTTTGTTTTTCCCCAGTGACTATTTCAGAATAGCATCTGTGAAGGCCCTACAGATCTAAATCAGCTCTAGCCACACGTAGGGATGCTGCAGAGATTATTGTGTGTTAAGATGGCTGCCACATTACCTTCAGCTGAGTGGAGATGTTCTCATGCTGCAGATTCACAGAAGTGTTCTTAATGACCTTGAAATCCCAGGAACAGAACGCCTTCATGGCCAGGTCTCCCTGAGCTGCGTCTATCCGGTAACTCTCACCAAAGGACTTGGACATGCTATACAAAAACGACAACCACAAAGCTACTGAGACTCCGATTCAGCCATGCAGGTAAACTCTACATTCATGAGGTTTCAGCAAGTTCTGTTTCTTGTGAACTGTAATGAATTTGTCATTGTGAATGTGACAGACAAAAAATATGGACTTATCAAACACCTTCTATGTCAAAGTACTGTATTCAAACAGCAAATGTATTGAACTATAGGCTGCACAGAACACAAATAACCAAACTTAGAGACCACTGACTCCCTCACTTAGTGATTACACATTTTGTTGCACTTTGCCAGATGTACAGCATGAACTGAACAGACAGAGGAAGTGTGAGCTGACCTGAAGACGAGGCAGATGCAGGTGATGAAGAAGGAGACACCAATGGTGAAGAAGTAGGCCAGGGGCATGCTGTAGGCCAAGCTTGGAGCTGTGGCTTTACTGTCGAGTGTATTGTTGACAACAGAACTGTTCTGAGAGCTATTTATGGTAGAGTTGGTATAGTAACCATAAAACATAACAGTCTCTGAGAAGTAGCCCTGCAGAGAAAAAAAAAAGGAATTAAAGACCCCATTTAATGAACGGGAGGGCAGTCCTAGGGAGTTCATTCACAATGCCAGTCGGTGGGGGATGACGACACACAGACAGTGCAGCTTTCTTATTCCAACCACTGGGACCCTGGGAGGGGGAATGGAGGCTGGTCCTTACCACTCCGGTGAGCAGCTCTAGCCCAGTAAAGGGTGTGCTTTTCTGGTCAGATGGAGGGTGGACCAGCTGTGGGATGACCAGGAAGAAGAGGTTGACCAGGAATAGGAAGATATTGAAGAGCAGCAGGGTCTTGAGAAAGACGAAGTAGGAGAGCACGCCCGTCCCGAAGCGCCCGCTCACCCTCTTCAGCGCCATCTGCCACAGCTGCAGGGAGTGAAGGAAGGACAGCCAGCTGTACCAGCCCTGTCGCAGGCCCTGGATGGGTAAATACAATGTTCACACGCACATACACCATGGAAAATGATTGAAATCATTGCAAATTACAGATCTAGCATTTGACAGTGGCTTTTTGTTTTTGCCAAGCAATGAGTTCTGAGCTAGCAAAATGTGACTAGTGGAAATTAAGTCACTTTGTACACATTAATTGAAACAAAGTGCAAAGGCAAAGTGTAATGTGTGAACATTAATTCATTTATGAACACTTAGACAGTGAACCTAAATGTTGAGTTTAGCAGCCATTCCAGCTATCTTCCTTCTCTTGCATCTATAACAGAATTAAACCTTCAGTCTCATTTCATCTGGTGGCTGTGGGTGATTGCATCAAACTCACAATGATGAAGTAGTATTTGATCTGGCTGAGGCAGGAGAGTTTCTTGCGAGAGAAAGAGTGTCCTCCTTTATGGTGGCAATCCAGCCTATAAAAACATGAAAGGAAAACATTTTTCATGAATGATTTTCCAGTCAAATATCAGCAGCATCCTGCAGAGCTCAGCTAAGGCATTGCCTGGTCTCTTGCACTCAGATAAGACCATTTCCATGAGTAATTAAAGCTTGAAAAGAGGCCTATTGAGGGTGATGCTTTTCTCTGACCACTTCCAAACAAGTCCCAACCTTGCTACACACCCTGGCCCAGCTGGCAATGTAAAGATTGATTGAAGGGGTGGGGGCAAGCCGTACCTGAGGTCACGCTTCTCAGACAGGCTGAGGGGCATGGTGCGCAGCATGCGGATGCGATCGCTGGCCGACAAGTTCTGCAGGTTGACGACCAGGCGTGCTCTCTTTTCGGCTGTAGACACAGAGAAATCACAGGCTGAGCTTCCAAGACACACACACTGAATCAGTGCAGCTGGCTTGCCTACTCTCTTGTAACCTCTCTTTTGTTCTGAAGTATAGAGCAATCTCCCCAGCACAACTGCCGAGCTAAAGAGGAAGGATCTTTTAATAGATGCACTTGTCACGCACAGCACCCCACCCCACCCCCCCAGCACAGAAAAAGTTCACACTTTGTAAAAAAAAGTCTCTCCAGAACTAGACCAGGCTCAGTGATTTTCTTTACAAAAAGGGATAGTCACTTTGTTTACCCTTATTTAATGGTTACATATGGTTACACTACTGTCAACCATAATTATGCCAAGATATACATAGTCACACCTCCTTTCATTTTCTTCACCTACAAATGTTTGTTGTCTTGTTAATGTTAGTGTCTGTGCATTACAAGCTAAAACAAGCATTTGCTGGAGAGGACATTGATTAAGTGGCAGTTTACACACCCCATTTGAACATCTAAAATCAGCTGTACTTTTTTGTGTGTGCTAAATTAGTTTTCAGCAAACTCTGGGGAAAATATAACTGACAAATAAGTACGGTTAAATGAACAATATTTGCTTCACAAAACGAATACTTTTCTTTACAACTGCATATATTTGATATATATTATATACATTTGATCAGAATTTGAATCTTCCTGTTAACTTGAAGTCCAGCCTTTGAGCGATAATCTAACTATCTCAGGGGGTGTGTAGGTGCTCTAGCATTCAGGATCAGATGGGATGTCTCCACAGAAAGCCTTACGGAGCACCATGTGAGCAGGAATGCAGTCAGGTTTCCCTGCAGAGTGAGAGGGTTGGGCTCCTCACCTTCCTGGTCGGTGTCCCCGCCATCCGTCTCCATGCCATATCCGCGGATACTGGGCCTGGAGGAGCGCGAGAGGTTACGCACCGAGGGCCTGCTCTGCCGGCGCCGGCGCAGCTGCATGGTGCGGTTGTAGTACTGAGAGATGATGGCTCCGCGGTTACGACCTGCAACCAAACGCAGAGGGCAGCAGTGAGGGCAAGGGCTCTGCCTTCAGCTCAGCTCTACCTACATCCTCCTTATGTCTGGGCTTAACCTACCAATTAAACTCTGTAGCTAAGCAAAGAACTGACCAGCGTATTATGCAATAAGCAGACTTTACTGTTTGAACAGACGTGGTCACCTATTTCTAGTCATTTGTGTTTTTTCATTAAAAGGCCACATTAATGTAAAGTGGGAGCTGATACTGTGCAGTATTTCCATAAAAGACTCTTTTAGATTGAGTCCAGAATGCCACTGTATTTTGTTTGCAGAAAAGCCAAGTTCAGTGTGATCATCCCAGTTTGACTACAAAAGCCTAGTGGTAAGTGACCGGAACTGGGTTTCCCCAGGGAGGGCTCACCGATGGTGCGGCTGGGCATGGCAGACAGCACCCTGAGTGTGGCTGAGGAGAAGTGCTCGCTCAACATTGGGTCATTCTCTTGCAGGGCCTCTTCAGTACGGTCCTCCCTCTGCCTCTGCCCTCTGCCGTCGTGGTGATCTGGGCTGGCCAGGTAGGCTGCGTTATCTGAGTCAGAGACAGACAAAGGACAAAGGCAGTTTTTACTGGCTGCCCAACAGCCTGAAGAAAAAATAAAAATAAAAAATAAACACTCAAGGAAAAATAAACCTTTGAAGACTTGTTTTTTCCCCAACAAACAAGTCGAACCTTACAGTTATTTAAAAAATTAACCTACTTTTGTTTATATTTGTCTTTTAAAAAAGTACACAGAAAATGCCTCCCCCGGTGTTACCTTTGGCCCCCTCCATCATCTCGCTCATCTCAATACAATCCAGTCCCTCTTGAGAGTGACTCTGCTCCTGGATCAACTGGGTGAAGGAGTCATGAACCACATTCTCATCCAAGGGAGTCAAAGGGCTTCTGCACAGATGAAGGCAGTGAGAAAAAACATTTACTTTTTTTTTTTAAACATTTAAAAATATTTACTGAGGAAATGTAGTGTAATGTAGTCATCTAAAAACAGAAGCCTTACTTATTCCAAGTTCATCCTTACTGCATCAAAAACATGGCTGTATAGAATCTAGGGCTACGTTTTCTTTGTGTTTCATTTCTAGTCTATTACATTACACAGAGGAAGTCTGAAGACTGCAATTAAAAACATTTGATCATTGCCTTTCTTTGTTAATCCCCTGCCACACAATGTAAAGCGAATCCTACGAGGACTTCTACGATCATTTGATAGGATGTTAGTTTGTGAGTTTAAAAACTGGAATGAACAGAAAAGTAGCAATATGGCAGTGAATCTGAGTCAACACTAAATTGAGGTTGAGATGTGTCTGCGATTGTGGTTCCTCACAGATCGCCTTCATGAAACACGGCCAGTAGCTCTCCCTCTCTCTCCGTGGTGCACAGTATGAGTTATTTTTAAGTAACACCCCCTAAGCCTTTAGAGATAATATCATTGTCCCTTCATTTTAACAGCAACTGGACAAAACTCAAGACAACCAAGTAGAACTGGTAAAGTTAAATGAACAATGGAAATTAAAAACAAGAACACAAGACCTACTATTATTGCTAATGTTCCTTTTTTTCCATCTTGTCTTCTGTGTTAGTAAAATAGATCATGAAAGCCTGCCTTTGGGCAATAACATTACAGACTAAACAGGAAGTTAGTCAAGGATTTACACATATAAGACAATGGCAATACCCTGAAAAACAAATCTAAACTGAAAAGCTGAATTCAAAGAATAATGAATGTCAACCATTCATAAGATTCTAAAGGACTGCAAAGAATTTGCTTGGAGGTTATCTGGAAATTTAATGAGGAATACAAGTGCTAATATTGCTTAAGATACCATTTTAAGACTCATTGCACAGTGATGACGCACAGACAAAGAGGTTGCTCAAGAAGTCTATGTAGCACACTGAAACTGCAGGTCAACCTGAAAGGAGTCATGAGAAAGAGATAGAGGCACGACACAAAGTGGGGAAGGGGACGCTGGGAAACAATGATGTAGAGATTTCAGTTTGAGACTTACTCTATCCCAGACTCCATTTCATGGACATCCAGATTAAAGTTGACGTTATGAGCCATGCTTTCCTCCTTCCGTCTATCTCAGTGTGATGTCAGGATGGCACAGAATGTCAAAGGGGCTCCATCATTGATTTAATTGCTACCTTCCTCCACTCATGCTCCCGCTACCTTGGAAGAGAGAGAATGTTTAGTGATGCTTGGGAGGAGAATCCCTTTCAAAGCCTTTGTTGATCACCACCTATCTGTCTTACCACTGTATTTGACATTCTGGCATGCCTTTTTAGTACACTTAGCTTAAACCTCCTTAAAGCGTATGAAGATGAAATTCTGTTTAAATGTGAATAAGTGTTGCATCATAATGTTTTACCAGTTTGCAAGGCAAGATGCCACATTCATTTTCTCCTCCTGTACCCGTCCTGAGCTATGAGAAGTCATAAATCAGATAAGTAAATACATTCTGACAAATTGGAAACTTACAATGTAACAGGAAATGCAATAAATTACTAGTTAAATGAGGACAGAGAGCAGATTGTTCAGTTATATTCCTTTATCTAAAAATGAAGTTAGCACACCAACAGCCTGAATACATTTAGCACCCTTAATTGCAAGTTTTTTCAAAGTTATAAAAAGGAGTTAAAATGTTTTTGCTTGTGTTACTGCTAAAATCAGTCTGCATTACTTAGTCCGAGTTCATGAATCAGAGATGATTAGATTTTCTAAAAGCTGGCACGAACTCTGAAAACAATGGTTTAAACAAGGGTATTAGAAATAAAGTTGAATGATTTCAATGTCTGAAAAAATGAAACTCAGTCATTGTACTTTGTACTCAACTCCATAAACAAAGAGGATTCCCCTTCCTTTCCATCTGAGCAGTCTCTATAGTGTCTTACTGATTCTGAAGAACATAGGTTTAACTAGATTTTACAAACATGTGTATTTGACTCCTTAATGACCCCTTAATGCTTTATTTCTGACAAAACTAAACAAAAATCCAATACGGAAGTAAGAAAAGAAGGCCCCTCCCTGGTTTTAATCTTGGGTAGATTCCTCTTCACACAGTCCCAGGACTGATGTCAGTGAGAAACTACAAACATGAGAAGGAGAAAGTCTCAAGAGAGTCCCTCCCTCCCTCCCTCCTCTGGAGTTCTTCCAGCTCCCCGTCCTTATCATGACAACCAGGCAGTACCGAGCCCCCCAGCTTCATCTCACACCCGCTCTTAATATCCATTCTCACAGCACCGCAGTCCTTTGCAAGAACCTTCCACCACAGCAACAGAGTCACAATACACACTTACCTACTTTACAGTGTGCTTTCCATCACAGATTGAGGCTTCAAACAACAATCACCGAAAACACTGCAGATGTCAGCTTCGCTTTGATGAGCATTCATATAATTCCAGCTTAACAGAGTCAGTGAAATTGTTACAATGTGATTTTCAAGTGGCGTTTCTACGATAGCCTTAAAGAATTTATTAAAATGATGATTAAATATGTTAGTAAGGGAAAAACAATAATGAATCTGGGAGAGAAGTATTAATTGCAGGGAAGTCAGTGACAATCTCCAGCCATCAGGTTTCAACTGCAATTTTCCTTGTGTTATTGTTGTGATTGTATGGGCCCTGTTTGAGGGTTAGTGAAAGAATCATGATTACCACTCTGAGAGCAAAGCACCCTGAAAACAAAACGAAGAGTAATTTAAGAAGTTTAATGTTCCTGTTTTGTTAACGAGTGTATCCATATACTAGTACACAATGAAAACAAAACTGCGGGAAAGTAAAGAAATTCAATATGCTGAGTCAGAAGTATGCTTTTAATTGGAAGGAGATTTAAATGTTTTAACGATTTGGAAACAGGCTTTGGGCTGCAGCCAAGCAAGTTTGTATTACAACAGGATATCAATGGTGGGAGTTAGAACATTGTCTAGCCTACCTCAGATTTTACAAGACCCTGCCTAAAAGTAATTTCCCCATAGCATGTCTTTTCAAGGCTACAGTCAATATGTTCTGCAAAAGTAGCTGCAAAGTGTTAGGGCCTCATATCCTTCTGCACAGATCTATGTTAAAAATAAGCATGCTGTTCAGAAGGCAACAATATATGATAGCATGTATTTAGTGGTGAGATTCACCACAAAATGGTTGAAGGAAAAAAATCCAGTGCATTCCAAGCATGTGTTTCCAATGCAGTTGGTGTACAAGAAAAAGAAAGGAAAGGAAAACATGGATTCAATTAAGTGATCCCTTGCTCTGTAATTATCCGTCTGTGAATGTCCTGTAGACAGAGTATTTTGAAGCTTGCAGACCTAAAACTGGAAATGAAGGTAAACTTTTACTTACAACAGCTAATTCCTAAATAACACATTTTATCGAGCAAGCCACTACTAATAAACAAGCCACTGTTAGCTGCATGTCACCTCAGCACTGAGGAGTGAAGGATGTGAAGTGCACAGAATGGCAACATAATAAACCGAGACATATCTTTAGCTGTCCATTGCTTTGTTTAAACCTAGACTACACCTTTTCAATGCATTATCAGCCCACCTGGGATTGCCACTTATCTGATGTGCTACCATTAAATTAATATGGCGATTATTTTTCTCCTACATTAAATGGTCAATCCTAAAACTCTATAATAGCCTCAGATTTGGTTATTTAATCAAATTGGAAAAGAGGTGTCATTCTGATACAGAAGGGAGATGATTATTAAACCTAAGTCTCACATTTTGTGTTTGTTTAATTTGTATGAAATAATTGTAACAGTGCTATGGGATATCAGCAATAGGAAAACAAAAGTTTAAAAGCCAGTGTTTTGTTGACATAGATTAAGCAACAGGCCTAAGGAGTCATGGCCAGATCCTCCATTCGCTACGAGAACTATCTAGCAGGTGTGAAATTGGCATCTCAGCTTCTGGCTTCATCACGACTGTGTATGAAGTTGTGTAGGAGTGGTAAAGTGCAATGTGCTCAAGTGTCTGGAAACTGGCGGGAAAAAACCTTGGGTTATTGAATCTGCAGACTTTGCCCTTGCAAACTATGTGTGTGATCTACATATTTTCAAACTGAAGAACTTGAAGAACTGCCTTCATAACAGCAGGCTCGGTGCAGACTCAAAACCTATGAAAATGCTTATCGAAGCAAATCTAGTAACAAACTGTCAATATTCTACTGTTTTGTCTAATTAGAAAATGTTAAGGGGACTAAAATAGCTTATACTAAATAGGCATTTCAATTGACATCTGTTAAATGCCATTTTATAAACATCTAAATGAAATATGAAAAATAAAGCAATAATGCAAGTATTTTAACTCATTATATTTATGTCTATTTCCACTAATGTCTATTTATTTACACAGTTTTCACATAAACAATTCAAATTGAGCACCAACACTGGTATTAGCAATAAAGTGGCTGAACAATATCAATTCTCCTGGGGATGCACAAAAATGTAAAAAAGTGGTTATTCTATCATATACATATTCCTAGTCTGTACTGTGGCAGATGTAGCCTCCCCAGAATGCCCAGTGCATTTGAGTTTTTTCTTGGTTTCCCCAGTGAATGTTTCTCCCCTCATCTGCGTAAAGTTAAAAAGGCATTTGGCCGTTTACACTAGTTTTAATATACCTGATAACTGGCAATGACGCAGATGAATCTCTCACTACCCTGTGTATAATTGGATAAGCACATTGCTGGTAGGCACATATGCACACTGCCGACATAGCAAAACAAAAACAACAGGGATGGAGGCTGGAAAGTCTGAGACAATGCAGGAATCCATTTTGAGACAATACATCTAAAATCAGCTGAAGTTCATTCACCCAGCTCAAGTGGCCCTATAGACCACAGGCGAAGAGCTTTCTCCAGTCAATAATACATCTGCCAAGACTGACAGGATCTGTCCCACGCTCTTTAACCTCAGTATTGTATTGTATTGGGCTCTTGTAGCTGTATGCACATAGCATTAGCAGGTACATTTAAAGGACAGTCTTCATTGAAGACTTATGATGACACACTGAAATAACTTAAATGTCAGCAACTTGACTGTAATTCAAACTGGTCTAGATTGCGGAATTGCCCGGGCTGTTTTTCCTTCCACAGACCCATTCAATGTCTGCAGTCATAGCCCAACACCGGCTTGTTTAACGCCTGAACCCTTTTTTATAAAGCTGTTCTACACAATAAAACGTGCCCCAATGTATCTCGTTTCAAAAACAAAGGTGCTGATTTGCCATGCATGTATTCTGCTTTGTTCTTCAGCAATGTGTCTGTGTCTGTCTTTGTTGGGTTGAAAACTTTGCTGCATATGGGTTTAAATAAATGACAAGCACTTACAGTTCTTTTTCAGAGTTTGCCTGTAGTTCCTCATTAAAACACACACACACACACACACACACACACATACATACATACATACATACATACATATAATCCACTTGTATGAAACGATCATTCACTCACCATAACGCCTCGAAGTTACTCCCTCTCTAACCAACCCGCTTCCCAGCCCTTCAACACTTTCAATGAATACAAACGCGAATAACAATACAAACCTCCAGCCCGAACCACCGCCGCTGCCGGGGGTAGGACGACACCAACCTTGTGGAGTTTATCTGAAGACTTATTATTTTCAACTACCCAAACAATATCGCAGAAAGACCTGTATGGCACTGCTCGGTGTGATTAAACACCTCGTAAACTGCTACGAATGAGAAGAGGGTGGTATGCGCCTGGGTTTAAGTAGGGCAGTTTGCAGCCGATGGTATAACCCGGTTCGTCGCACGGGCTGCTGCGAGCTGCACTGCAAAGCGACGGACAATAGCGGCGCCAGGCTGGCATGGCCTCGGCATAGTGAGACACTTCACTAATTAACGCTTCCCCTCTTAGTCAACTCAACAGGCTCATGTGCATGTTTAAACGGTAACAGCAGGGAGGTGGTGCATGTGTAACTTTTTATCCTTCATAAAACGTGGAAAGATATGGGATTAATAATAAAGACACTCCGTACTCCAAACACTGTTCAAAAGGGCACCGCGGTCTTTCACAGATGTGCATAAAAGCAAGTAAGTGTTTTAAAAGTGTGGACAGTTGTTCAGACTGGCGAGACGAGCGTGCAGTAGCCAGAACCATCGGTTAGACGAGAAATCAATCAGGTTTAGCAAGATTACAACTGCAATTCAGCTGTCTACTGCGACCTTTTATAAGGTGTGCTGTTCTTGTGTGCTATTTTGAAAGAAAGCTGATGTTGGATACGTCGCTTTATACAAATATGAAGGAAGAGAAACCACAACACTATGAGCGAAGCAAAGTGCACACGACTAGATACGAGGGAGGACATAGGCAAAGACATGCTATTTTTAATTACCACTCTTAATAAAAGATCATCATTTCCATTATCGTCGTGTCCTCCTCCTATGTGGTTTACTTTGTAACAATTGGGCTCTCGTCTCTTTTAACCTTAAAGTTACCAATTAAGGCCAGTGTCAATACATTACAGTGTCAGTAGCCTATTAACACAGTGATAAGAATCACATCCGTCTTACATAATGAACTGTTTTTCTTCCGTTTATAATAATACTTGTAATTGTTTTTATAAACTGCTGTGAGGAAAAATACGATCAGCCTTTGTGTGATGATAATACAACTTTCAAACAACTGGGATTTCGAGGTACTGTACAGGTATTATCACAAGGGTGTATTTGTTTAAGTTAAACCAGTGCTCTATCTATAGTCGAGATTTAACGCATTTTTAGTGTTCGTGAAACAGAAGTTTAAATTTTGATCCATGTAAAAGCAAATACCTTACCCTGAATTATAAAACATCATAGTCCTATGAACGAAATAGCCTACTTCTCCAACTTCAGATTTATTGAGAAACCAAGATTCATGTTATGTTTTGTTAAAGATAAAACTTACAGAAGTGAACTTTGCATATATATTATAATATTATGTCATGTACAGATACCAGTAACTACTTTACTACTAACTGTACAAACACATCTATTAATAGATGAATAGTAACTCACATTAACAAGGAAGTCCCTCTCGACGCAGCTCAGTCTATAGGAATTTGTTTTCCTTCTTCCAAAAGGTGAGAAGAAAATCTACCTGAGCAAGTCATCCACCGCACCTATAGGCGCAGAGCATTGTGGGAGATGTAGGCAGTCAAGACTACCTGATTTGCTAAAGTAGGACATTGTACTACTCGACCTCAAGGTATTTTTCAAAACATTGCCTGCAGGCCAGTGATGTATAAATGTGGACCTGGAGGGCGCCATTCAGCGGGATTCAATTTAATTACCTGCATATGACTATATAATTAACTCAGCTTAGATGGGATCAAAACCAGAAGACTACAGTATAGTATATACAGTATACTGAGCAGTATAGCAATGTTATGATTTTATTTACACATATATTTACTTAGTGTATGAATGCCAATAATTTGTGCAATTATTTAAATGTCATCCCATTTCTTTAAAACATCTCCTCCATTTGTTAGTTTGATACACTGTAAAGGTCAAGCACATATGTGTGGGTGTGCATCTGTGTGCATAAAACCCTGTTTTACACTGTGGCTTACTGAACGCATGCATAATTGTATTCAGTTGTCAATCCTGTCAGTAAGACTCATCTAGGTGTTTTCTTCAGAAAGGAAGTTACTATTATCTATTATCACTATATCTAAGGTGGCATCTTATCACCAAATGTGGCATTTACACATAGAAACTAGGAAACCAGGAAATCACATGTTTTAGCGACACAAGTTTACCACTGAAGTTAGCTAAAAGTCCCTGTACTTTTACGAGAGCAATTTGATGTCCATGAAGACACAGTTCCAAAAGACACAATATTTTAGCTTTTTGTCAGGAGAAATGTACTCTCAAAGTGGACAACAAGAAGCAACTGTAAAGGTTATATGTAGCATTCATCTAAAATAAATAAACCATCTCACCTTAATGTTTTAATGCCATGGTGCACAGATACATGTATTAATAAATCATATAATGTAGTTTCAAACATATTTACCACTATCAAGACCAATAACCCCAGTGGCCGTGAACCTCGGTCCTGGACAGCCATAATGTATTCTGGGTTTATTAACCTTATTCCTTATCATTCCTTAACCTTAGTGCTTATTTCCTTAACTGACTTATTGGGCTTTACTAGTCAAAAATTGCTATGGTTTCAAGCCGGATTATGGTTTTCCAGGAATGGAGTTAGAAAGCTCAGCTGTCCCTGAATTTTACTTTGCAAATTTAGTTTACTTTGAGATTCCCTCACCTAGAATTAGTTTACCAGTTAATAGAAAAGGAAATACTGAAAGTGCACACTGTGGGACCACAGAGGACAAAAAATAACATCTCAAATTAACACTTTTTTTTAAAAATTTACTTCTTTTTTTATAGTGCATATTGTACAAATTACCAGTGCATCAGTAGCTATCATTGGTGCTGTACAACAGGAAAAGCAGCCATTTAGACACAAAATATATTCAGGTTAAGACATAATGCAGTGGCTTCAGGTGACTGCAGCACACTAGCTTCGACTAAAACAGGTTGGTTTAAGTGATATTTGTTTCTCGGGCATAATTGCAGTCTGCGGATTCATATGAACACCATGAACTGTGTGCTTTTAGAAACCTCTCCTGATAATAAACCAATGTAGAGCATTCACCAATCAACAAGTATCATTCCCTCAGTTAACAACCAACTCCAATTGTCTGTAATACCACAGGGCTATTCCAAGAGTGATTTTTTTTCCACACTGCGTCAGCAAACATCAAACACCCAGTGCACCAATCTCAGGTTTTGTGTTTACTCTCTGTATGACTGAACATGGAAAAACAAAGAAAGAAAGAAAACTACCTATTTTGGCCTGGTTTGTCAAACTCTTGGCTGGGTGAACACGGACACATCAGCACTACATAACAGAGCAGAATGACTTTGAATGTCCAGCAGTACAGCAGATGACTGACATGCAGCAAAGGCAAAAGTCACAGCAGTAAAGGAAATGCATAAACACGTAACCTCAGTGGTGTACCATTTAAAATATTGAGGTCTGAGCTACGATAAAGTGTAACAGTGCCACAACATGGTTTTCATTTTAAATGTAATTTTTTGTTTGTTTGATAATAGGTATTCTGCAGAAACAACACAGCAGTTTTATACAATTCCCAGGCTGTTACTCAATACTGTAAGCTTTTTCCTGTCCTGTCTGCTTTTGTTGCTGTAGCTGTGAGGGAGTGTCAGCTTGGAGGACTCACAGTAGAGAGAGGTCCTTGCTCGTGGACGCCTGCAGCTCTGTTGGGTCATGTCTCAACTTGCTTAATAAGGAGTCTTTCTCATTCTGTATTAGATGTTAAGCTTACTTTTAATAAACAACGTCTGACAATCTGATTATGTAAAATGCTTGCTTGTTTTGTCATTACTTATCTGTTGTTGTTATTTTGGTTATTCTTGTTCTTTCTTTGGTCTCCCAATAACTGCCATTTGGTCTCGACACCTTTTTGTGTGTGTTGTCCTCCAATTTAAGATTGGATTTCTTAATGACCACATCTTTCCCCAAATGTAAGGCCAGATTATTATTTCACTGTCATTGAAGTCTACCTTAGCTTTGTGTTTATCAGTAAATAGTGGGATTTGACCCAGTAAAACAAGCACGTGCAGGTTCTACCGCTCTGAGGTGCTGTAGTGTATGGTCCTGTTCTGGGCTGGTTGTCTCAGGGTGAGCTGGTGGTCAGGCAGTCTGTGTGTGTGTGTGTGTGTGGTGCAGGAGCTCTGGTCAGTGTGGTCTATGGGCAGCATCTGCACTGTTATGAAAACACAGCTGACTGGCAGTGCCAACTGTGCTGCACTGAGACCCTGCAGACTGTCACAAGACCCTGACTCACACCTCCCCCACTCACTGCCTCAGACATTGCCATCTGTGTTCTTATTTGTACAGTAGCCTTTTGATTCATTGGGTCACCTAAGTGTTGGGCCCATGTGACTTGTTTCAATAATTCCGAACAACTGTATTTCTAGACTAGCTATATTTAGTGTAATAGACATGTAAGAGACATTAAGCACTCCACAAGGATTAAAATGATCATGTAACATATAGTACAAAAATAACAACCACTACGAACAAAAATATGAATGATAAAAATAATAAAATATGGTTAGGTTAATCTTAAATCACAAATTTATAGGAATTAAATAATTTGATGGTTGAAGTAAACCAGTAGCAAACATATGTAGAATAATAATTCTATCCAGGCAGTAGCACGCCTTTTTACAACAACACTAATGGCATATTCATTGCCATACATTAATTGAAAACCCACAGAGAGAGCATCTATGGAGTTATTTGTTTAGTTACTTTTTTGATACCCTTCCCCCCATCCCTGTCAAAAAGCGAAGAACTGTCTTGGGTTCAGCAAGGCCCAAACAATTACAACAGTTACATAAATACAAATTGAGAAATGCAAGTACAAGCATCAAAACAATTATGGCATATCATCAATGCACTCTTTAATAAGGAATCAAAGACTGGATAAGATCAAGAGGCATTCAATCATGTCTAGGTCCACAGTTGGATATGATAACTCATTAGGCAGATCAGAATGATATAATAGTGTAGTGCCAAGTTGTTATATATAGATAAATGGTGGTGGTGGCTAACAAAATAAGAAGAAAACCATTCAGAAGACTCAACAGTCACT
Source organism: Amia ocellicauda (assembly GCF_036373705.1). NCBI lineage: Eukaryota > Metazoa > Chordata > Actinopteri > Amiiformes > Amiidae > Amia > Amia ocellicauda. The sequence continues at coordinate 25,245,307 of NC_089854.1, read as the reverse complement.
AGCTGAACTGCAAACAGATGCTGCTGTTAGATTCTTAGGTGGCAAAACAGCATCTGACTGAAAACCGTAACATTCAATATATCATCAACCGAACACTGCCTATCTAATTAACAGAGAGTGTATCTACCCCACCAGCCCACAGTCAAAGGCAACCATGAGGTTACTTCCACCCCATCTTACCTGTAGGCTGAGACTCCGGGCCTTTAACTGTCCTCCTGAGCTGCAGTGCTGAGAAAGTGAGAAATTAAGTATGTCACGGCATTGTGTCTAAAAACTGCATCAAAATAAAGACGTACACTTAAGAGAAGGAAGAAATTACCCCCCCCTCCCCCACCCCATCTGTTTCCTGTCACATGACGGCAGCAACCTGCAGCCCAGTGACGCAGGCTATGCGTGCTGTATTTTTGTAACCTGGCTATGTCCACTTCAGAAGATCCAAGAAATCCCCACCTCTCTGGACCCGTGAGACCCCAGCACTGAAGAGCCATGGAGCTGACCCCCTGTGGGGACGTGGAGTTTTTGCGTCTGGTATCAGGTAAACACTCTCGTCTCTGCACCACCGCCAATCTGAGCACAGCTAAGGTCTTCTGTGCTTCCTTCCTGCTTCACTGCCAGCACTGTTTTCTTTTCTCTATAGAAGCAACTGATTTCCTCCCCATCTCCTTTAGAGTATAAATACATTTTACTGTCACTTGCTAAGACTAATTTTAAGAACACACTCTTTGTTTGGCAATGTGTTGGCATGGCATGAAGCAAAAAATAAGCAAGTAGTAGGGTTCTGTAACCGGTTCCATCTTAGAGAATGTCAGTAAGTGTTTCTGTTGAAAATAACTCAGATTTCAGATCCAGAAGGATTTCTCTGATTTTATGGCTGGAAATTAATCAACATGCCTATTGAGAAAAAAATCAGTTATTTGCTGAACTGATTCAGTAGGTCACCTAGAAGGCTTAATCCATGGATGTAGCATTTGAATAAATACTTTGAACATAACTCTTTGAAACAAAAACTAAATTTGCAAGCTGTTGGGTTGAGTCAGTTTTTTTCCACAGTGCCTCAATTTGTTACCATCTTCTCACTTGCCACCTTTTGACCCCTTTATGGAGGAAGAAATCCAATATGACAATATGATCTTCACCCCAAAAATGCGCCCAGGGAGATGAGTTGCTAACTGTAGTTTCCAGAAAGCGAGGCAGTTGAGCAGACCCTCGTTCTTCACCTCTGCGTTCTGTGTCGATGCAGATGAGAGCACCGCCTCGGCCTTGTCTGAGGAGTCCTGCAGCTACCACCAGACCGACATCTTCACCCAGCTCCCCAGCTCCAAGTCCCTGCGCCGCAGAACGGGCAAGAGGGAGCCTGTTGGGGTGGCTGAGGAGGCAGAGAGACAGAAGGAGGAGGGGGAGGAGGAGGAAGAGGAGGAGGAGAGCCATTGGCCCATCGCCACCAGAGAATGGGATGCCAAACAGCCTCTCCGATCACTCCCCCTCTCCATGACTGAGAAGAGAGTTACCAGGTCTGGAAAGTTAATGAATGTGGTGAACTGCACTTTATATACATTTGCTAGTCATTGGGAATGCAGAAGTCTGGAATGGCATCAGAGGAAAGCAGGATTACTCCTACTTTGCACATGATACATGTTCCATTGTTGGTAGCTGATGCAAGGGCTATGCAGTGTTGTTATTCCCAAGCTGCATTCATTCTCTTGAATGCCAGTTGGCTGGGAAAATAAAGGAAATAAATACAGATAAAGGCAAATGTATTAGCTACCCCACCCCTACTCAATGTCAGTTAATTCTCTATTATTTTTTTTAATTGATAAACAGTGCAATGACCTTCCTTTCACTGTGTTATTGAGCACAGTTTCTGCCAGAAGGTAAATATTTCTGTCTTTGACACTGAATGGGAGCGGCTTTAGGGGGTCTGAAAACACTGTGCCCAATGTGTGGTCTCTGCCCAGTCTGTGTTTACAGTGCATACTGGTACTCTGGCTGCTAGGGCAGGCCTGCCACTGAGCCTATACCTGTTCTGCAAGATTGCAAGCTCACAGACCTTCAAATGCAGAGCTGGCTCCAGAGAAACTGCACTGCATGAATATTGTAAATGGGGCAAGGGTCCTTTATGAAAGGAAGTGGGTTTTTTCACATACATCTTAGACAAGTGGCGAGAAACTATGTTCAATTAATAATAACCAAACACACTGAAACAGCACTCTTCACATATTATCGTTACTTACTGTCTTAGCAGACACCCTTAGCCAGGGCGACTCACTGTGTTCAAAGGAAACATTGCAAAGTGCAGAAAATATAATCAAGGCAAATATAATATTGTGGTGTAAGAGTTTTTCTTGGGCAGAGAGGACGTCGTTTCCATTACATGATACATGTGTCAGAACAGCAGTGCCATCTTCTGGTAGTTATGGAAAGTGAAGCATAAGTAATTGATGATCACATTTGACTCCTCGGGTCATCTGAAGTCACCATGCCGTGTGAGTGACGCTGTGCTGGGTGTCTGTGCAGGGATGCGCGGCAGCAGCAGCACAGCAGCATCAACTGCTGGGAGTCGTGGAAGCGCAGCCAGCGCACGTCGAGGCGGCGGCTGCAGGAGAACCTGGCGGAGGCGCTGTGGAGCCTGCAGCTGTGGAGGAGCACCCTGCACCGCATCGAGGGTGAGCCGCCGGGCCTGCGGACAGCTCTGCGCTAACAGCACGACCACGTTTTTCAGTCTGTTGGGAAAAAAATTGGGTCATCATTTATTTTGTCCACCAGACATTTACCAATTAGCTTGTTAATTGTGCAACATTGCAACACGCTCATTTTATTGTTGTTATTTAACATTCAGACCAGGGTTAAGTTCACATTGAAGATAAGTTCAAAATGTAGTGCAAGCTACGGTTGGGGTTCTGCTTATGTTTAGGACCACACATGAGATATGAGGTATATTATATATTATATTGGTGTAATGCAAAGTCTAGATGCATGTTAAATATTCTTCATTCCCCAGGTAAATTTGGTTCAGGTGTGAAGTCATATTTTACATTTCTTCGCTACTTGGTGTACCTGAACATGATGCACTGCCTCATCACTGGGGGGTTATTGGTGGTACCTGTTCTGCTGTTTGGAAGGGGAAATGAGACACTCTTCCAGAGACCAGGCAAGTGTTGACGTGTAGGCGTATGGGAAGCGTTGGTTTGTTAATCAGATTGATGTAATATCACAAAATACAAACAATATAAATTAAACAGGCTAGTTATCTCTACCTCAAATATTTTGTTAAGCCATTTCCTTTCTTTCATGGGGAGAAAATGATTATGGTGCCATTGGCCTAGTCCTACAGGTAGATTTAAAACTACAGTTAGGTCCATAAATATTTTGACAGTGACACAAATGTCATCATTTTGTCTCTGTACGCCACCACAATGGATTTGAAAGGAAACAAGATGTGCTTTAAATGTAGACTTTCATCTTTAATTTGAGGGCAATAACATCCAAATTGGGTGAACGGTGTAGGAATTACACCCATTTTTATATGTTGTCCCCCCAATTTTAGGGACAAACTAACAAATAAGTATTTGGACAAACTAACATAATCATGAAATAAAATTGTGAGTTTCAATACTTGGTTGCAAATCCTTTGCAGTCAATGACTGCCTGAAGTCTGGAACCCATAGACATCACCAGATGCTGGGTTTCTTCCCTGGTGATGCTCTGCCAGGCCTGGACTGCAGCTGTCTTTAGTTCCTGCTTGTTCTTGGGGTGTTTTGCCTTAGAAATCAAAACAAACCAGTCCAACCAGTTAGGTGTGACCAAATCCATTACTTGGTATATTCTTAAAGAGAAATAATGCACTGGTGAGCTCAGGAACAGAAAAAGGCCCAGAAGACCACAGAAAACAATGGTGGATGACAGCATAATTATTGCCCTGGTGAAGAAAAACCCCTTCACAACAGTTGGCCAGATCAAGAACACCCTCCAGGAGGATGGTGTATCTGTGTCAAAGTCAACAATCAAGAGAAGGCTTCACCAGAGTAAATACAGAGGGTTTACCACAAGATGTAAACCATTGGTCCCAAATGCCCCAAAAACAGGAAGACCAGGTTAGAGTTTGTCAACAAATATATAAAGAACCCTCTACAGTTCTGGAACAACATCCTATGGACAGATGAGATAAAGATCAACTTGTTCCAGAATGATGGGAAGAGAAGCGTATAGAGAAGGGAAGAGAACTGCTCATGATCTGAAGCATACCACCTCATCTCTGAAGCATGTTATCTTGATGATGTGACCACTGACAAAAGCAGCAGGATGAATTCTGAAGTGTGTAGGGCTATATTATCTGCTCAGATTCAGCCAAATGCTTCACAATTCATTGGATGATGCTTCATAGTGCAGATGGACAATGATGCATACTGCGAAAGCAACCCAAGACTTTTTTAAGGTGAAGAAGTGGAATGTTCTGCAATGGCCAAGTCATTCACCTGACCTGAATCCAATTGAGCAGCATTTCACTTGCTGAAGGCAAACCTGAAGGCAAAACGCCCTAAGAACAAGCAGGAACTAAAGACAGCTGCAGTCCAGGCCTGGCAGAGCATCACCAGGGAAGAAACCCAGCATCTGGTGATGTCTATGGGTTCCAGACTTCAGGCAGTCATTGACTGCAAAGGATTTGCAACCAAGTATTGAAACTCACAATTTAATTAATGATTATGTTAGTTTGTCCAAATACTTTTGAGTCCCTAAAATTGGGGGGAGCACATATAAAAATGGGTGTAAATCCTACACTGTTCACCCAATTTGGATGCAACTACCCTCAAATTAAAGATGAAAGTCTACACTTAAAGCACACTCAAATCCATTGTGGTGGCATACAGAGACAAAATTATGAAAATTGTGTCCTTGTCCAAATATGTATGGACATAACTGTATATATTTAATATTTAATGTAGTATCTCTCTTTGTACTGTACTAAATCCAACACCATTTTTCACAATCTTTTCTTGTAGAACCTTGCAATACAGATGACTCATTTCTGGATGTCTTTTCAGGGTCGGTAAGTTGTTATCTTGCCTTTTTCTTTCCATTTAAAAATCATCCCTCTGAAAATAATGGCTACTTTCTGCACTTGAATACCAAATATTCAGTGTTTACTCTCCTCTGACTTTCCACGTTAGATAAAACAATAAGTTAACAAGATAAGAAAGATATGGAAGGATATGGATTATTATCAAGAGGGCAATTGTGCCATTCCACATATTTTGCAAAGCTGTATACATAAGTACATAGCTACGTAAAAGGCTGGGATCAAACACTGAGTAAACTACACACACACCTATCTCCACAGGGTATTTTGGGGCGCTCTGCTCTCTTCTATGGATTCTACAGGAGGGGCACCCTGGACACTGCCTGCCTCAACATCCCTCTGTTCTTTCTGCTCAACATTTTTGTAATTCTGTTTGTCAGTCTGGTCTTTGTTGTGAGAAGGTATGCATTGAAGAGCCCTGTTCTTCTAAGTCAGCTTGTATTCCTTAGCTATTTAAACATTTTGTCACAGCTGAAGGTGTTTCCGGAGTGGAGTTGAAAGACAGCCGTCATTGTACTGAATTGTCGAATGCTGATTCCCTGCAGTCACCGAATAGCTACCATGCTACTGTCACATAATGAAACCTTGTGCAAATTTGGTAAAAAACATTACAACAAAGGAAAGCATTGGATATTGAGAAAGTGCTGTGAGACAGCTTAGTTAAGGCTGGCCCATCTGGTCATGTTTTGAGCTTCCAAAAGCATCCATGTGAACTTGACCATGTGAGAGAGATATGAGAGACCTGGAAGAGAGATATGAGGTTTGTCTGTTGTTCCATACATTTCTGGATGTGTCTGTATCTGTGTACGTGTACCTCTGAACTCCTTTGACAGGATGGTCAATAGCTACAAGATGAAATGGATGCTGGCAGACCGTTACAAGGTGACAACGTGCTACAAAATGTTCTGCGGCTGGGACTTCTGCATCCAGGATGCCAGCTCCGCCTCGCTCAAACAGAGCAGCTTCTTAAATGACCTGAAAGTGAGTGTGGAAGGGGCTGCTGTCCTAGTGTCAACTGTGCCACTGTGTCTTAGCTCTGGAGGAACAAAACAGCTCTCAACTTTCAGTCCATTCATTTGAATGCCGGTCCTCTTCATAGAATCATTTTGATGTTGTGTTGGCAGTGATGTATGAAAGCAGAAGGCTTTCACAGTCAAGTACTTTTCTCTCTCTCTCTTCCTCTCTCTCCTGCCTCCGCTCCCTCTATCTCTCTGTAGGTGGATCTGGAGGAGGAGAAATTTCTTCAGCAAGTGTCTCGTCGGACAGTAAAGCAGTGGGCTCTGATCTATGTTGTTCGTGTCGTCCTGAACTTGGTCGTCCTGATCCTGCTCTCTGGAGCATTCACCTTCATTTACTTTGCCACCAAGGTCTCCCAGAAACCCCAGGTGATCATATCAGTTTGCACAGAACACATACAATTATAAGAAGTCTGTTTTGTTGTTGTCTTCAAACTTAAATATCAATGGCTTCGTAGAGTGTGTGCTGTTGTTCACTCAGTCAGCGCAGGTACACTGCCCTGGTATGTCGATTGAAAGATGCCCAGTTCAAGTGAATTAATTTTAGTCTCCAATGGGAAATTAATTCTTCGGATCTTAGTCTTTTGTCTGCACAGGGTGATGTTACTGTAATTATTCTCCACAAACGTCCAACACAGTGGTGGACAAACAGTGACCTGCCTCCTCTGTTGCTTTTAGGAAGATAAAAGCTGGATCTTCAACCTCGTGTTGCAGTACCTCCCATCGATCACCATCACCCTCGTCAACTTCCTGCTGCCGCACATGTTCCGCGGTATCGCCAAGTTTGAGGAGTATTCCCTCACTGTCCAGGTCAACATCACCTTGGTGAGGTGAGGACCTCTGTCAGCTTAGGCACCCTTCCACAATGACCCACCCTCTCACCGACTTTCCAGCTACCTTCACCAGCTGTCAATCACTGTCACCTTACCACTATACCAGCTCTCTCTGATTCTCAAACACCTTTCCTGTCCTGAACCACAATCGCTTGAATTATTCCTCCACTTTCAAGTCCTCTGGGATTGTTTGTTTTTTAGCTCTTCCTGTTACTGCAGGGTCTTTCCCAGCTTCCCTCAGCTCTAAGCTTAAAGATGAACAGTACAAAAACAGTTTAGTGTTGTGGCCTGAAGTTCATTTTTTTCTTTTTTCCCCACAGGAGCATCTTCCTGAAGCTAGCCAGTCTTGGGATGTTCCTGTTCTTTCTCTGTCAGCAGATTCTATGCATAGGAAAATCCAAGCAATGTAGCAAATGTGAAAGGGTAAAAAAAAACAAAAAAAACAATCAGCTCTGTAATTCAAAAAGTGTATTAAAACTAATGGTTCTGCTCACATTATTTTCATAATTACAACTCTATCACATCTGTGAGAATATAAAAGCCTAGGATGTGAAGTGAACTCTGACCCTCTACGACTCTCTTGCCCAGTTTCAGAACCACTTATGTAGAATATGAACCACTGTTTGGAGGATGAGTGTCTGCATAGAGGTATTCCAGTATACAGAGTGTACACACTCGTTGCATGGCAACATATTTTAGAAAATGCATGTCTTTCTGATACCTGTCTGTTTTTTTAATTCAAAAAATATTTGGTTCCTGTTTTGTACATTTCAGTGCTGGGAAAATGTATTTGGCCAGGAGATGTACAAGCTGATGATGTTTGACTTTCTGGCTTGCATTGGGCACACTTTCCTCACTGGATACACAAGAAAGTAGGCAACTTATTTTGTTAAATGTTGTGATCTGTTGTAATCCTGGTAATGGATGAAACTACACTGAAGAAATAGAAAATGTCTTCATATTTATAAAAAAAAAAAACATCAACAGTGGCTGAAAACATTTTCGACAGAGTTGTCTGGATAGATTAAGTGGACTTTGTCTGCAGTTTCCTCAGTTGAATAGTAAACATTTTGTGGAGCTGCAATCTTTGGCAGAAGGAGGCCACACCTCCTCTTGTCAAACTGGGGCATGCCATGATGAGGACAAAGTTACCTCCACTGCCGTCTTAAATGATAATTGAACAAACATCTTGTCTAACTTGACAACCTGATGGTGTCCATGAACTGGTAGATACTTATTTCAAACATTAAGATATATGCCTGATAGAGGCCTGCTGTGCTGAAATGTAATGCTGGTCGGATGCATCTTGGTAGGTACTTGGTGGAAAAGTGCTCGTGGCGCCTGGTGCAGAAGATTGGGAAGCCGCAGTTCCTCATCCCGCTGAACGTACTGGACATTGTGTACAATCAGACTGTCACCTGGGTAGGACTGTTCTACACTCCCCTGATGCCCCTTCTCCTCGTTCTCAAGCTGATCATCATGTTTTACCTCAAAAAGGCAAGTCGTTTTCCATAGCAATGCAGCACCCCCTACCTCAGCCCTTTTCCCACTTCCTACAGAATTGAGTGATCCCCTCTTATAAATTCCAAACACCTGTTTTTCCTGTATATCTGTCAATATACAGTAACAGGCTTATATTTTCCCCAGTGGGCCTGAAGTCTGGTGTTCAGTAGGTGAGTGTGGGCCTGTAGTGCCCAGGGTAAACTTACATGCTATATTTCAAAACTGTCCCTCCCCTCTCCTCCCCTCAGTTTTATCTCTTCAGTACATGTGAGCCAGCCAGGCGGATGTTTCGGCCATCCAGTTCCTCCGTGTTGTTCCACTTCATGCTGCTGTTGGGTCTCCTGATGTCTTTGACTACCTTGGCCATCCACTTCCACAGGCAGGTGGTGTCCCTCTTCTGTCTGTGTGTAATTCCAGCTGACCAGTGGCAGTTTCAGATGAAGGGGTCATAATTTAGGTCATCCACTGTGTCATGGCTGTAATAACATGAAACAGGTCTCTGTATTAAAAAACAACAACATCCTAGTATAGTGAATAGGAGCAGAGATGGCCTTGAAGACTGGTGAGATCTACATATTTGAGCTGTAAACCCAGGATTTCTTTAGTGTTTGCAGTAGTCTTAGTTTGAGACTTCTGTTTCCCTGCAATAGGTAACTCTGTCTGTAACTCTGTTGGGGCGATGTGTGGAAATCCTGTGTTTGTCAGGGTATATGTATAGGAGGCCTTTCTCAATAGAAAGAACAACTTGCAAAGCTCTAGCCTTGTGGGCTGTCATTAACCCAGACTGATTCAGAAAAGGTTGTGCCGTATTGTATTTCTTTAACGGCATTTGATTGGTCGTGTTATGTTTAATGGCCTTTAAAATGGCTGGGTCCTACTGAGGAAGGTCGCACGAGTTAGAGATCAGACGCATCCCCGAATGATGATGATGTTGTTAAGATGTGAAGAAGAGGGAAAGAGAGAAGTGTTAGGGAGTGAAGAAAGAAGATAATTTAAGTTGGTTTAGTGGGTGGAGATTTTGTTTTCTAGCGTTCAAGTACCAAGCTTAAAGGGAAGAGGACTTGGAACCTGGAGAGTTTTGGTTCTTTCTTTGGTTGGCTGTTTATTTTCCTACTGTGTGGAGTGCGTGCTGCAGACTGGGAAGGCAGACAGCACTGGCATTTGTGGGGAAAGCTGGGCGCTGTGGCTCACTCAAGTTTTGGACCGGAGCAGATGTCGATCATGGTTTGAAACGAAGCCTTCGCTTTGCCGTTTTGTGTTGAATGTTTGTGATTGCTTTGGATACTGAAGGCAGGAGACGGTTGGGACTTGGTTGGTTTGGTTGTCTGCGGTATTGTTGGGATATCAATGATAGGGTAGTGGAATTGACGAATCTCTTTTGTTCATCTCTACGGCGGTCTCAGCTGTAAGACTATAACATCGACATTATGAATTGATTCAAGGAGAACTGTGGAGAAGTATTGTGGGACATAAGGATCTTAGAAAACAGCTGTGGGAAAGATTTTGTTTTGTTCACGGGATAACTGGAATATCAATCAATGAGTGGTGGATGCATATGGGTATATTAGTATGTTGCAGTTATTTGTGTTGTGGTGGGTACATATATGCTTTCTTATATCTGTATTAGGTTGCCCTGACATTAGTGTCTCCTATGAAGGTTTGCTAATTTGCACAATTCTAGCATTGCTATGTTAACTGAAACGTTCTAATCAATGCCTGCATATGTATGTTTGCTTGTGATTTGCATATTTGCCCATGTCTAGAGTGGTTATGTGATTGTCTCTAGGTATTTTGCATATCTGCACATGGTGTCCTCTTTGAAATGTTGCCTATTTGCACATAATTCTAGAATTGTTATGCTAAAAGAAATATTCTATTTAATGCTTGCATATGTTTGTTAGCTTGTGATTTTGCAACTTTGCACATTTCTAGAGCTGTTATGAGATGTAAGAAATAGATAGTACATATGTTTGTGTGTTATTTGTAATATGATTAAGTGCACATTCCTAAAGTTGTGATATGTTTAAATATAAATTCGACCTTTACAGTGTATTGTCCTATCTTAAGCTAGTGAATACCAAATAATGTGGGTGTAAAGGGTTTCACGGGGGGTTCTGTGAGTAGAAACATTGTTTTGCTACAGGGTTCTACGTAACTGGTTTTTGTATGGTCTTTTATTTCATTTGGTGGGATTAAAATGCTCACCTGGCGCCCAACATTATTTTACCCATACAAATTCTGTTACAAGGTTAGACCACCCATTGATTTTAATCAATATTCTGTAAAAAGGGGGCTAGTGCAGCTCATATCTCTTGTCTTGCAATGTTTTTATGTATTCAAAATATCATAACCAAACAGTGCTAATAACTAGTTGGCTCTGAAAGGCCCTGCATGTTTATATGCCTCCAAGTTTCTCCTTTATGATGGTAGTATCTCTTTCAGGTTCCAACCCTCCGATGTCTGTGGGCCATTCCAAGGCAGTCTCCAAGTCCTCAATGTGGTAGCCACGTGTCTGAACAGCCTACCCACAATTGCCAAAAATGTCCTTTTCTACCTCATGTCTGAGGCCTTTGCTATCCCCTTGCTGTTGACAGAGATGTACGTATGTCTTGCCCATGGAATGGTTGCAGTAAATTATAAAGCTCCCCAGTCTTCAATTAGTTAAATATGTGCAGATTTAAACAGTTGCTGTTGATGGTCACTATTCTCTTACTGGTAAGACATGCATTTATTTTTCTAGTAAGAAGGCTTTTGATTCTCTTATTAACAAGGGATGCCTTCTATAATGACTAATTCCCCAGGGGTAAAATGTAACTTCAAATGTCCAAGTGTACATAAAGTAATCCTTAATGGTGAAAATGTAAACATGTAAATTGAAACACAGTAGGTATGACAGTCTCTGTGTGCTGGCGTCAGTGACCATATTCCTTTCCACAGTATTCTCCTGACGTCCTACATATCTTTGGCCACAGCGAACCGTAAAACCATGGAGAGACTGAAGGACAGACTTGTGCTGGTGAGTGTTTGAGATCGCCCTTGCATGCCGTCTCTCTGAGAGCGTAACCACTGAAACCACTGAGCACTTCTTCTTTCTTCCTTCTTCTTTTCATCAGGAAAGTTTCGATAAGAGATACCTGGTGAAAAACCTCTCTGCTGTGGACAAAAAAAAGAGAAAGAACCAGAAGGGACATACCTCAGCAATGAGCAGGGCGGATGTTCCATGGAAGGACCATATTGACCCCTTGGAGTTACAGCCCGGTCTGAGCAGAGGGGTCAGTGTGGAGATGGGGGTGGAGAGCAATACATCCCCCCCTGAGTCGTGCCACTGAATTAAGTTTGAATGTCTTCGGTCAGTGTACACGTTCACCCAGTCAGTATTATCATCTTTCAGCGTGACGCACAGGCTCATGTCATTTGTTTGATTTATTGTAATGTGACAATGAATGTTAGACTATTAAAAATGCTTTGTTTTATTTTATGTTTAAAAAAGGCAAGCCATCCACAGCACAAGATGAATGCCAAAATGTAAACGTGTGTAGGAGTACAATTGTGCCTCTTGTGCCTCTTGTATCAGTTTTGGGATGGTGGTATTTTTGTATTCATTTGAAATGTATGTTCAAGTACCATATAGTGTTGCCTTTTTTAATATCTAAACATTGTTTATATTTTCAATGGTAAAATAAAGTTATATATGTTTACAATGGGTCTGCAAGTCTTTGACGGATATAACACTTTTGCTGCTGTGTTACTTTGAAGAACCTGCCAATTTAAATGACTTCTGAACTTCAGTGTTGGGTCTGTATTCCTGGAAACAGCTTCACACACGTCCTGCAAATCCCTTAACATTCATTGAGGTTTTTCACCAATAAATGTGAACTGACCACCGATACAGATTTTAAAAGGAGATGTAAAAAGGTGTATAGTTGTAATAATTTGTAAGTAGCAACTGAAAAAGCAGTTTTAAAGTGTATACTCTGAGGCTCTTCCCTCCCATGCATTCAGTGTGCCAAGCTCAGTACATCACTGTCAAATTAGATGGACAGAAATGGGCCTGTGCTATCTATACAATGCAGCTGGACCCTATCTCACCCACCACCCTCCCACTGTCTATGGGAGGCCGTTGGGGGGCTGTTACTGTAACTGTCACTGCACAACTTTCTCATTTGGTGCTGAGGGGCACAATCCTTCAACAACATGGCTGAGAAAGACAACCAGCGGAAAGTGACAACGATGAAGAGTGTGAGGGTTTCTGTGCTGATTTTCAGTGAGTGAGATTTAAGAAAGATATCAATGTGTGCCATAGAGAAAGCTAAACTTTCCATTTTCTTTTTTTAGTTTTCTGATCGCCTCCACTGTCGCTTTATCAGAAAAGGTGGACGTTTGTAAATCGTGTTATATTCTGTTTCTCTCCAATTAAATAATTGATTATTACAAACACCTCTATGATGGAGAATTAGTCTAAAAATGTAAAGCAACTGTATACTCTTACAATACTCAGGAATATTTTACACAAAGAATTATACATTTTTTTAAATATATATATATATATATATATATATATATATATATATATGTATATTTGGAGCACCTTTAGAATATTCCATAGGTTTTGTAAGCAGTTTAAGTGTATGTGTATTACTTTTATTGTTTTTAGTATATATCCAAGATTAATTTATCAACATTACGAACTTAAAAATGTATGTAATCTTTCATAAAATTAGGATAACTTAATTAACATACATTTAGGTTACATGCAATCACTTTTTTTGTCTCATAATTTCCCACATATATTTGCATTTAATAGTATATTTGATTGTAAATATTACCAAATGTGCTGTTTTAAATAATCTACATTTAATTATTTAATTTCCTTTCTAGATTTAGTTTTTCTACAAATATATATCTATATATTTTCTTTTGTTCTTATGTGAAATTTATTTAACAGTTACTAAACATAATACATACATTTTGTTAGTGTGTTTCCCAAATGGGGTTCTCTGTAGGAGGTGCACAGATACAAGCAGCTGGGTTATAGAAGAGCTTCTGGAGAATCACACAATGAAACTTCAGCTTCATTTCACATGTTGTGTGCACTTGTAATGTGTTTTTGATGTTGTTTTTCAGTTTGGGCTAATCTCTGCACCAAATGTTGTAAGTACATTCTATTTGAAATTCTCATGGTTATCAATCACACCGATGGCCAGGTCTGGTCTGTTATAATGACATAAAAAAAAGTCAAATTTCCTTCAAAAAAACTAAACTAAAAAACTGTTTGCTGATTAGCCTTGTTTACTACCTCATGAAAAAAACCTCCATTGTTACATCTCAGCAATGTGATGTAGTGTCTAGCTGCATGTGGGGCAGAACTCTCTTAATTCCATCAGGTTTACAGAAACCCATCCTCAGGGGCCCAGAGGCTGCCTATGTGAATGACATAATAGAATTTAATTGTAATGCACCTGCGATTCCAGAAAACATTGATTATACTCTATGGAAAGACAGTAAAAATATGGGGGATTACAGTTCTCTGAACAATGAATCTACTATAATCAGCCATGTGGTCAATGCCCGCTCTGATGGAGAATTCCTCTGTGAAGCTAAGGTGGCAAACAGCACCACCTCCAGTCCACAGTATAGCAACAGGCTAAAATTTCGAGTCAGGTAAGTTAAAGCACTGATCTGTTCATGGGTACTGACAGAGCACTTCTCTTTCTGTTAATAAGGAGAGATTATATCCAATACCTGCATTTCAGTTTCAGCAGCAGCAAGCAAAATTAATCAATGAATACCATGTTAATACTAAATATGCTGGATATATACATGTTTGCTGTACTGCTTGTTTTAAAGTGCCTGCCCGTGTTGGTTGCTGTTTTGCAGTGCAGGAAGGAGTGAGTCTTGTGTCTGACCCTCAATTCGCTGTCCTCTTTGAAAATGAAAAGCTGACCCTGCGTTGTAACGTCGTGAAAGGCACCCATCTCTCTTATGAGTGGTTCTTCAATTCACAACCAATTGTGAACTCCACAGCTCACAGGTTCATCAATAACATGATGATTATTGAACAGGTCAACAGCCATCAATCTGGGAGCTACTTCTGTTTGGCAAAAAATCACATGAACGGAACACTTCAGTTTAGCAACTCAAGCCTCCCTATCCAGGTCACAGTCAGAGGTAAAGCACTTTCTGCGCAGTATTGAACATTTAGGGGGGTTGGTAAAAAAGTTATTAATGTTTTCCACAGCTGTCATAATACATAATGAATAAACCTTCCACAGTGTAAATTGTCCTATGATGATAGTGTGTTAAAGTAAGCCCTATTTATACAATCACAAAATCATGGATCATTCTGGGTTCCTGAATTCTGTTATTTAAATGTATAAAGCATTTTGTATCTTCTTTTCTTTTGTTCTCACCTTCAGTTCCAGTGCAGGGTCAAATTACACTGGAGTCTCAAAAGATACATAATGAACATTGGATTATTGAAAGGATAATACTCAACTGCTCTGTGGAGAGAGGATCCCACCCCAGGTATTCCTGGTATTTAAATGGCTCCCAATTACAGGAGCAAGGCAGATGTCTCGTCCTGTCCTCTATTCACCCAAAGAACACGGGCTTCTATCATTGCGAGGTCAGCGACAGTTTTAACGACACAAACACAATAAAGGCTTCACCTTATTTTATTGACATGAAAGGTACCCCATAATCTTTACTTTTCTTTATAGTTTAAATGTAAGGAGTGAAAGTAAGAGAACGAGAGAGAGAAAGAGGTCTTACTGTTAATACAAGTTTATATTTGTTTTATGTATATATGTATGTATGTATGTTGTTTTGTTTATGCAATTGTATATTGATATATTTGAATGCCATGGCACTGATCTCATTTGTGTAGCAATGCACTACAGAAATCCACCAGTTTTATATGGCATTATATTTGAACATCCTTTAATTCACTCTGTGGTGCTTTTATGGTCTGTGTTGACTTTCTCTTTGACAGACATCATTCCATTCTCTTTACAGAATTTAACTACATTTCCATTGAAGTGATTGCTTTAGTGTTTGTCTGCTACCTCTTCCTGACGTTGTTGCTGACTGGATGCTGTATCTGGGGGTTTCTATACAGTGAGTTTATCCATTCCCCACCTTACTGTCTTGAAAGCCTGTTAAGATGTGTTGGAACAAGGGGCACCTGAGTCTAAGTATCCGTAGTAAACTTCAACACCAGTTGGGGAAAAGCTACAGCTTAGTTGGCTAAAATGGCTGTAGTTGCAGATGGTTTCAGATTTGAGTGTTTCCTCATTTGGGGATTGTGCCTGGGGTCAGGGCAAGGTTTAATTAGAGACATGGGTGAAGGAGGGGGTGGTTTAATTCTGCCCTACAGCAGAGTGTCACAACTGTGTTAATTAACATGAGAACTAGAACCGAACCATGTGGCACCTGCTCACCGTTGGGTTGTTATCGCTGTGTGAGTCTTGTCACTGTGGGTCAGAGGTCAGCAACAGAGCTTTTCTGTCTTCCAGGGAGATCACAGAATGACAGGCAGACCTGGTGAGTAAGACACGTCTAGTGTGTAGAGCAGGCTACACAGCGGAGCAGAGTGAGACATTGGTAACATTTCAGTCAGGCCCAGAGCAGTTGAAGACTGTCAGGGTCTCTGTGTTACACATGACGATAAAACAATGTGCAATGTGACACTTATTATGATTGAATGACCACAGTTCCTATCTCAATGAGTACTGACATATTTGTAAGTGCCCACACTCACACAAGGATTCAGGTGATTTCAGATTGTGTCACTATCAGTTATCAGGAATGTTTTCTTTTCAGAATGTAACAAAAAAATCTATTTAAGTTTTGATACATGTTCTATAAAAAATGTAATTAAAAATTAAAACTTTCATTGTATGTTACCAACCCAGTCCCATATTCAGAAAGATGAAGAGACTGAAATGTGTGTGTGAATTCTCAGCACATTGTTTAACTCTTTTTATTGTCCAATTAAAAGCAGTATGAGATTAGAAGTATTAAAACTGTCGATCAATCAATCACACAACCAAACAGTTATCAATGGCATTCCTTATATCTGCCAGCCCTCTGCTTTTCTGCTTCTTGACTCAACTTAAAATGTAACTTTAATAAATAGTCAATCTCATGTTCATTTATGAAGTTTCCAGGGCTGGAAATTCAGTAGGGATGACTTCATAGTTTGTGTGTCTGATTAGTCTCTTTTTCCCAGCAGTAAGAAGACAGAGGAGATAGAGCTGAACAATGAGCCACAGGAGCTGGTCAGTGGTTATACCATGCAGCATTAACCAACTCTTTCCAAGCGTGTACCACCCAGTTAAGGCTATTGGGAACAGCTGTTTGAGAATGGGCTTGACAGCTCTTTGGTCTTTCATTACAATATATTGAAATATTTCCAACTCAGATATAGATTATCTTAAAGATAAATTGGATGCTGGATAATTTTACACACAAACAAGATACTGTTAAAGAACAACAACAAAACACTTAATTTAGTTAAAAAGATCCCTGTTTTGGGTTTTGAGAATGACTGTAACTTTTTTCATGTTTGTGTTGTTGTTTTGTCCTCCCCTGTAGCTCGAAGAAGAGCCTGAAATGTACATGGATGTTGGGAAACCAAAGGAAATGACCAAACTGTGACAACATGGGAGGATCTTAGTCCTTGCTGGCTTTGTGCCCCAACACACAGTATCCCTATTCTTATGAACAACACTGCTGTTAATTAATGTACATTTGACACAAATGCTCCAAATCTCATAAATACATTTATGGACATGCAGAGGGATTGATTCAGAAAAACTTAGACCAGGCTCTGGACTGGCTCCTGTTACGAAGGGTGAATCTCTGGGTTTTCGGGAATGCTGAATTTCAGTCTTTGTGGTAGAGAGAGAGGTTGCTGGAGATATACTCCTATGATGCTGCTCCCTGTGTCACCGTGCCCTCTACTGTCCTGCTGAGATCCTGCTTTGGGATTGTCTACCCTCCTGCTGTCCATCAACATCACTTCCTGCTCCTCCTCTGATTTCCCTATAATTCTGTGTCAGTCTATGTGGCTTCCTTATAGTCCACATACCTTCATCAAAGAACTTGTTCTTCATTCGCTGGTAGAGCCACAGATCAAGCTGACAGTGCAAATGAATGTGTCTCTTTGCACCTTTACTGGCTTGGACTGTTTCTGATGATTTTAGTTCCATTTCAAAATCTTTCATCCCTCCCATCCCTGTATTTTTTTGTTTGTGTTGATTCCTGATGTACATTTGAACATTAATGCTAGTTATTTTAAAAAAATAAACAAATAAAATGCCCTGGAATGCTTTGTGTCATTGGCCCAATTCACTGATTAAATGTATTAAAATATGAATTTAATAAGAAGGATTCTGAGTTTGTTTGCTGGAGGATGTATCCTGCAGGAGAAGAAGGGTGAGTGTGAGAGGTTAATAAGATTCAAGAGTTTTAATGCACAGCGCTACCCTTTATGTTTTTGCTAAATTCCTCTGGACTCTGGTCTCAGGGCCTATAGGAACATAGCCTGTCCTGCATGGGCAAAGCATTGGCAAGAAGGTAGGGTAATATTTCTAAAAGGGCAGTTTTCCTGTCTGAGTTCTCATTGCCATGTTGGAAAGGGAATGTTCAACTTGATGCACAACTATATCACCACTACTTATCATCATGTCATTGATAGTTTATTCTAAACACACACACATAATAAAGCATGACAAAGAAAATGAGCATCAGCCCAGTACTAAATTAGTTGTTGTTTTTGCCTGTATAGCTGCACAGTCTAGACCAGTTATTTTAAATTGTGTCACCCATCATCTCCCAATATTTGTGATGCTATAGGTTAATCTCCACACCTTAGTCCATACCTTGTATTATATTCTGCAGTGCCTAACCAGTGCTATCTCTGTATTCAGCTCTTACACATTAGGCTGTGAACTGTGAGGGACAGACAGGGACTCACTATCTCTGCACTGCAGATGAAGACAAATGATATCAGTGTTCACATTGCGCTCCCACTGTCCATGGGTGGGTCGTTGGGGGGGTGTCTTTCCAACAGCCAAGCACAACTTTCTCTTCCTATTAGTAGCTGAAGTGCATAATCTTTCCTCAAGTGTGAAAACAACAGAGGAGAGAGGGGTGAAGATGAAGCTTCATGGGTTTGCTTTGCTGATTTTCAGTAAGTGAGACATTCGTTTAATTTGGGGAAAAGCACCCAAGGTGACAATGCATAGCCATGCAGATATTGGGCTGCAGTTTTTGTATTTTCCTTAAGTGACTAACTCCATTGACATTGAACCTGCTAATGTGAACATTGTGTATTATTCTGCTCCTCTCAGAATTGAAATTATGTATCGCTCTATAAGTTGTAAAAACCTAAATGTAATGTAACCTTTTCTAAACTACTGAGGATTAATGTATACAAGAATTTCTGTTATTGCAAGATTTGTTTTTGGAACATCTTTCCACAGCTTTTATTAAGCAATTGTACAGTAAAGGCTTTTTGTGTGTTTGTCTAAGAATACTGTACTGTATATGGATAATGTAATGATACTTACCTCAATGTTTCATCAAATATTTCCTGATATGCAGCAATATGTCAAAAGCTCGGAGTAAAATAAAAACAACAACATTAAATCTTGAAAAGCAATGTCTGTGTTTAATTAGCTTATTTTCCATTACAATTGTGATTGTTTTTTTATTTCAAATATATGCTTAAACATGCATACATGCAAAATTCCTATTTTGACCCATATACCTTGTTTTTTCAGTTACAGGTTTGAATTGTGACATCGTTAATAGTAAGTACTGTTGTCATGTTTATTTATTTTTTTATTTTACAAGTTGGTCAAGTTCCTAAAGCAGATTGCATTCTTCTTTCTGATCCAGGTGGTACAATGTTGCAGGAGAGTGTCTGTCACAGAAAATACAAAATGTTATTCTTTTTCCTTTTAATCTGAACCAGCCAGGTAGTTAATAAGGACTTCCATATAGCACCTCTTGCCAGTGTGGATGTGATATCTCTTTAAGTGTTATGGTCTGCAGTGACCAGGCTAAATTACTGTATGTCCTGAGTGATCTGTTGAGCAGAGCTGTCTTCTCTCCTGTGCGTGTTCCTCAAGGTGCATCAGTCTTACAGAAACCCACCCTCACAGGACCAGACGCAGCCCTTTTGGGAATAAACACATACTTTCAGTGTGTGGCACCTGCAATACCAGAAACCATTGTGTATGTCCTATGGAGAGGAAACAGAGAGGAACAGGTCGGCATCCAAAAATCAGTAAACAATGAACCCGCTCGGTTCACCCTCCCAGTTACGAGGCGCTCCAATGGAAACTACAGCTGTGAAGCCAAGGTGGAAGACAGTAACACCATCAGACCTCAGTTAAGCAACAGCATTCAGTTTAAAGTAATAGGTAAGTTCAGTCAGAGCTTAGATCTATTCATGTCTTTAATTTCAAATTAGAATCCAAATACACAATTGAGCAGCTCCAGCTACTGGAGAAGACTAAAGGAATAATGTTGAATAGATCAGTTGCTTGAAGTATGTCTGACTATGTGCTTGATCTCTTGCAGTACCTCCTGTTGGAACATATATTGCGACTGATGCTAAAAATGACGCACTTGTTCTCTTTGAGGGAGACCAGCTCACCCTTCACTGTGAAGTAGTGAATGGCACCCACCTCTCTTATGATTGGTTCTTCAATATGCAACCAGTTTTGCACAAGTTTATCAGGAACAGGTTGCTAATTGATCATGTCAAGACCAACCAATCAGGGGACTACTATTGTGTAGCAAGAAACCAGGTTAATGAAACAAACAAATATAACACTGCGAGCAACACAGTCACAGTCACGATCAAAGGTAAAGTGCAGTTAGCCTTTGTTACAACTTTCTGACAGTTTTGTTTCTGTGTGCCACCAGCCTTTTGTGCTTTATTCAATTAATTGTCTCTCTTACAGTGCGAGTGTCTAAACCGGACATCTCATATACAGTCACTAAAGAAAACTTGATTTACCAAGCCCATATACTATGCAAGTCAGTCAGAGGAACTCCACCGGTCACCTTCATCCTTGTCAAGTTTAACAGAAGCCTCCAGAACAAAAGTACAGAGGCACTGAACAGTACCTTCACTGTGCAAATCGCTCTGAATCAACACATGGGGGATTTTCACTGCAGAGCAGACAATGGGGCAAAGAGTGAGGTGTTTAGTGAACCTTTAATGATGGAAGTAGGTAAGGAAGAAATATAAAGCTTTTTTCTATTGTTGCATGTTAATACTCATTCAATAAACAAACTCTCTTTGTGGGACATTAAAAATACAGAACGTTCTCCACAATTACCACATTATTAGTTCAACCTCCACCAAATGCATTATCCTGTGTATAAGTCTACAATCTGTTTAAACATTAATAAAATAATGGATTACTTTGAGTTCTTCAGCACTTAAAAACTCTTTGCTTTGTGACTGTGTGCATATCCACTGTTTCTATCCCTTCAGTTCCAGTGGGGGGTCCCGTGACACTGCAGACTGAGCACTTCTTGCATGAAAGCTTCAGGGTGCTGGGGATAATACTCACCTGCTCCGTGGAGAGAGGGTCCTTCCCCCGGTACTTCTGGTTTTTAAATGAATCGCAATTGGAGGAGAAGGGCGATTTTCACTCAACCATGGAGAAGGGCCGAACCCTCGTGCTGTCCCATATCAACCCACAAAACACAGGCTCCTATCACTGCGAGGCCCGCGACAGCTTCGACGACACTCACCGGATAAGAAGCCAACCGCAGGTTGTCAAAATGAAAGGTGCCCTGTTGTTTATTCATGCTTTGAATATTAAGGAGTGAGACGCAGTGGGAGCTAGAAAGAGGGAAGGTGTAGCTTATCTTGTGTGTTGATAAACTGTAACTTGAGTTAATGCATTCCAGCAGTTCTATCTAAATCCCAGAGCTAAAGCACTAATAGTGCCACTATGGTGCGTATTTTCCACAACACTGTCCTTATTCCTGTCCTCTTCACAGTCTTTCTGGTGTTCCCATGATTGGATCCGTGCTTCTCTCTCATAGCTGTTGCCCCGTTCTTTCTGCAGAATTTTTCTTCACTGAAGTCATTGCTCTGGTGTTCTGCTGCTACTTCCTCCTGTTGCTTCTGTTGGCTGCATGCTGCATCTACATGTCAAGATACAGTAAGTTCATCCATTACTCACCTCGCACTGGTGGGGGTCTGTAAGATGTTAGGATGTTACAGTATATTATACATTTCCACAGAAAATGCATGTAAACAGGTTTAAGATGCAGTTTTCCACTGCCAGGGAAGAAAATGATATCGCCATGATATATATCTCCTTTCATAAAGGTTTCTCAAAGTCCCCTACAAGACATTTAACATATTAGTAGTAAATGTTTTCCATTTATATGTCTTAAAATACAGTTAGTTAAAACAATTGAGCAATTCAGCTAAATAACTGATAGAAAACAGGGTGGTCAAAACAGGACATCACTGAGTTTACTGGCACACTGACCTTTAAGAGTGCTGAGGAGTGCAGCCTTTAGTTGTAGCTGTCTATGAACCTTGTTAACCATATCACTGTGGGTCAGGGGTCAATAACAAAGCATGTCTATCTTCCAGGGACAGCAAGGAACAGCAGGAATAGCAGGTGAGTCTTCTAGAGACATCTAGTGTTCAACACAAGCTGCAACAGCACAGCAAGTAAATACTGCGCCTGAGTCTCAGCCTTACATGGGATGATACCACAGTGTGATGTGTAAATGACAGCAGTTCATATTTCACTGAGAAGCGATGTGTGTTTTGTGCATATTAACAGATATGCCTATTTTAATAGTATAAGGTAAGAATCAATTTTGCACAACATCTCGAATAGTCAATAAATGAACAGCAACATCTGCTGTTCCTGTCACATGCCTTCCCCACCCCCTTTCCCTTGTTGTTCCTGACTCGGCACGATTAAAATATGTGGAAATGTCAAGAAGAGAAGTCAACCTGCTGTGTGAAATTTCAGTGGTAGCGTCAGATCTAGCATTTGATTAGTGTATTTTTCTCAGCAGTAAGGAGCCGGAGGAGCCAAAGATGAAGTCAGTGTCTGAGACCCAGGTAAATGTCTCCTCTCCCACATTGTACTTGTGAAGCCCTGCCTTCCCCATAGGGGTCAGCATTGCCCAAAACACAGTGTAAACAACATTTCAATGCATGTGTTCATGCACTGTCATGCAAGAATTTTCTCTCTTGTAGCTTGAAGAAGATTCTATAACTTACTCAGAAATGAGAGAAGCAACCAAAATGTGACACTGTCAAAAGACTGAATTGTGGGAGAACTCATCTTGAGCCAAATCTCAGACAGAAGGAAAGGCCTCAGATCAACACTGCTTTTGTACCCAAGCAGACAACACTCCTATTAATTTAAAAGCAATATTATTCTTGCAATGTTTTACAAAAGATACTATCCTTAATGCTCTCCAGATCACCTCTTCGGTGGGGGAATCCAGGTGAGTAGGGCACAAGAGATGGACATTTTTCAGTCAGTCAGAGCACAAGGGATTTAGACCTGGTTTTATGGACTTCAACTGGATTGGCTCTTGGTACCACAGATGGTTCTCATGATTTCACGGATGCTGTGGGAATTTCAGTCATTGGGGCTGAGTAAGAGGATGGAGGAGGAAGACATCAGAGAGATGGTACTCCCTGTGACACAGTGCTCTCTACTTTCATGCTTAGATCTTGTTGTGGGTTTCCCCAGCCCATACCTGTTCATCAACACAACTTCCTGCTCTGTCTCTGCATTCCCCAGATTTCTATTCTCGTAGTTGTATAACATAATTTTTGCGGTCCATCCCTTTGCCATCCCCAGGCAAGGATGTCTGAATCTCTGTCATCTCTTAACGACTAATTGATACACTTCAGGATGTTTTCTGCCTTCCAGCAGCAACAAAACAATATTATTATTTTCCTTTCCTATGTTTCTTTGTATTTTAAATGACATGTCTTGCATTTCCAAGTTACACTGTGTAGAACTTAAGATACGGTATTACAAATTTGGAAATAATTACTATCTCAGTTTGTTTGATGTGGAAATTGAGAAGATGAAAATTAAAGTCATAAATGTCTATAAGCTGAATAGAAGGACCAAAAACCGTCTCCAAAAACAAATGAGGTTGATAATTAACTAACTGCAAAACAAGGTTCTTAGAGAATAACCAGACCTGCAGTGGCTGTGTCTGCTGAGAGACTGCACCCTGCATTATGGTCTCTGTAAGAAATAGAGCTCTAATGATAGCTGCCTGGAAGGTGCTTGTAGACAGCTTGTATCTAGGACTCTGTTTCCAGTAAAGACTCAAGCTTCAACTTCAAGATTTTCCGGTCTGAACTTGTCGGTTGTAGTGGCCCTATCTCAGAAAATGTTTGAAGTAAGTAAGTTGGATTGTAAGTCATGTAAAATGTTTACAGGTCTATATTTGATTTTATTGTATTTATGTTTTTTATTTTGCTGTATGTAAAGTGCTCTGTGGCTACCCTGCGAAGGGCGCTATACAAATAAAGATTGATTGATTGATTGATTGTAAGTCCAACTTCTTTAACAACTGACCGATCACAGCACCCCCTCATCTGAAACCACAACCAAAAAAACATATTAAGGCATCCACAGCCAACAGGATTGATTAAGAGAGACCAGGCAGGCTGGACGGGTTGGTGGTACCAGGGGTGGATCTCAGTTTTTCAGGAATGTTGAATTTAAATAATTGTGGTAGAGAGAGGTTGCTGGAGATGCATTCCTGTGACGCTGCTCCCTGGGTCACCGTGCCCTCTACTGTCCTGCTGAGATCCTGCTTTGGGTTTGTCTGCCCTCCTGCTGTCCATCAGCATCACTTCCTCCTCTACCTCTGCTTTCCCCAGAATTCTGTACTCCATGTGGCTTCCTTATGGACCACATACCTTCATCAGAGAACTTGTTCTTCATTCACTGGTAGAGCTGACAGTGCAAATTAATCGAAATCTTTAATCCTTACTTCCCTGTATGTTTTTGTTTGTTTGTAATTTTTGAATTACAAATACATATGAATTGATTCCTGGTGTGCATTTAAACATTAAAACTAGCTATTCCTAAAACAATATGTTGTCCTTTTTTAAATGATGCCTTGGATTGCTTTATGTCATTTGTCCACTTCACTGATTAAAATATGAATTTAATAAGAAGGAATCTGAGTTTGTTTGCTGGAGGATGTATCCTGCAGGAGAGGAAGGGTGAGAGTGAGAAGTTAATAAGATTCAGGTGTGTATAATTCATAAATGAAATGAAAACAGTAGTTAAGATACAAGGAATTAAACGACCTCATCCCAAGTCAACACTTGTAGATGTTATGGAGACAAAAGCGCAGTGGCTACATTCCTCTGGACTCTGGTCTCAGGGTCTATAGGAACAGGCAAGAAGGTAAGGCAGTATTTCTAAAAGGTCAGAACATTTTTCCTGTCTGAGTTCTTTCTGCCATGTTGGAAATGGGACAGAATGGTGTCTAAAGTGTGCTACTGACTGCAAAGAAAGGTGGGAACATCAATGAACAGCACAGCAAGTCATGCTCACATCTCTATTAATATCAAGGGTTCAAAATCAGTAGCAGGTGAAGATCCTTTCTGTGTACAACCACACTGATGCCACAGTCCAGTGCACAGTCTGTGTACGGCAACTGTATTTTCTTTACTGCCAGAGAAACAGGACAAAACATAGTTCAGCTTGTTGCATGACTGCATATCACCACTACTTATCATCATGTCATTGATAGTTTATTCTAAACACACACACATAATAAAGCATGACAAAGAAAATGAGCATCAGCCCAGTACTAAATTAGTTGTTGTTTTTGCCTGTATAGCTGCACAGTCTAGACCAGTTATTTTAAATTGTGTCACCCATCATCTCCCAATATTTGTGATGCTATAGGTTAATCTCCACACCTTAGTCCATACCTTGTATTATATTCTGCAGTGCCTAACCAGTGCTATCTCTGTATTCAGCTCTTACACATTAGGCTGTGAACTGTGAGGGACAGACAGGGACTCACTATCTCTGCACTGCAGATGAAGACAAATGATATCAGTGTTCACATTGCGCTCCCACTGTCCATGGGTGGGTCGTTGGGGGGGTGTCTTTCCAACAGCCAAGCACAACTTTCTCTTCCTATTAGTAGCTGAAGTGCATAATCTTTCCTCAAGTGTGAAAACAACAGAGGAGAGAGGGGTGAAGATGAAGCTTCATGGGTTTGCTTTGCTGATTTTCAGTAAGTGAGACATTCGTTTAATTTGGGGAAAAGCACCCAAGGTGACAATGCATAGCCATGCAGATATTGGGCTGCAGTTTTTGTATTTTCCTTAAGTGACTAACTCCATTGACATTGAACCTGCTAATGTGAACATTGTGTATTATTCTGCTCCTCTCAGAATTGAAATTATGTATCGCTCTATAAGTTGTAAAAACCTAAATGTAATGTAACCTTTTCTAAACTACTGAGGATTAATGTATACAAGAATTTCTGTTATTGCAAGATTTGTTTTTGGAACATCTTTCCACAGCTTTTATTAAGCAATTGTACAGTAAAGGCTTTTTGTGTGTTTGTCTAAGAATACTGTACTGTATATGGATAATGTAATGATACTTACCTCAATGTTTCATCAAATATTTCCTGATATGCAGCAATATGTCAAAAGCTCGGAGTAAAATAAAAACAACAACATTAAATCTTGAAAAGCAATGTCTGTGTTTAATTAGCTTATTTTCCATTACAATTGTGATTGTTTTTTTATTTCAAATATATGCTTAAACATGCATACATGCAAAATTCCTATTTTGACCCATATACCTTGTTTTTTCAGTTACAGGTTTGAATTGTGACATCGTTAATAGTAAGTACTGTTGTCATGTTTATTTATTTTTTTATTTTACAAGTTGGTCAAGTTCCTAAAGCAGATTGCATTCTTCTTTCTGATCCAGGTGGTACAATGTTGCAGGAGAGTGTCTGTCACAGAAAATACAAAATGTTATTCTTTTTCCTTTTAATCTGAACCAGCCAGGTAGTTAATAAGGACTTCCATATAGCACCTCTTGCCAGTGTGGATGTGATATCTCTTTAAGTGTTATGGTCTGCAGTGACCAGGCTAAATTACTGTATGTCCTGAGTGATCTGTTGAGCAGAGCTGTCTTCTCTCCTGTGCGTGTTCCTCAAGGTGCATCAGTCTTACAGAAACCCACCCTCACAGGACCAGACGCAGCCCTTTTGGGAATAAACACATACTTTCAGTGTGTGGCACCTGCAATACCAGAAACCATTGTGTATGTCCTATGGAGAGGAAACAGAGAGGAACAGGTCGGCATCCAAAAATCAGTAAACAATGAACCCGCTCGGTTCACCCTCCCAGTTACGAGGCGCTCCAATGGAAACTACAGCTGTGAAGCCAAGGTGGAAGACAGTAACACCATCAGACCTCAGTTAAGCAACAGCATTCAGTTTAAAGTAATAGGTAAGTTCAGTCAGAGCTTAGATCTATTCATGTCTTTAATTTCAAATTAGAATCCAAATACACAATTGAGCAGCTCCAGCTACTGGAGAAGACTAAAGGAATAATGTTGAATAGATCAGTTGCTTGAAGTATGTCTGACTATGTGCTTGATCTCTTGCAGTACCTCCTGTTGGAACATATATTGCGACTGATGCTAAAAATGACGCACTTGTTCTCTTTGAGGGAGACCAGCTCACCCTTCACTGTGAAGTAGTGAATGGCACCCACCTCTCTTATGATTGGTTCTTCAATATGCAACCAGTTTTGCACAAGTTTATCAGGAACAGGTTGCTAATTGATCATGTCAAGACCAACCAATCAGGGGACTACTATTGTGTAGCAAGAAACCAGGTTAATGAAACAAACAAATATAACACTGCGAGCAACACAGTCACAGTCACGATCAAAGGTAAAGTGCAGCTAGCCTTTGTTACAACTTTCTGACAGTTTTGTTTCTGTGTGCCACCAGCCTTTTGTGCTTTATTCAATTAATTGTCTCTCTTACAGTGCGAGTGTCTAAACCGAACATCTCATATACAGTCACTAAAGAAAACTTGATTTACCAAGCCCATATACTATGCAAGTCAGTCAGAGGAACTCCACCGGTCACCTTCATCCTTGTCAAGTTTAACAGAAGCCTCCAGAACAAAAGTACAGAGGCACTGAACAGTACCTTCACTGTGCAAATCGCTCTGAATCAACACATGGGGGATTTTCACTGCAGAGCAGACAATGGGGCAAAGAGTGAGGTGTTTAGTGAGCATTTCAGGCTGGAAATAGGTAAGGACATTAGGCTTTAAGTAGGTAGGCCCCATTCTCTCTTCAGAATTCTCGTCAATGAAGTATTGCTCTGGTGTTCGGCTGCTACCTCCTCTTGTTGGTTCTGGTGTCCGCATGCTGCATGTATATGCCAAAATACACCACTGAGTTTACTGGCACACTGATTTGTAACAGTGGTGAGGAGTGCAGCCCACAGTTGTAGCTGCCTATGAACCTTGTTAGCCATGTCACTGTGGGTCAGGGGTCAATAACAGAGCCTGTCTATCTTCCAAGGACAGCAAAGAACAGCAGGAATACCAGGTGAGTCTTCTAGAGACATCTAGTGTATAGAGAGTGGCACCTCCATTTCAGCCTTACATGGAATGATACCACAGTGTGATGTGTGAATGACAGCAGTTTAAAGTTCAGTGAGAAGTGATGTGTCTTTTGTGCAGATTAACAGATATGCCTATTTTAATAGTATAATTTTACACACCATCTCAAATAGTCAATAAATGAACAGAAACATCTGCTGTTGTATTCCCCTTGTTGTTCATATATGTCATCTAGAGAAGTCAACCTGTTGTGTGAATTCAGGTTAGTAGGGCACAAGAGATGGAAATTTTTCAGTCAGTCAGAGCACGAGGGATTTAGAACTGGATTGGCTCTTGGTACCACAGATGGTTCTCATGATTTCAAGTATGCTGTGGGAATTTCAATCATTGAGGCTGAGTAAGAGGATGGAGGAGGGAGATATGAGAGAGATAGTACTCTCTGTCACACAGTGCTTTCTACTTTCTACTGCTTTCTACATGCATAGATCCTGTTGTGGGTTTCCCCAGGCCATGCCAGTTCATCAACACAACTTCCTGCTCTGTCTCTGCATTCCCCAGATTTCTGTTCTCGTAGTTGTGTAACATAGTTTTTGCCATCCATCCCTTTGCTATGCCCAGGACATTAAGGCTGACTCACTGACAGCTCTTACTGATTAATTGATACACCTTGGGATGTTTTCTGGCTTCCAACAAAACAATATTATTATCTTCCTTTCCTATGTTTCTTTGTATTTTAAATAAGTTTTGCATTTCCAAGTTACACTGTGTAGCACTTAAGATGTGGGATTAGAAATTTGGAAATAATTACCATCTCAGTTTGCTTGATGTGGACATTGGGCAGAAGAAAATTAAAGTCTAAAATGTCTAAATTGAATAGAAGTACCAATAGGACACAAGAGCTTCTTATGAAACAAGGGCACATGAAACCTTTTGGTACTGGCTCCAAGAACAAAAGAGGTTGATAATTAACTAACACAAGGCTCTCAGTGTTTTACCAGGCCTACAGTGGCTGTGTCTGCAGAGAGCCCACACCCTGCATATGGTCTCTGTAAGAAACAGAGTTTCTTCTTTGTCACCAGAGATAAGGGGCAATGCAAACACACAACTGCACTAATGATAGCTGCCTGGAAAAGGAAGGTGTCTGTAGACAGCTTTTATCTAAGACTCTGTTTCCAGGAAAGACTAAAGCTTCAGTTTCAAGTTTTAGAAAGACAGGAAGTGGTCTTCCAAAGTGCGTGATGCCCAATCTAAAAAGAAACACTGTACATTTATTGCAAGTCCAACCTCTTAAACAACTGACCAATTATAAAACCCCCCTTATCTGAGACCACAACCAAGAAAACATCCACATCCCAAGTTGGGGGACTGGAAATAATATGGTTAAAAGTTAGTGTCTGCCATTATAACAATACCAGTGGAGGGCTGAGGAACTGGCATGATTGGTTGTCATGTCTTTGGTGAAACTGACAAAATATAAGATATGGGAACACAGAAGCAAAGATATGCTTTGCTTATCACTTTGACAGAAAACCAGGTTAGGCCAGCTTGGGGGGAAAAAGCTGTGAAGTTTGAGCCAGGCTAACTAGGCTACCAGCCTGGGTGTGGAAACTGGATATATATCTGGCATCACAACCCAGTAAAATATGTATTATTTCTAATAGTGTGTCAGTGTAAATGCAGTGTGTACAGTTTGAGTATGTGTGTGTCATTCAAAATAATGACACACTTGGTTTCCACCCCAACATACAAAAGGCCCTTTAAAAATGATTTTGTACAAACAAGATGAAATGGTTTCACCACTAGTTTAGGACTACTCTATCTAAAATTACATTGAGTAGTGCTAATTTCAGTCTGTGAAACCAGCCCTTTATCTACTTCTTTTAGTCTTAACCTATCCAAAAGTATATGCCATCAGCTTGGTACATTTTGGTGGAATATACATATCCAGGCCTTAGTCTAGACAATACATATAAATGAGGATGACTAGTAGTCTAATATATTTACTTATTCTCAATATAAAATACCAGGAAATCAGGTGAAGAGACATTTTTGGCGGATCAGGGTCAGCTGCTTTCCTCGTGGTTGTCAGTAATTAATGCCAATATGCCCAGTAACATCTAATGCAATTAGTTCATTAAAATGTAACATTTTTTTTGTAGTAACCGCAGCTTATTACACCATATCATACATTTCTAAATGCAAACTGACATATTCAACCAGACCTTCTCTTTATTGGAAAGATGGTGCACGAACTTGAGGTTTGTGGCAGTTCTCTTGAACTTGGGCGTTTCTCAATACACCCAGAGTGGCATATAAATGCAGCAGCGCTATAGTACTGATAGTAATGGCTTGTTGTTCTGCAGCACTTGCAATAATGCATTAATTCTGAACTGGGCAATGCAATATGTTCGTATAAAGTTGGAAATAAGCCTCTCTCTGAACTCGTTTTTCTAATCTCGACGCCGACGCTGATTACAGATCCCGTTTCAAGACCAAATCATATGACGACAGTTAGAGATCGTCTACAAATTCCGTGTGCAAATCCAGTCTGTCCTTGGCTGAGGCGGTATAGCGCTGGTGTGTGCACTGAAAACAAATAAGACCACCTCCTCAAGCCCGTTATAATTGTAATTAACCAACTTAGCACGGACATTTAGTGAAGAGTTTGGAATGTATGTGCGTCATTATCTATTAGTGCCCACTATTTTCTGAATGGGGTATTACTGTGTAAAAGCACGGCCCGCACTCTTCGCGTCTGACTGCGCCCGGGTCTTTGAGCGCGGTCCCTGCGCAGTGCGCGGCGGCGGCGTCCTGACGTGTACTTTAACGCGCGGGGGGGTCTGTCACTTTCAGGAAGAAGCTGAAAATAATAAGCAGCAGGATCTGTCAAGAGCAGCAGCCTGCCTTCGTGTGACCTAGATCTGTGCTGTCCTGAGCTCAAAACAGAAAATGGAGACGGGGGCTTACGGGGCGGCCAAGGCCGGAGGTGCCTTCGACTTTGTGAGTTTCATCTCGCAGCCGCAGACGATTTTGCGGCTCTTAAGCTGGGTGAGTGTCGACACGCACAGTTGTTTGGTTTCCCTGACTTTAAAGAGCTAACATTTGTTTCTCACCATAGAGTTACGATTGACTTATTAGTCGAAGAGTACACGTGTGGCCACCAAGTGTATAAGTCAATTGGGAGCTAGCGTGGCGTTTTTAAACTGTTTGTTACAGTTGCACTCGGGCAGATGTGCGCAGTTGTGCCGGGGTCTGCGCGGCTCCGCGAATGGGAGCGCTGGGATTGTGCACATCTGCGCAGATCCGCGGATATCTGCGCTGCCAGTAGGGGTAGCACGGTAGAATGACACAGCTTTTCAGATTACATTGAAATAGTTTCTCTTTTCGCATAAACCACCATTTTCTGCTGTTTATTAAATGTAAATTTGGTTTGGATATTATTAAACCAAAATCCTTCAATTTTAAGATTAGCATTTCTGTGTTTTAAGTTACACACCGGCAGTATATAGATTACATGTTTGGGAAGTAGCAAACTATATTATAACATTAGTAATGTATACAGTGTATTCTTAGGCGGTTTATTAATATAATGCATAGTAATGACGCATTAAATTGAAGTGCAATGAAATTCAGATTTGGTAAGATGACCTTTTCTGTTGGATTGAGACACCTGCTTCTAAAAGCCCGAATTTAAAGTAGTTTATCTGGATGGATGTGCAATCACCTGTAGCTGCGCAGGGTTCAGGTAGACGATTAGATTGTAGAAATGAGGATATTTCAAATGTCTCCTTTTTCGGAAGGTGAGAATCGCGACTTTTGAACATGAAAGCAATAATAATATAGCTCACATTTGCATACAGAATTGAAAGCCGATTGCATTGTTCAAGACGCATGCTAGATCGGATAGACAAAATGTATCCAAAGGCATACACACCCTTTTTGTAAATATTTGCATGACTCGACTACGCAGACTCACTGGCTTTTTAGACTTGTATATGTTTTTATTTTATTTTAAAATCGTTGAAACACTTGAAAGTTGGTATGCTATTTTAACACGCGTATTAAATTTAATGCTTTCCACAAGACTGAGCAAGTGCTTAGGTGTTTTATCTCGGCTCAGCACATGGAAATGTTTTAATTCCCTTTACAGATGTTTGGAAATACCCTGGAATGCCAGAATATGCTTGACTCTTAGAATGGGTATTGGTGATTTCATTGTTGGTGCGTTTAATTTCCTATGTGCAAGTGTGAAACTGAAAAAGGGATGTTTTTATTCAATGAATTCCCCTTCAGTTGTTCGGTAGAAACAGATTTAAAAATGTGCGAATATATATTAATGGTTTTCTTAATTTTAAATAATGCAAGTGTAGGGGGGTGGGGTATTACATGGTAAATAGTCTCTTTGGGAAACTTGCACTAAAGCATGCAAGTTTTGAATTCTCAATGCCATGTGATAATCTAGCACATCTAGTATAATCTAGTTTATTTTCCAAACTTTTTTAGTTTTTTCCTCTCAGCTAAGGAATTCATTTTTTTTTTTTTTTTCAGCCTGATCTCAAGTGCCCTTTTGTATAAGTACTAATTTCTACTAATACCTTCAGTAAAGTGCATCGGTTCAATGAGATGCATACAGTTTTGTGTGTGTGTGTGTGTGTGTGCGCACGCGCGCCATTTATGTCTGTGTTCATTGACATGGTGGGGAAACCACAAGGCCTATCTTGTGACTTAGGGAAATTAAGCTAGGAGAGGCCAGTTTGTGGAGAGTGAAAACTGAACAGAAAATGGGTCCGAAGTAAAGGAATCCTTTCCTAAATTTTATTTCCTGGGAGGGCAATGAAAAGGGGGTGAATGTGTTCTGGTAGAACAGTATGTGCTCTCTGCCTCCTTCTCTCAGATATGTGAAAATATAAACAAGAGCAGATGGCTGGTAACACAATATGCAGGCTGTAGTACTGCCAGGCTGCTGGTATTGGTGACTTGCAAACAACATTAAACTGCATTTATTTATTTGTTTAATAATGGTTCAGCATCGCACATGGCTCATGAATGGTGGATGGTTTTATTTTATTATTATTGGACCTGGAAAACCACAGAGAAAGTTAATGAAAAAATATCTCTCTCTCCCCCAAACCACCCCCCAATGCTCTCAGGGTCTCACAGTTTACAAGGGGGAGTGGGGGGAAGTCACAAGGTGGTCATGTGTTGTCATGACTTCCTGTGGAAGAGGTTCTCAGCCTGCATAGTTTTGTGGTTTCCTCTGCACCTGCACTTTCCATTTTGATTACACACATTTTTTGATTAACTGGACCCACTGACATTTAGTCTAGGTCTCAAAGACTGTGAGGGGTACACTCCTTCATTTATATATTTTTCCCCTATGGTCTCTACAACTTTAAAACCTTAAACTCATCCAGTTATTTCAGTAAGAACTGCTTAATTAAAAAACGCAAAGCTATGCCCTCAATCTGTGGGTTTCAGGCCCATGTAAGAATGTTACCTCAACACTTGTGTAGTGCTAAATCAGTGCCCCCATTAACCAGTCACTCCACTGCTTTATCGGGCAAGGTACTGTACAGCCCATGGTCCTTTGACAATGATGTACTGAGTTATTCAAAACTACAGCTGCATTGGTTATTGTGAAAAGAAGATTCAAAATGTGGACTACAATTAATTTACAGGGTTGTTGTGCTGGCTGTCCCTTCAGGTTTTTGCCATTGTGGTGTTTGCCTGCATCACTGGAGAGGGCTACGTAAACAACATTGAGTCCTTGGATACTCACTGCATGTTCAACAAGAACGAGAATGCCTGTCACTATGGTATTGGCATCGGCGTCCTGGCCTTCCTGGCGTGTGTGGCCTTCTTCATGCTGGATGCTTACTTCCCTCAGATCAGCAACGCCAAAGAGCGGAAGTACATCGTCATGACCGATCTGATTTTCTCAGGTAGGGAGTCGCTCTGCTCTCTCTCTCTCTGCTCCTCACTAAGGGCACTGCTTCATTATGGAAAGGAGGGGTTGTGTAAAAGGTGGGGATCCTAGGTGTTGAGATGTGAAGCTTATTTTCAGGACAGGAAGTCGTATACAAGGGAGAGAAAAATATATATTATCAACTAATTAAACTATTACAACATTTCCTAAACAAAATTAAGTGTGCAGTACATAACTAAAAACTAGCCAAAATTAAGAAGAGCAAGTGAAGAAGGAGAGATGTGGATCAGTGAGTTGTGGGGGGTTTGACTAATCTGTAATCTTTCTCTTTCCTGGCTGTCTCTCACCCTGTCCCAGGGGTGTGGACATTCCTGTGGTTTGTAGGGTTCTGCTTCCTCACCAATCAGTGGACGTTAACAAACGATAATTTGGTATGGACCGGGGATGCTGCCAGAGCTGTGATTTCATTCAGCTTCTTCTCCATCTTCTCCTGGGTATGTACCTGCTCTCTCCCAGCCTACCCGCTGCCTGGCTGTGGAATTGTTGACCAAAAACTAAATAAGTGCATTCATGCAAAAATCTGTATAAATTTCAATACTGTCCTGATACTCTAATAATACTGTTAGTGGTGCCCAACATGACAAAACTGTTGATGTTACTTTGAAAAGTAATTGTTTAAAGAGTTTGGTGTGTGAATGAGTAGTTATCTCTTCCTAAACAGGGGCTGCTGACATTATTTGCACTGAAGAGGTACCGGCAGGGAGTGGATGACTTTAGCCAGAACTACACAGACCCAGCCAGTGACCATACCACTCCGTATCCTCCCTACCCCAGCACTACCGACAGTTACCAGCATCCCCCCTTCACGCCAAACCCAGAGCCTGTTGGGGAGGGGGGATATCAGCCCCCTGTCTACTGAGGCCTGTGGGAAGATTCAGACCCGAGACATGGAGGGGAAGGGGATTTTTAAAGTGGCCAATACTAGCTTTACTGTAAGGACTGGTCTCGGTATTCTAACTGTTGATGCTTTTTCTAAAGAAACATTCATTCTGCTATTCAATTTTGGTCATACGCATATATGGTATGTATTTGTGTATATATACATCTACACATAATATTGATGCATATTCATACACACACACAAACTAGGTTCTTTAACAGGTGTCAGAATTAAGGATTTTTGTCATGATTTTCTACATATATCCAAAGGATATGTACAGAAAATAATTTTACCAAACAATATTGAATTGACATAAGTCAATATGGGACAACTGAATAAAAATACTCAAAAAGCACAAAAGTGAACATGCTACCAAAAATGCCATATGCATCTTGTTTTCTGTTCACAACAGATGCAGGCAGTAGGAGAGATCAAATTAAAGTGTCAAAATATATAGATGTGGTGGTGAAGGAAAGTTATTAGGTTAATGGCAAACAAAACAACTGCAATTGATCTCATCCCCCACTGTGCAGATGCTCCATGAATTAATTTCCCCTCCAGCTCCATTTCTGCATTTTAAATTGCACTGCATTTTCCATCAGGTTGATGATTGCTGTCAATTCCATTAAGATGTGCCACACCTATGGCCTACAGCCATGCGGCCAATGCCTGAGTGGCAATTCCACATTTAAGACTTTTTTTTTTTTTTTTTTTTTAATTCAGTTGACAAAAGTGACTGCCAGAATACTATCCAAAACTAAATCCAACACAAATTTGAAAGTGAAACCTCAATAAGACTAGGTTAAGGGCTTTCCATTTTTTAAAGATGGCTGACAACTTAATGGATAAAGAATATGTGCCAATTAAGATGCAACTGAAGAACTCCATGTGACATTTGTTTATGTTGAGATTTAATACATTGTGCACTTTGTATATATTGAAAGATACTTGTACTTTAAAGATTTTATACTAAATCTGGCAACACTGGGCAAAAACATTAATAAAACAACTTCTAGAATTCTACTTTTAAACTTTAATTCCAGCTTCAATTAACTTAATATAGAGTTGTCCTGCATTCTGCCTTGGAGGTTAAGTACTTAAATGCTATAGCCCAGTTCTTGGTGGAACTTGTGCAGCCCAGTGCAATAAAAGACACCGGTACTGGGGTGCGGTGAGCTTGAGAAATTCAGAAGGCCGGGAGAAAACATTGCCTCATGTATACAAGTGAAGAGACCTTTTTATGCTGCATTGCAACATCAAATGCATTTATTATGATGCACAACACAAAGTATTACTATTGTACTTTAATGTTCCAGAAATGTTCCTTTCCATCATTATTCAGACCTAAAGAAGTTCAGCTAATCGGAAGCCTTTGTTTTGTTTGGCGGGGTGTGGAGTTCAGGATTGAGCTCACTATATTATAAAATGATGATTTTGTCCATTTCCTCCTCATCTGATTGATGAGATTTACACCAAAGAGCCCATGGACACAATCTGTTGTACTGCACTGCATCTTAACATTGTGACTGGAGTGTATTTGCGCTGCCTTAATCACAAGCAATTGAGCCATGTCACTCCATCCCTACTTAAGGCAGTTCTTGACAGAAAATGTATTGGGCAGCCATTGCTATGCCATTCTCAAACCCATCTGCACCCCTGTTACCTACAAGCAGTGCTCTTTCAATAGCAATTTCATGCACTGGATCAATATGTGCTTTAATGGTTTATGTTGTGGTTTCTTTTGTTCTTGTACAATGTATATTACTTTTTACAATTGCTAAACCATAATAGTACTGGTTTTCTAATGTAAAAACTGTTGCATTGAGGTGGTTCTCATTTTTATATTTTGTTTGTATATTTATACAAAGATTTTCTTTTGCATTTTCTTTTTTCATGAATAAGGATGCTTTTTGTGTACGTAAGAAAATTCTGCTATGATTAAGCACCTGTGTAAAGTTTATGCAGTGTGCTGCCTAACAGGAGCCCAGAATAGTTTTTGTCTAATCTTTAGGTTTTATGTGTGCTTTCAATGTAAGTTCTAATAACTGTGCCTTGTGCCCCACTAAGCAATTAGTATAAAAGCCAATGCACTTTTTTCCCCCAATATTACTGCATAAAAAATAATGTAATTGTAACTGTTTCCCATATACAATCGGAGGAAATGTAAGTAGTTTCTGATGCATCCTTAATTCAAAGGATACATTACAGACGCAAGGGATGTAGACTTCACCAAAGACAAAGTGAAAAAGTATTGTGAAGTTACCAAAAATTTAAAAAAAAAAAAACCACTAATGTGCCTAATTTGTCTGTAGTTGACAAAATGTGATCGCATCTATAGACAGCCTTTGATCATCTAAATTAAGTGCCTTTGTGTGACTTTAAGTGCAATTATTTGGAGAGAGAGAGAGAATTTTATGCAATCTACTACTCCAGTGCCTTGTCACATTTTCCTCAGGGCTTCTGTTCAACATGCACAGCTGTGTGTTAGTTGTCTGAAAAACTGTTATGCCAGCTTCATAAGAGCGCAAGTTCTTCTCATTACACACAGGGCCCATAGAATCACAGCTGTTTCGTATTCACTTTTTGGAAGGTAGTTAAGCACACTGAAGAAGGTTACAATGGCTGAAATGATAAATTACCACATTATTGCTGGGGGTTGTTCAAATTTAGGGGTTTGAGTTGCACTAGAAAGCTGTGCTTCTGATAATTTTGTGTGCTGTTTTTTTTGCTAAATTATTAAATCCAGGTTTAATGGGTGTGTGATAAATTTAAGTAGCTCTTGATACCACATAGTTTGATTCTGTTACCACTGTTGGAGGGTTGGGGTAGGGTTCTTTCTAAGTATGTCACTTGTACAAAGGAAATGCCTCTGGATGTTTGGTGTATTTTAAGGTTTGTTTGTTTGTTTTTAAATAGTATTATAGGATAAATATCAGATTGAGAGGAATTACAAGTCCATATTTTCTAATGATATATTGCTGTTCTCTTCAGACTGTTCAGTGCCTGTTGGGGGGACATTCATATTTTCTTACATCACTTCAAGGCATGCATGTTATTGTACAACCAACCCAGTTTTACTGAATGTGCAGATGACCATTTTACATTATTAAAGTGTGGTGAACTGTAAAGGATGTCAGGTGTGTCTTGTGTAGATTGCTAATGTGGGCACAGTGATGTTTGCTTGAGTTGTAGTGAGAGGGTCATTTCATTGTGAGATTAAGGGACTTAAGGTGCTGATCTGCTAATCTTATTTAAATTGGTTGTTTATCCAAAAAGAGTGTATCAGTATCTTCCTTAAAAAAATAAAAGCTCATTTTTTTTTTTTTTTTTTTTTTTACTCGATTCAAAACAAGGAAACAAGTGTTCCAGTAAGCATTTAAAACTCATGAAGATCTGAGAATTCTGAAATACAGAACAAGCCAAAGATTTACTAAAGCCTATCATTTTGTTTTTTTTGTCCGCTCTGGTGTGGTGCTAAATATCTGC
This sequence comes from Amia ocellicauda, assembly GCF_036373705.1. Taxonomy (NCBI): domain Eukaryota; kingdom Metazoa; phylum Chordata; class Actinopteri; order Amiiformes; family Amiidae; genus Amia; species Amia ocellicauda. Next base: position 25,206,861 of record NC_089854.1, on the reverse strand, counting down.
AGGCTACAAAACCACTTAACCGTTAAGCTACATGATGGCATAACCTTTTTCTCTCTCAGTAAAGATGCATCATCCATCCACTGTAAATGCTCGCTTTGGCGGCCTCTTGAACCGTAGAATTGTGAACTATGAACACTGAAAAGAGGAATTAAGGCTTTTTGAGCAACTGACAGGTATGGTACATCAAGGATGTGGTCAAAGACGAACAATGCAAGTTACCAGACTTGTTTTGCTAGTGGAAGCACTTGAGCAGTTGCCAGTGGTTGAGATGTACAGTAATATGGTGCCACTCTGTGCTAATTTTAATTGTGTGACTTTGGTTCTTTCTGTCGTTTTTTTTGCCATTGCCTCAGCATCACACTCCTGTCCTTTTAACCAAATAAACACACAAATCCTGTTTGTATCTAGGCATTTAATTTTTCATTTATTTCTTTAATGTGCTGTTTGGCCCAAGCGTTTTTTGCACTAATGCTTAATTTACAAATCCATAAACTCGGGGGAATCGAAGGATGTTGATGTAGATGCCAATTGCCTAGCTCTCATTATTTATGCATTCAATTTGTACATTGTAGTGGTTTCACAAATTCTCAGGATACACTCGCATGAAGAAGCAACAAGTTTCTTACAAATAAAATGAATGCAGGTTAACCCAGAGCCCTCCTCTCACATGAAGAAAAGAACTAGGGATGTGAGCTGGAGAAGCCTTTTTTTATCTTCAGATAGACAATAGGTTTGCATTCTTCTCAGAAGTGACTACATAGTGTTGGTTGTAGTTGGACAAAATCGATTTAGCACATGCATAATTAACATAGGCCTGAGTTTATTAGTTGTTTGCTGTGTTGATTGGTGCTAGCCAGCATTCTTCAGGCAGATGGTTTTAAGTCCTCAACCAAATACTTGTGCCCCAAAACATACCTTTACACTGTTTTAGCTGCTGATTGAATATCATAAAGACAGTAGCTGACTGAATAACCTAAAGGCAATAAATAGGTGTAATACAACTCCACGAACCTAATAAGTAAAGTAGCCCCGAGAAATTAGTAAGTACAAACGGATGATTGCTTTATAGTCAAAATGTAATTAACATTAAACTTTTAACTAAAGAAAATAAAAGTAAATTTTCCCACTACAACATTCTCCAAATCGAGAAAAAAGTCCCTTGACTTTGTTCCCACTGACAAATAGCAGAAGTTTACAATCTGGTATCAGGACCTGGAAGTTCTTAAAATGAATCATAGCGAGTTTACAAAGGCTTTTTATTGTAACAGAAACTAAGATCACAAGAAACCTTTGGCAGTTTACTACGGCATTTTATTTAAAATATGTACAATCATTTACATTTTCAACACAGACACACAGTGCATTTTAAAATAGACATTACACACAAGGAAAAGCTCTGAAATGATGACCTTGGCAGTGAGTTTATGGTAGTTAGCTGGTATTGTAGTGGAGTCTCACTCAGAGATCTTGCATACATCTTTCACACAGTAATGCCCCCATGCTCTTTGAGTCCAATTCACCCAGAGGTCACAGCGTCTGTCTACTTTTGAAGTTTGTCAGTACTGTAGATCTTGCAGTGTAACAGGCTACAATTTTTCAAGTTTATAAGCGTTCCAAGTTCTAACCTTTTTAGGGAGAGAAATGCCTTAATAAGATTAAGGTGCATTCTTCAAGGACTGGAATGTGGTCACATATTTTAGCTACAATATGTTGTCTTTTTCCAAAGTTTCTCCTGTTTAACAGCCAATTATTGTTATTCATTCCAAAGGTTTGGCAATAGATTAATAAAACTTCATATATATTGTTCTAAGTTTTCTATCACTCATCTGTTATGGGATACTTAAAAAAGTCTAAATATAAGACTCTACATGACACATACTGTATACTATGACCAGCACACTATCAATTTGTGACTGAAGAGCCCTTTTCTGGTCGTAAAACACAAGCATCCCTGCCACTTGTGTGCTTTCTAAAGGGGATACAAGACAAACCTTCAAATTAGATGTAGAATGGGGTTTGGAATCTGTTCATTTTCATTTGAAAATATAAACCTGTTAACATACTTTATCACATGCTTTCAACACTAACCGCCCCCCCCAGCCCACACTCCCTTTGCGTTTTTTTTTAAAAACCCTTCATATCCATATATTACAACAGTAAATCCTCTTACAGAGTGCCCCTTTTAGTGGCAGATCTATCTCTAGAAAATAAATTAGTCCATTTGAAACACGCTCTAGTTGAACCAGCGGTAGGCAACCCAACGCTTAGAGCTGGAGTGTCCCGAGCAGCTTCCGGGGCACTCTGGGGTCCAGCGGTTTCCCAGGCAGAGTGTGGGGAGGGGTCTCCTCCCTCCTCAGCTGGGGCACACCATTCTCCTTCCCCTGCATCTGCAACACGCCATAGCAGGCTCTGCACACAGCGTGGTATTTATCTGCCCCTCCGATCACCTCCACCTGATCAAGGCAAGTGCAAGACTTAAGGTGAGTGAACATAGATTTTTCATTCACGGATTGACGGTGGACATCAAATGTCAGACATAAGGCTGCCCCCCCCCCCCCCCCCAAAAAAAAAAACATTCTCAAAGAAGCAAACGGGCTGAAACTATCTTTTCGCAGCTCTTTACAGGCTCTTGACAGAAAGACTCAAGGTTATGTTGCCTGTTTCCATTCTGTGTCTGTTTGTGGAAGTCAGGTAAGCCATTTTAGATCACACATTCCAAACCAAAAGACTACACCAAGCACAAGACAAAAATTAAGGGTTAGATCAAATCAATCCTGTGACCTACCCACGAATCCCAATAATTAAAACCCATGTCGTATCACATATCAAACTTGCTTCGCCATTGGGTTTGTGATTTAGTTTTCGCAGGGAAGTCAAAGTTTTGATGTGATCCTGCTCGAACGCTTAATTCCAGGATGCCACAGTGGCAGTGAAGTGCTGAAGGTGCTCTCACCTCTTTCTCTGCCCCCAGCCTCTTCGTGTAGGCAGCCTCCCTGTAGCACTCCATGCACACTGCATGCAGCTTCACCACGCTCTCAGCCAGCGGCACCAGGTTCAAGATATTCCCAAATGGCTGCGTAGGAACAATAGATCAGAAGAGCTTCAGAATCGTCTAATTTATTTTTCAGAGGTTCTCTCTCACCATGGAGTCACGTATAGTATAGTGTGCCCCTGTTCAGGCTTATTGCATGTGTGCAGCTGCTGCCAGGGAATCATTTGGCAGAACTTTAGAGCCACGCCCCTTCTTTCATTTCCCCAAAATGTAAAGTTAAATTAACCACACATAACATTTTTGCATTTTCTACATATTCCTATATAGTTCTGTACAAACAAGCAGACAGCTCATTGACACCAAAAGCAATGTTCGAGTGTTTGCAGATATGTAAATTCTTTGAGAAATAAGCACACACTCTACAACCCATTTATAGCTAAAAGCACGGCTTAACACTCTTATGACATAAGTCCATATTAATATAACAACGTAAGAATGGGCGATACAGTTCAGTAAATACCATGACCACTGTGAAAGGGAGGACAGGAAACAGAAAGTGACTTGTTTTCATGCAAACTCTGCACACTCCCTGCACAGTTACCATAGCTCCCCACTTTTTACCTTCTCAGGCAGCTGCAACTAGGACTAAAACCGTTCTTGACATCTACTGCAGACAAAAATTACCTTTCTCTGGAATGTCCCGTCCAGTGCTGCTACGATGATGGTCTTGCCCCTGTTGGCCATTTCCTCACAAAACTCTACTGTGTCAGGGAACTGGGTGAGAAATAAAAAGACATGCAGACAATCAGATAGCTGCAAAAATACACCTCACAGAAAACTTAGCAATATCTACCAAAGCAGAACTGTAGTATACGATGCCCTCATAAAGCACATTTAGAAGCATTTCAGTGTAGAACTTTGTTTTTATCATGCTGTGGACATTTTAATCCATAGGTTATTTATTACTATGTAGTGTCTGTGGGTTGAGAACTCTTAACTCTAATTCAGGGTGGACAGTTTGACATCTTCCCATGGGTAATCACACAATTTCTAGTTGAGGAGCCACAGATTGAAGAGTGCTCCAAGAAAGTGAATCACACTTACAAACTGGCCCTCGTCAATGCCGATGACAGAGCTCTCCATAGCCAGTGTGTATACATCCTTTAGCTGATTGGCTGGCACTGCCTCCATCGTGCTCCTACCCAGGGACAGAACAGGTGCAGAGAGATGAGTCTACAGCAACTTCACTCCAGAATTGTGTGACACATGCAAAAGCATTAATAGATTATTTATGGACATATGCAATTATCTAGGATGATTATTGCATGTAGTGTACTATTCTCTTTTTTAATTAGACAAGTCTAGAACCCCCCATCTTGCTAGTTTGAGCATAAACAAAACACAATTAGGTACTGATGCAGGAGGGGAAATGTATACATATATAATTATACATACACACACACACACATCTCTGGAAAAAATTAAGAGACCACTCAAAGTTCAGAAATCAATGTTAAGTGGTCTCTTAATTTTTTCCAGAGCTGTATACTTTGCAATGTTACCTATCGTGGGTTGCCATCCCGCTGTCGGAGTATCGGGTGTCTTTGGCATATTTAATGACCAGACAATTGTACTGTGCGATCTGGAAGCGCCGCACCCTGCGCATCAACTCGGTGCTGAGGAAGAAAACGACACCACGTTAGGGACAATAAGACAGTAAGAGACAAGTGTCCTCTCAAATGACCGGTGCACAAGTGTTGCAACAGTCTCCCATTTATGTGCAGAGTCTGAGCACAACATGTCCAGAAACTGACTGCAACTTAACCATAATGCAGTGCTTACAGTACTAACGCCCGTTTCATTGCCTGAATCTATAGCCACTCCTTGTGGACACATTGCGTCATGAAAAGGCGCAAATTCGGTCAGTTTGTCTTAAAATACATACAATTATGCTGCGTTTTTGTTAAAAGCTGACTTATAAATCATGACTTCAGGATTGTACAATACTATGCAAAACATTTTTTTAAGCTAAATCTTAAGTCTGCGTTACTGTTGGCGCCAACCTCATCCAACAAAGCAGGACAACACATAGATTTTGCATTGCAACAAATAAATAGAAATACCTTTTTCCGGAGAACATCGGCCCGAAAATAACCTGTAATAAAAGTTAAAATAAAAATGGATTTACTGTCTGTGTTGCAGCCTGGTGTCCCATCAGCCGCGCTTGCTGACGTTACGCGCCATCGTTTAAAAAACAAACACAAAGCTATGTATACCTCATATGCTATTATTATACATCACGTACAAATGCATTGTATTACGTATTATATATTGTGCGTTTATGTACATAAACGGTATATATTTTAATTTTTTAATAGTTAGTGTAGCCTATTAAAAAAGGCACCGTAACTTAAGATGTTTTAAAATATATACTAATTTTCTCCTAATGGTTTCTTAAAACACACTTCAGTAGCTTAGTAGTAGCATTTTCGCTACACATGTATGTATTTAAGTATAATTTTCTACTTTTAGTGTAAATGGTTTACCTGAATTTGTCCCCTCGTTTTCCTGGGAGAATTGGGCATAATTTCTGGCACGTTCAAGCAGTCCATCTTTGTTCAAGTGCTAGTACACAAAATAATTACAATAATAATTATAAATTACAATATAACATTCAAAAAATAAGTTAAACCTGCAGAGACGCCTAATCAGAGGGAGCCCCCGTTCAGTGACAAAGTCGAACGTCCCGCCAGATGTTTAAATACGCGGATGTGCGGCGACTCGAAGGCTCTGACGTCAGCCCACTAGTGTCGGAGGACCAATCAGAACGGCGCATGCAGACGTACGTCATCGTAATAAGAGACCGACCAGTCCCACACTGCGCAGGCGCTCAGGGAGTGTAGTCGGTAGTTATTAAGGTAGTGTAGGTCTGGGTGCGCTGTAGTTGTCTTTTGGCTTTGTTTCCCGCTTCCTGATTAAAAATTAAAACCCTCACCTGCAAAGTTACCGAATAACCAAGTAAGCAAAGCAGATGGTCGGGCAGTGTATGGTGTGTGGTGGGTGAAATGACCGAGCGACCTGCAGGATTGTCAAGGTATTGCCTGCGATATCTTCCGTGCAGGGGATGATGTTTGTAAATCAGTATCATTTCACAGGAATATTGTATCCTAGTATGAGTGGTTCAGTTCAGACACAGATGTAGAAAATATTTGTTTTGATAAAGAATATTACAGTGAAGAACCACCACAGTAGACATTATGTATCGCCTACACACTGGGGTCTTACATATTTACACTGTATTTGAAACAATGTTATTATGTAAATCAGTGTTGTTTATTAAACTATACTTGTTTAACAATGATGCATTTTCAGATTGTATGAACTACTGATTCCACCCTATTATTATGAAGTAAACATTCTACACTGGTTAAAATGATAAAACCTATATGGATAAAACATATTCCAACCCATAATATGTTTTAAAATAAGTTATTTTTTCAACAAAATGAACCAGACATTTGCATTCTTCAAATCAAGTGGATGACTTTGTGCGCAGCGGTATATGAAGACGTGTGTATGATATTCTGGCTTGCAATATCATTTTCTATCTCTGTACTATTTCTTCCGGTGAGTTTAGGAGCCTGCAAGGCCATAGCGTAATCATATTTTATTTATTTATTACCAGACGCCTTAATCCAGTGTGACTTCTGAAACATTTATGATACAGTGAGGGAAAAAAGTATTTGATCCCCTGCTGATTTTGTACGTTTGCCCACTGACAAAGAAATGATCAGTCTATAATTTTAATGGTAGGTGTATTTTAACAGTGAGAGACAGAATAACAACAAAAAAACCCAGAAAAACGCATTTCAAAAAAGTTATACATTGATTTGCATGTTAATGAGTGAAATAAGTATTTGAGTCCCTATCAATCAGCAAGATTTCTGGCTCCCAGGTGTCTTTTATACAGGTAACGAGCTGAGATTAGGAGCACTCTCTTAAAGGGACTCTCCTAATCTCAGATCGTTACCTGTATAAAAGACACCTGTCCACAGAAGCAATCAATCAATCAGATTCCAAACTCTCCACCATGGCCAAGACCAAAGAGCTGTCCAAGGATGTCAGGGACAAGATTGTAGACCTACACAAGGCTGGAATGGGCTACAAGACCATCACCAAGCAGCTTGGTGAGAAGGTGACAACAGTTGGTGCGATTATTCGCAAATGGAAGAAACACAAAATAACTGTCAGTCTCCCTCGGTCTGGGGCTCCATGCAAGATCTCACCTCGTGATAACACACTACGCCGTGAAGGACTGAAATCCTGCAGTGCCCGCAAGGTCCCCCAGCTCAAGAAAGCACATGTACAGGCCCGTCTGAAGTTTGCCAATGAACATCTGAATGATTCAGAGGAGAACTGGGTGAAAGTGTTGTGGTCAGATGAGACCAAAATCGAGCTCTTTGGCATCAACTCAACTCGCCGTGTTTGGAGGAGGAGGAATGACCCCAAGAACACCATCCCCACCGTCAAACATGGAGGTGGAAACATTATGCTTTGGGGGTGTTTTTCTGACAGGACAACTGCACCGCACCGCATCAAAGGGATGATGGACGGGGCCATGTACCCTCAAATCTTGGGTGAGAACCTCCTTCCCTCAGCCAGGGCATTGAAAATGGGTCGTGGATGGGTATTCCGGCATGACAATGACCCAAAACACACAGCCAAGGCAACAAAGGAGTGGCTCAAGAAGAAGCACATTAAGGTCCTGGAGTGGCCTAGCCAGTCTCCAGACCTTAATCCCATAGAAAATCTGTGGAGAGAGCTGAAGGTTCGAGTTGCCAAACGTCAGCCTTGAAACCTTAATGACTTGGAGAGGATCTGCAAAGAGGAGTGGGACAAAATCCCTCCTGAGATGTGTGCAAACCTGGTGGTCAACAACAAGAAACGTCTGACCTCTGTGATTGCCAACAAGGGTTTTGCCACCAAGTACTAAGTCGAAGGGGTCAAATACTTATTTCCCTCATTAACATGCAAATCAATTTATAACTTTTTTGAAATGCGTTTTTCTGGATTTTTTTGTTGTTATTCTGTCTCTCACTGTTAAAATACACCTACCATTAATATTATAGACTGATCATTTCTTTGTCAGTGGGCAAACGTACAAAATCAGCAGGGGATCAAATACTTTATTCCCTCACTGTATAGGCCTATGTACAGCTGGAAGAACTCATCCAAACAAATAGGATCCAGTGCATTATTGTGTTCACCTTATGACCTTAGGCATGGGCACAGGGGCTCAAGGTAACAAATGATCTCATCATGTATTGGTTTAGAGGTGCTCCAATATGATTGATTGAGATTTAACCTATGAAGTTACAGATGAACACAAAAAAAGGAGAAGAAGGACAGGAGGAAGAAGAGGGGCTGCTGATCAAGACCTGTCTATAAGGAGCAGTGAGAGAAATCTGGTTTATTTTCTGTAAAATTAACTTCTGTTGAGTTACATGTTTTAGGAATATAATCAAATTATATGAGTTTTACATTAATTCTGTCACAAATGATTATTGCACACCTGTGACTTGACCACATCTTCCCTCAGAAAATAGTCTTATTAAGGTGATCATATGAGTTTCAGTTAAACTGGTACACAGATTGGCTGGCAATGATACATAGATAAAAAAATCCTCTTACAGGTGTATCATTTTAAATAACCCACAATAAATACATTTCAGCAGTCCGCATAGAACTTACCTGATTTTTGTGGGACTTTAGTATGAATGACTCACTTAAATTCTATTTTTCTTGATGATCCAGTTGATCAAGATCCCTTGTGTGTGCAGAGTATGTAGATACAGTAGCAGTTCATGCATACTTTGTCCATATTGTAAGAAATGTGATGTGTAAGGAATCTACGGGACCATGGTGAATCAATAAGATGTATATTGTATAATGATAATAAAATAATATAGAGAAACAGGTGACAGAGATATGGAGGATCCTCGAAAGCGAACAAAGAAAAGTCTATACATGGGAATAATTAAGAGGAATCAATGAATATGCATTACATACTGATTAATATGCAAAGCTAACAGATTATATTGGCTACTCAATAATAAACAATATTGATAATGATTAGGTATGTCAAACCCTCTTCAATGCACCACTTCTCTAACCTTGTGGATGACTCTCGGAAACAACAGGAAGGTTCGTTATTAATATATCCATGTTTACCTCATTCTCTGAAAGTGTCAAGGCAAGGGAAATCAGATGTTTTGAGAACTGAGTGTCAAGTAATAGCAAAGTAATAAATAATAAGATCCTCATTTAGAGTTCACACAGTGAAGGGAAGAGCTTGTTCATTGGCTACAGTTTGAGGAACGCCTACAGGCTGTGAGTCTTTTTTTTCTTTTTTCCAAAGGTTGTTTGATAAGGGGATTAACAGAAAAAGTTCTCGAACAGAATGACAGGCTGGAAGGAAATGAAGAGAGATGTAAGTGACAGTGTCGTTTTGGTACCTTCACTGGATATGGTCCTGGGGTATTTTCAGTGTTTGCTGCAGTAGGGTTTCATACTCAATTTTGCAGTTTTTTCCAGGTTATGTTGTTTCTTTGGTCACTGAAATTGAAAAGATATCTCAGTTAGAGCAGTACAGGTAACTCAAAAAGATATATTTTAAATTTTTGCTGCAGTTAAATTGCATGTACTTGTGACTGAATGCATCAAATAGGCTATATCTTGACATTTGCATTGTTCTCATATGTAGTCTAACTTCAGTACTATGGCATGTTTTTTCCTCTGGTATTTATATGTATTCCTTTGAGTTCTCGCCCAAGCTTGACACTCACATAGAGGCTTCTATTTATGTTTTAGAATAGATCACTTAAGAAATGCTTCTGTCAAAAAAATAACTTGCAAAGGGGAAATGAAAGAGGAACAGCAGGTTTTCTTCATCAACGATAATGCGGGGTAAAGGTATCACAACTCCCAATGTGTGTCTATTTGCACAGAGATATTATGAGTACAGAGAGCTCAGGATGACTCATGCGTCGGAGCTCCCAGGCTGACTGTCACACCGTGGCGCTGTGTACGGGCAGCTGGTAGCCCAGTAACTGGAGTGTGCAGTCTCTTAGCAGAGCTCTGTGCTGTGTGCAGCCAGCCGGCAGAGCGGCAGGGCTGTGACTGTGGAAACGCTGTTCTGTTACAGGAGCTGGAGAGGCAGTTCTCCCCCAGTCAGTGGTCTCACAGAATGGCTGCAGATGAGGTGATTCAGGCTCATAGAGCATCGCTCACTGAAGGTTTGCTGTTACTGTTGTTCTTTTATTTATTTTTTTCCTTCGAGCTTAAGGGAGAGCTTAATAAATGATGATTTAATATGAATATACAATCTATTTGTTAAATACACACACACACACACACACTCACACTCACACAATTAGTAGGGCTTGTGTGCCTTTGAGAGGGTGGGAGCAGAGAGCTACCTCCTAGTGTTCCTTATTGTTTGCTAGTTCTGTGGCATCCATTAAGTGGCGTTGCCAACCCTTCATGGTTCTCTCCAACTCTGCAGGAATTTGAAATTATCTGGGACACTGCTGAGAACAATCCAGGAGAACAATCATTCTGAGCAGTAATTTAAATGCATATTGTAGAGTGATTTAGATTCATCCTGTCATTAGGTGCTGTGTAGTGTTATGCACAGTGAATGTGGAATGCAAGATGAACTTGTGTTTTGCCTCTGGCCGTCTTTTTTTGCTGTAATTTAGGCTTCAGGTTATTGTTATTTTTTTTTTAAGAAGCTTGGACTTCTTTGGGTCGTGTTTCTACCCAGACAACTAACACAAATTGAGTTGTGGACTGGATGTAGCTTTACATTTTGACTTTGGCTAGGATTGGAGTTATTGCTAAGGGTTACTGTGGGGTAGATATCTTAACCATCTCAACCCTTAGCCTCACACACTGCATTCAACCTACCCATTTGACCACCTTAATCTCACTCTTCCTGTAACTGACCTCTCAGCCTGAACCCAATCCTTTACCTACCTACCACGTCAGGGGGCCTAACACTAAGATAAACACTAACCCCAGCCCATGGCAATGACTGCAGCTGAAACTACACCACAACTGGGAATTCAAATAAAACCTTCTGCTAATACAAGTCGAAGCTGAAAGGAAATTCAAACCCCCTCTGTACCATGTTGCTCTCTCCCTGTAGGTACACAGAAGGCCCGCACTGTGGCACAGACATTGTTCAATGTGCCGTACGGAGAAGGAGAGGGCGAGAGAGTGGATGTCTATGTGCCCAGCAGCCCCCCACCTGGTATGACCCAACTGTTTAAACTCTTTTTTTATGTGCTTGATTCAGTCTCACCATGCCTTACTGCAGGTCTCAGGTTTCTCAGTATCACTTCCAGACTTGTAACGAGCAGCCTCTGTTAGCAAGACTTATATCCACAGTATAAAGTGTGATCAGCACAGATGAGGTGGTTAGAGAGTATTTTGTTGTGGGCAAATAGATATTTGTAAAGATGAAATTAAAATATAACATCTGCTTTGTTTCAGATTTGCCTTTGGTCATTTACATTCACGGTGGCTACTGGCAGTTTTTAAGGTATGTGGAATGTGAGGTCAACCGATAGGTTTGTGCTCTGCGGGATGAATGCGTCACGATATGTTTGCTTTTCCAAGTTTGCAGTATAAGTTAAAGACATATCTTTCCTGATTTTTTAATTTATTTTATTTAGGAAAATTATCCAAGCATTCTGTTATTCTGTGGAATCTTAGTTCACATTTAAACTTCATTGTGGCACATAACTACTCTTTAAATCTGTTATATTCATCTTAAATGCTAATGCTGTCCTAAAACATTATTCTGGGGGCTATAATGGACAAAGACATGTTTCCCCTTTGATTTTGACAGTAAAGAGGAGTCTGGGTTTATGGCTGTCCCTTTGGTTCCAAGAGGTATTGCAGTAGTGGCAGTAGATTATGACATTGCACCCAAAGGTGAGTCATATTCTTACTAATTGATGTATTTATATGTTGAATTCAATAGGTATGTGAATTATAGTATTTGCTTTAGGGAAAAAGTAAAAAGATATTATTAGTAAATTAGTAAAAATGAAATATTCACATATTTTCAGTATAGAATCTTGATCACCTCTCTCTCTCTCTCTCTCTCTCTAGGCAATATGGATTTGATGGTGTCACAGGTGAGGCGGAGTGTGGCATCCATTGTCCAGCAGTATGCTAACATTAGGTAACTCACAAACAGTGTATTTTCTCCTGTCCCTAGCCAGATGTCTTTATTATGTACCAAATACAATGAAAAACAATCGTTATAGCATAAATGTAAGCATTCACAGTAACAGGGACTATAAAACACACATACACTGCTTCTCCAGGGGGAATTCAGATGCAAAAGCCAAGCCACTCTGTAGTATCTGTGTACAGACCCCAGTACAGTAATGTGCAGTACAAGACTGTAGTCACACAGAGTACCTGTGTGGTTGTGAGGAAGCTCTTCTGTGCTGTGCACTCGGCTCTCTTAATCAATCAAACTTGTTTTTTTTCTTTACTTGGCTGCTAACCTCACCCTCAGAGGGGATGAAAAGATTAAATAGATACACAACCTTCTACTGTCTCTAAATCGTATAAGACTACAGGCTGTGGTGGTGGGGTGGAAGGGGGTTGGGTGGAGGCGGGGACACTTTGCAGAAAAAACAGTCAACCCTTTTAAAGTCTTAAAGCAGAGCACAGAGATGAAAATAAATGGTACACATTTCTCTGGAGGCTGTGTGTGCAGTGTGGGAGTAGGCTGTGAGGTGCTGACCGCTCTGTCTGTCTGCAGTGGAGTGTACCTCTGTGGCCACTCGGCCGGGGCTCAGCTGGCAGCTATGGTCCTCTGCACTGATTGGTCCCAGTACAATGTCACCCCCAACATCAAAGGTTTGTCAGCTAAAGCCTTTCTTCCACATCCTGAAATACCAGTGGGACGTGTTGAGAAGTGCTACGAATGTAACTTAATGCAGATGTATAACAGCCAGACGCCAACACCCTCTGGTAGCGGTTATGAGCATGTGAGTTGTGTTCGTGGTGTGTGGCTGAAGTAATGTAAAAATACAGAACCCAAAGGTAAAGATCATCCTCAGCTCATATAATGGACTGAGCTGCATTTATATCTCTTCAAATGTGCAGTGTTTCGAGGGTATGGTATGTTTATTTGTGTTAATTTATGGAGCCTTTTGATCAGTTAATGTGTGTTTTAACAGTATCTGTCATTGTTTCATAAAGCTGCAGAACAAGTGAAAGCTGTGCCATTAAGAAGTGGTCCCATAGTGAATTTTCATCATGCTAAACAATAATACTTGGTTATACTTGTGACTGATGCATGGAAGGTTTTTTTTTTTTGCAGGTGCCTTCCTTGTCAGCGGGGTTTATGATTTACTGCCAATCATCTCAACTTACGTCAATGATCCCCTGAAGATGACCAAGTATGTTTGATTCATAGAGACTCAAATTCAACTACAAAAGGTTGCAAAGGTTGTGAAGCAAATGCCTTCTATTAAGATTGTCCTGTGGCCAGAGCCCCCCACCCTGAATCAAACTGCGTCATCTCTGAGCGCCAATAGATGAGTCTCCTGACGCAGGGAATTTGTACACTACTTTGTTCGGAGAGGGATTATGTCAACATAACGAGCTAATACAGTTTCAGCCCTGTTACACCTACATTTGTTTACTCATGACAATTACAAAGAAAAAGAAAGGATTGGAATGACCATAACCAAACCTATTTCACTCGGTAAATACCTCTTTGGGTTAAACCTGATCTGAGCTGATTTCAAAAGGATTGTCTTTATAAGAGAGTCAGATTTCAGTGACTTGTATAGTGATTGTTTTTGTTTTGTTTTTGTCTTGATTGCAAGTGTGATTAAAGGGCTTATATAAGGAAATGGTCACGGCTACACACGGTCACATTTCTCATCCATGATTGAAATTGTTGAATTATTCTTCCCCACATACCTCTTGACACACCTGCAAGCTCAATAGAAACTCTTTAAAGGGTTGCTATTCTTTTGTTAAACCAGTCAATCAAAAGCTACAACCCAGCGTTGATCTGAATCTGGGAGACATGAACTTGTGTGTGTTCTCCCACTTTTCAAGCTTAACCCTGGGCTGTCTGGGTGATAACGATGTGCTCTCCTGCCCCTCAGGGAGGATGCTCTGAGGAACAGCCCTGGGCAGCTGGTGTCCCAGTTGAAGACGTTCTCTGCTGGCTGTGAGATTGTGGTGGCCGTAGCACAGCATGACTCCCCCGAGTTCAGGAGGCAGTCTCTGGAGTATTTCAAGGTACTGAGGAAGTCAGTGGCAATTCAGAGATCCATGCAAGTGCCTTTCATTGAGGCAGCTGAGAGCCTTTTTCTTGTGTCGCAGGCTTTGAAATCCTCTGGGCTGAAGGTGAGCTTCGAGGACGTGCCCAACACCGATCACTTCAACGTAATCGAACAACTGGTTGATGAGGATTATTATCTCACTCAGGTATATGGCTTCACTGACCTAATCTAATGTGCAACATAATAAAACCCTTCAATCCCAATAAATAATACATGATACAAAAATTCCCTCCAATTAAGTTTTTTTTTTTTTTTTATCTGCAGCTCTTGCTCAAAATGATCAGAAGAGGTGCTGGAGCCCCAGGGATCAGCGTCTGAATATCTCCACAATGAACAGTCCCGCCAGCTCATCTTCTCTGCTTGGGGGCCGACATGTTTTCAACATTGGCACAAATCTAACACCTGAAGAAGAGAGATCGAGCCTGAGACCCTTAATAAAGGCCTAACACTTTCATCCCCCCCCACATACATACTGTCACTCTGTCTTTGGCACCAGACCCCTTCACTACCACAGCTGACTGTGAATTATAGTGTTGTGTGATATTCATTGTGTTCATGGGAAGGACAAGGTGTTTGCATCTGTATTTTAACTTAATTCCTAAAAAGGCTGCTATAACAAAACTAAACAGTTTGGGTAGATGAAGGGTTTAGTGGGAGCGGTAACTTCTACAATGAATAATACAGTGCAAAGCTCTGTGGTATGTTCTGTTTAACGTCTTAACAAAGATCACTGCAGTGTCTTGAATGCCTAATTTGGTAAATTACAGAGTAGATAACTACTGTAATAGGCTTGCTGGTGATAATGCCTATTAAAATGTTGCAGTTCAAATGGTGGGATTATCTGATTTCTTAAAATGTTGTACTGTGCCATTTAAGAAAAAGATGTACTGACCACAGACTAGGCAGTAACCAGGCCATATCTGTGACCCGCATCACAAAGAACAGTCATCAAATACCTAGATGCTGCATCATCACTTACAAAGGAAACTTTTATTTTAGTGTATGTGTTGTAGAAAATAGGGCCATTCAATCGAGGTAGAAAGATTTTAGCCATGCCAATAACTTAAACCAGTGGTTTTCAAACTGGAGTCCTAGAGTACCCCCTGCCCTGCTGGTTTTTGTTCCAACGAAGGTCATAATTGCTTAATTGACCTAACAAAGCAATATGCCATTCAATTAGGTAATTAAGACCTAGGTTGGAACAAAAACCAGCAGGGCAGGGGGTACTCTAGGACTCCAGTTTGAAAACCCCTGACTTAAACCATTACCACACTACAGTTAGGCTAAAACATTTTCTCTATGCATATTATTACTCTGACACTGGTTGCAGTAACATTGAGAATACTGTGAAATAGTGTGAAAGAAAAGTGCTCAGTGATGCACAAATCAAAAGGCAGGAGAGCCGGCCATTTGGTGCAAGGTGAATGTGAAGCACTTGCTGCGCTGTTGCAGGGCGCTTACGCAGGGCGTGATGTGGGCGGGGCGTGATGTGGGCGGGGCGCCGTGCCGTACGTGGCCGCTGGCGCGGGCAGGGAGGAAGTGCTCGCCGTGCCGACGCTGTGTGAGCGATGGAGTGGCGGCTGGGGACGGTGTAGCGCAAAATAAAGCCGTTTTCCGCGCCCCTCTTCATAGATCATAACGGGCTGTTACACCGGGAGGATTGCACCGCACTGTAAGTATCGATGTATAAGATGCTTGACTTCTAGGTTGCTTGTGGCTGTGCAGCAGTGCTAAGCAGCGACGTGCATGTTGGATCATATGAGCACAGGATGGGTACTTTATAGCGGTGGTAAATGCGACGCACAGCATCTGTAGCATTTCATGCATTTGCCCTGCAGTTTGGTGCATCGCAGGATTGTGTCTTGCATTGCACAGCACTTAAAACAGACGAGTCCCTGTTGGATACAGATCTGCTCATTTCCCTGATACAGTCCAGCGGAACAGCTCCTGTCCGGGGGTCCGTGTCAGTGTTTACGCTGTGACAGCCGTAACCTCATACCCGAGGCTTGAGGCTTTTTTTAATTGTAGGTTTTTGCAATGAATCTGAATTGATCAGCTATTATTACCCATTAGATTGCTGCTGTATATTATCACAATACTACCCCAGTAATGCAGAGGTAGCAGTTTTCAGAAGAGTGGTGCTTCAGAGGTTGAAGGGCAACAAGGCAGATTTTGTCATTTGACATAAATACAGAAAATAAACAAATTGTTAAAGACCCAAAAATATATATTTATAAAATTATTTCAGCGATTGCTTATACAAGAAGATGCCCTACAAGTCTTTTAACACGTACATGATCTGGTGTCAAGGATGTTACTATAGATTCAAACCTCATCCTCATCATCGTACGTGATTGTTGTGTTAATTAACAATGATCTCTTGAAGCAACGTGCAGAAACCTGAAATCAGTATATTCTATCAAATGTATATATGTACATGTTATAAAGGCATTAAGGGTCCATGGATAGGTTGCCCAATGTGTAAAACCACATTCACTTGCAGCTTCAGCATTTCATTATTAGTTGCTAGAAAGATGTAAATGACACTAAATGTCATATTTAATGTATCTTTTTTTATATTTTACAACTTATAGATGCTATAGATTTGGCTTACATTTTCAGTCAGGTTGATGATCTGTTTGATTATAAAACCGCGTGTCTGTGTGAGACAGGGAAGACTATAACTGCTGCACGGTTGTGGAGGGAAGAGCACTGGGGTTGCACAGTCCTGAGTGCACAGAGCTTCCCCAGTGAACTTCGTGACCTTGCATTACATATGACCGCTTCTCCACCAGCTTTGTGAAGTCTTCCCACAAAGCTGTCTTTGCACACATAACTGATGTCAGCATGGCAAGCAACAAACAAGACTGTCATGGTGTTGCCCACCTATTATGTCACATTCTTTAAGTTACATAAAAGGCAGTGTGCATTTGCAAAAGTACCTATGATAAGAGCACCATTTTATCATTTGGTGCCAGGCAGTTTACAGTCATTATCTTTGAAATGATTACAATACATTGCAGTTTTGCATAATCCAGTGGTTCCCCTTCTAGCAAAAATATCACTTGAAAAGACCTCCCATCACCACAAAACAACCAGAGGTGCTATTAAGTGTTGTGCATCGCTCTGAATCCCATCGGGAGGGCAGAGGGTGGAGGGGGTGGTGGTCTGTGTAATACTTAATACTTCTTTCCCAACCTAGGAAGCTCTGAAGGTCTTTCTCAGGAGGGCAGTAATGTCCGATTAGGATGTCAGAATAAGCACAAACAGCACGACCCACAGAACACTTCCAAAGGGGAAATAACCGCAAGATGCAAGGTGTGACTTTCATGTTAAAGCTTCGGTTTACATAGTTACAAGGTGGATGTTTGTCTGTACAGTCAGTGGGACCGTGTGTTGTGTGGAGCATGACTTCTGTGTTTGGGTATGTTCATAAGTTAGTGCTTGGCATATTTAACTTTTATGCAATGAGCTACAGAGGACAAATTGTGCCGGAATGTATATTAAAATTTAGAAAACATGCATTACATTTAAAAAAAAACTTTTGCAAATTAGCTTTTATTTATTTTTATTTCTCTGCCTTGCTTTTCTTTTTTCCCCCTCTTTTTCTTTTTAAATGCCTAGCTAATCAATGTGTTAGCCTGGTAAGAATCCATATAAACCTGCCCCTTGGAACCTGCCCCTTGCACAGTTAAGCATTTACAGTTTAATCCTAGTCTAGGTAAAGTTCACAGCACTTTCTGTGTGCGTCTGACTGTTGCCATATCCCTGTAAAAATTCAAATCATTCCCATGAGCTTAAAAACAGCAGTGCAGTGTGCTGTGCTCTGTGCCTCAGGTAAGATGCCCGTCAACCAGCGATCAGGAAAGAAAAGAAAAGGTAAATCTGAGTGACTGACTTGGACTTTGTGTTGGGATCCCTGTAAGGCAGCGTTGTGACTGAAGACCCGGGGGTACCATAGCAGCTGTGAAGGGAAATGTTAGGCTTTAATGTAGGTTTTGTGTGAGTACTACTTCTTCCTGATCTGTACTGTATTTTCTATGGGCAGCTCCAAGAATCGATTGTCAAACCTGACACCTATACCAGCAATAAATGTTGTGCTGAATATTTGCTCTGTGTATTAATTTGTTTAAACTCAAAACTCAACTGAAAGTTACTGCTTCAGTTACTTTCCTCTTCTGTACTTCTCCGGTACAGCAGAGGAAATGTATTTGAAACAGTGAAGGAAAGAAATCGGTGAGTGGCTGGGCTGTGTGGCCGTCAGAAAGTGGCTCCTCCCCAGCAATGGCATTCAATAAAGGAGTTCTGTTCAATGAGAGGCATGTGTTGAAAAGGGCCATTGAGGCACAGGGCTCGGTGCTTCACACAAACACAGCGCAGCTCTCGTGGAGGTGTTGTTCTGAGACGTGTTATCGGCCTGCAGCTCCAGGAGGCCAGGGTCTTGTGTTTTGTGTTGGTGGAGGGGAGGGGGGAACCCACATCTGTTGTTGACTCTTACACCCATGTCATTTTAAAATCCTTTA
The DNA here is from genome assembly GCF_036373705.1 of Amia ocellicauda. NCBI lineage: Eukaryota > Metazoa > Chordata > Actinopteri > Amiiformes > Amiidae > Amia > Amia ocellicauda. The sequence continues at coordinate 25,187,959 of NC_089854.1, read as the reverse complement.
TATACACAGACAAGACTGTGCTGCAGTGCCCTCAGCCATCGAGAGTTGTGAATAAAATAAGTAATTATATAAAAGTTATTGATAAAAAAGGGATCGGCTAAGTTATGTTTTAAATATAAACTGCTCTAATTGAGGGGCCACACAGTGCTCTCATTCAGTATTCAGCATATTTTTTCCACAGTGTAGGTTTAGTCTTCATTGTACAAAATGTACACCACACGTTGTATACTTGTCACTGTTAAACACGACACAGATTTACACTGAAATGGGTGATCCAGCTACTTTGTTCTACGATACGTGTTTTTGTTTAATTTCCTTTGTGAGAAATTGTCATTGCTGTGCTTCTCTTGCACTGGTTGTGTTGCGGGAGAATTCTCCTCATGACTTGTGGAGGGTGGGAATGGAGACTGAAAGCGGTGCAGTAATGTTGTGCAGTCCCACTAATGCTGCGAGAACAGGTGTGGTATCCTCTTGCACTTCCTGCTCTACTTGTTCGCATATACTCTTACCTCAAGATCTGTGACTTAGAGCCACTCCCCGGCTCCACGTCTGCAGGCACTCCCCGGTACACCTGCTCCGCAGACCTGGGCTGTGTGCCAGTGTGGTCAGTACACCTTGCAGGGGACAGGAGCTGCTGCGTTCTCTTGTTTGGATAGAAGTCCTCCCGTATTGTCTCTGGGAGAAGAGGGGGTTCTCCTCCTGTCATCCCAGGCGCGTGCTGAGACAGCCAGGTCGGGTAATTTTAAGTTTTGTTGTACTTCACAGCTTGTTGTACTTCATAGCTGTGGCTGACTTTATGGCTTCATAGATCCATTAGAAGGAAGAAGGAGGATTCAGGATAAGGATCTAATTATAAGTCTTTTTAAATGCCTCCTGCAATCTTTGAGGTCTGTTAACTTCTGTTCTGGGCAGAACTGTGTGGTTATAGAGCTTTCCGTATTTATTTGTCTGAGATCTGAGGTTTTCCCTTTGGTAGGAGGAAGTGAGATCTAAGAGCAGTATGAAAATGTATGTAAACCATCTGTTTCAGTTCAATTAGCCTGCAGATTATAATATTTTTATATTTGGGTCTCGCCCTACAGCAAAGTTTGTTTTTTAATTAAACTGATATGGCAAATCTTTTTATTTTTGATTTGATGTAATTTGTCCTGCAGCATATTTTTTCTGGATCTTCTGTGTTGAGATCTGTTAAAGTCAGTTACAGTCCCTACCAATTGATTGTAACTCATGTTTGACTGAAGAGGCATTTTAACAAACTTTTTAAATGAGGAGACTTGTTTATTCAGAAGCTCTGCAATATTTTTAGTTAAGCTGGACAGGACTTGTTCATTATTTTTCATTTCATAACATGTATTATTTTTGTTGTAATGCAGTTGGATGTGAGGCTCGCATGAATGTCTTTATTTTTCAGGTATCAAGTGTGTTTTTGTGTGAAAATAATTCACCTGCATTAAATTAAGTTAAATAAAAAACAATAGTTTGCAAATAAAAAACAATGGCTTGCAAATAAAATGTAATTTATTTGGCGCACCGTGAAAAAGAAAACGCATCCCTGGGTACTTGGGTTTCACGTTCAGACAGTGACCGGGACACAGTGATACGGGAATAAACAAGTTAGATAGAGGGGCGGCCAGAGACACGGCAGACTGCAGTGTGGTACTAATCCTCTTTCTGCCTCTTCCTCCACCTCAGGTCCCGCACGTGTGCCCTCCTCCATGCCCGTTCTCCCAGGCTATGCCTTGCCCGAGCGGAATGAGTCTATGAACCCCCTGCGCATCTCTGTGGGCGGGCTACCTGTGCTGGCCTCCATGACCAACACCACGGACCCCCGCTTCCGGCTCAAGTGGAAGCCCATCGTGGCGGTGGCGGTGGTGCTGGGCCTGGCACTGCTGCTGTACCTACAGCGCTCCCCGGGGGGCGGCATGAGGACGGGCCTGCGCTCCCCGGGTAACAGCGACCGGCCCTTGCGGGTCGGCCAGGCTTCAGGCGAGCGCTACAATGACACTTACCCCCTGAGTCCGGCTGAGCGCACCGCACAGGGGATCCGGTATCGCGTGGCCGTCATTGCCGACCTGGACACCAACTCACGCAGCAGCAAGGACCTCACCTGGATCAGCTACATGCGCAGGGGCCACGTGCTGGTGTCAGAAAGCGGGGACTCGGTGGCCGTGCAGTGGGACTCGGAGGACGTGGTGCTGGAGACGCACCTGGCCGAGAAGGGCCGAGGAATGGAGCTGTCGGAGCTCGTGGCCTTCAATGGAAGGCTGTACAGCGTGGACGACCGCACTGGCGTGGTGTACCACATCGACTGCAACAACGCCATACCCTGGGTCATCCTCCCCGATGGTGATGGGTCCGTCTCTAAAGGTAAGTGCACATGCACTCACATACACATGCGTCACCTCCTCACACTTGGCCTCTCCTGTAAGGTTCAGCAAACAGGCCATTCAAAACATGCATTCAAACCATGACCACTATGTTCATGGGTAGTAATTTAATCATCTGAAATGTTTTGTAAAATGTTTTTAGAGTCCTTGTTCTGCATGTCCTGGGGAGGGTCTGTCTCCCCCTTGTGGCTTTTGTTGGAGGTAGAAGTGACAATGGGAACAGGTTTAGAAAGATTTGTGGCTCCTAATGTTACCCAGATGTTGTCTTAGTCTTCTAAATTACCAGTGATTATTCAAAGTCTTCTTTAAAGCTGTTGAAAAATGGATTTGTTTATTTACTTTAGAAATCTTCAGTCTGACCTAGGTGACTAAAACCAGTGACCTTCAAACTATTTTGCCTCTGAACAATTCAATTCAGTTAATTTCTAAGCACTGCAGTATAAAAAAAGAGACCGTTTACCAATGCATTTATGTATCCAGAAACCTCTATATGAATGGAAGCTAAGCAGTTAAGCGAATTCTTACACAGGTTAATTAGTGTACCGTTATTCTTGTAAAGCGACTGTTAATTGGTCCTTAATGAGGATCGTGAAATATTAATAGCTGCTGCTTAGCACTCTTTTGGTCCCTAGCACATGGCAATCAGCTCCTGTACAGTAAACCAAGTGTTAAATCTGCATGAAAATTGATTGGTTCAGTTGGAAAAATTTAAAGGCGCAAAGCTGTGTGTTCTTCAGAGCTTTAGAGCATTAATATGAGGGATGTGAAGCTTAGTCTGAGCCCAAGTTAAGATTTGTTTTCAAAACCGTAGGCTAATAACAAAGGCAAGTGCATTACTTCGACTTCTTTTGGAGAAAATAGCGCATGATCATTGAACTAGCTGTTACAACATCCGAGACGATCGATTCTGAAATGAGTTCAGATATACAGTGAGGGGAAAAAAGTATTTGATCCCCTGCTGATTTTGTACGTTTGCCCACTGACAAAGAAATGATCAGTCTATAATTTTAATGGTAGGTGTATTTTAACAGTGAGAGACAGAATAACAACAAAATCCAGAAAAACGCATTTCAAAAAAGTTATACATTGATTTGCATGTTAATGAGTGAAATAAGTATTTGACCCCTTCGACTTAGTACTTGGTGACAAAACCCTTGTTGGCAATCACAGAGGTCAGACGTTTCTTGTAGTTGGCCACCAGGTTTGCACACATCTCAGGAGGGATTTTGTCCCACTCCTCTTTGCAGATCCTCTCCAAGTCATTAAGGTTTCGAGGCTGACGTTTGGCAACTCGAACCTTCATCTTCCTCCACAGATTTTCTATGGGATTAAGGTCTGGAGACTGGCTAGGCCACTCCAGGACCTTAATGTGCTTCTTCTTGAGCCACTCCTTTGTTGCCTTGGCTGTGTGTCTTGGGTCATTGTCATGCTGGAATACCCATCCACGACCCATTTTCAATGCCCTGGCTGAGGGAAGGAGGTTCTCACCCAAGATTTGAGGGTACATGGCCCCGTCCATCGTCCCTTTGATGCGGTGCAGTTGTCCTGTCCCCTTAGCAGCAAAACACCCCCAAAGCATAATGTTTCCACCTCCATGTTTGACGGTGGGGATGGTGTTCTTGGGGTCATTCCTCCTCCTCCAAACACGGCGAGTTGAGTTGATGCCAAAGAGCTTGATTTTGGTCTCATCTGACCACAGCACTTTCACTCAGTTCTCCTCTGAATCATTCAGATGTTGGCAAACTTCAGACGGGCCTGTACATGTGCTTTCTTGATCAGGGGGACCTTGCGGGCGCTGCAGGATTTCAGTCCTTCACGGCGTAGTGTGTTACCAATTGTTTTCTTGGTGACTATGGTCCCAGCTGCCTTGAGATCATTAACAAGATCCTCCCGTGTAGTTCTGGGCTGATTCCTCACCGTTCTCATGGTCATTGAAACTCCACGAGGTGAGATCTTGCATGGAGCCCCAGACTGAGGGAGACCGACAGTTATTTTGTGTTTCTTCCATTTGTGAATAATCGCACCAACTGTTGTCACCTTCTCACCAAGCTGCTTGGCGATGGTCTTGTAGCCCATTCCAGCCTTGTGTAGGTCTACAATCTTGTCCCTGACATCCTTGGACAGCTCTTTGGTCTTGGCCATGGTGGAGAGTTTGGAATCTGATTGATTGATTGCTTCTGTGGACAGGTGTCTTTTATACAGGTAACGAGCTGAGATGGCAATCTCAGCTCGTTACCTGTATAAAAGATACCTGGGAGCCAGAACTCTTGCTGATTGATAGGGGATCAAATACTTATTTCCCTCATTAACATGCAAATCAATGTATAACTTTTTTGAAATGCGTTTTTCTGGATTTTTTTACTGTTAAAATACACCTACCATTAAAATTATAGACTGATCATTTCTTTGTCAGTGGGCAAACATACAAAATCAGCAGGGGATCAAATACTTTTTTCCCTCACTGTACGTTAGTGATGGCTCGGAGGACAGGGGATAGTTAACCACTGGATGAGTGGACCATTGACCATCTCTGTCCATTTCCTCAGGATTCAAGGCGGAATGGCTGGCTGTGAAGGAGGAGAGGCTGTACGTGGGGGGCCTGGGGAAGGAGTGGACCACCACCACGGGGGAGGTGATGAATGAGAACCCAGAGTGGGTGAAGGTGGTAGGGTATCGGGGGGACGTGGAGCACGAGAACTGGGTGCCCCAGTACAACACCCTGCGAGCTGCGGCCGGCATCACCCCCCCAGGTGAGACGCAGGGGCGAGAGGGAGGGATGGGGGGTTTGTGTGGTGGCCGGCGGGGGGGGGATCAAAATTGAGTCAAGCAGGGAGGAGACCCGAACAGCAAGGAAGGGAACTGACCTCCAGGCTTTGGAGGGAATTGTGCCAAAGGTGGGGTGCCACGGCGTTTCTGAATGGGTTTTAATGCACCATTTAAAGCCAGGTTGTTTTGTTTTTCTTTATTGTACTGACTAACTTCAAAAAGTGAAGTTGGTAGTAGTAGCTGTGTTGCTGAAATGTTACTTTTCTATAGTTTCTTATTCATAACTCTTTGAGTACTGAGAAGTTACCACAATGAAGACGGTAATAGAATTTGTTTTTCATTACCGCCCACAGAAACAGGAGGAGTACATTGCAGAGCACAGTTGTTCGACACAATTATCAAATGTGTCAGAGAGAAATACAGGATAGAGCAGTTTGTCAGGAATGCTTTTGTGTGAGAGGTTTTGTGAAGTAAATCCTTTCTTTAGGCTCGGCTTAGTCAGAAAGAGCTTATTAACCATTTGTGTGCCATGATCTTCTTTGGGCCTACATCTCATTGTTGCATGTGCTCTCCCCCATGTCCCTCTGTCCCGTCTGTCCCCCTGTCCAGGTTATTTGATTCACGAGTCGGCCGCGTGGAGCGACACCCTGCAGCGCTGGTTCTTCCTGCCCCGCCGCGCCAGCTCCGAGCGCTACGACGAGACAGCGGACGAGCGCCGCGGCAGCAACCTGGTCTTGAGCTGCCCGGCCGACTTCCGCCACATCCAGGTAGACCGCGTGGGCCCGCTCAACCCCACGCACGGCTTTTCCTCCTTCAAGTTCATCCCCAACACCGACGACCAGATCATCCTGGCCCTCAAGTCCGAGGAGGACGCCGGCAAAATCGCCACCTACATCCTGGCGTTCACCCTGGATGGCCGCATCCTGCTGCCCGAAACCAAGATCGGGGATGTCAAGTACGAGGGACTGGAGTTCGTGTAGGAGGTCGTCTCCGTGGATGCGCACCTCGTTCTGAGGGGACGGGCTGGACTGAAGCGTGGCTGCCGTAATTTTGTTGCCCCTCTTTCTGAACAGGCCTGTTTCACCAGCTATGGGGTGCTCCTGGCCTAGCTCCTGGCTGTGCTGCTTGCGATCCAGTCTGGCAACAACCCCCCCACCCCCCGAGCACACAGCAATCACACACCTGACTGTAAGACTCTCTTGTGATGAATGTAGATGGTCAAGTACCTGGTCTTTAACTAGAAACACTTAAATACTCGTATGAATCCTAAAATACATCACTGGACAACATCAACAAATCTGTGATTAAATGACTGCTCATATCACATGCATCCTGTATCAAACAGACAGTTTCCATCTCTGAAGCACACCTTCCCATTTCGACACTGTTTTCATACTTTTTTTTTTTTTTTAATTATTTGCATTATTTACTTGATTTTTAAAAAGAAACATGAACAAAAGTTACATCACCTCATGGCTATATTGTAAAGTTTTTGTTTGTTTGTTTTTCCAGTAAAAACTCTTCAACAAACAAATGTAATGCTGCTTTTTCATGTCTTTAACGTTGAGATTATTTTTGTTCTGTTCTGAGGAGAACTCTTTCAACTCATTTCAATAGATTTCGATTTTGCTCACGTAAATTTAAACTTACTACAATGCTTTTGCTCAAATAACAAAGTGTTTGACTGAGTTTAAATGGCGTTTTAAATTAAAGTGTGGCAGGAGGTCAGCCCCAGTCTAGTGCCTGATTTCCACCTATTCATGGCATAAGTATCTGGCAATAAACATACATTCCCAGCATTCATTGCTTGCCTCCTCCACCCTAAACACTGCCTTTGCAGCAGCTCTTTGACTCATTTTACATAGTCTAATATGTCTATTGGGGAAGTCCAAACTGCTGGCATATTGAAAGAGTTCTATGACATTCATGAAGGTAATCTCTCTTTGGGGGGTCTGTTAGGAGGTAACAAAACATTGCTTGTCCTTCACATCCTTGGAGGGAGATGTTAGGAATACATAATTTGCTTGAATCCCCTTTTTGTTTTCCTCAAATCATTGTGTCATGTTCAGTCTTCAAAAAAAAAAAAAAAAAAACATACCCAAGACATGTGGTTTCCAGGAAAAGGGCCAAATGGAAACTGTTCAAGCTCCAATCAGAAGAAAGCGGGAAGGTAACCTAGCCTTTGCTCTGTCAATAAGAGAAGTAATCGCAGCCTGCAGGCAGTTGGGCGCTACAGCACAGCACTGCTGCAGAGAGGCCGAGCACACATTGACTTGAATCAGCGGGTAAGAGTTCCAGTTACATTATTAAATTTTTGCTAACTAAATGTGAAATATTTGCATTGTTGGTGAAATGTTTACAGTATGTTGTCCCAGACTATTGTATTTATGTATTTTCATTCATTTGCGCAGCTGGAACATAAAAATCTTTAAATGATACAAGGCATCCTTGTACATTATTACTGGCACATCTGTGTACACATTTGCATTGCATTTCTTTTAGGGCTATGTATCTGCTACATTTCTTACTACAGCCCCGCTTTGGAAGATTCAGCCATTGACAAAACTGTACAATTGGTTTCTCCTGTCCTTTGAACACAAAATGCTTTGATTTACACAACCACTAATGAAGTGGATGTGTTATACATTGTATACTATACATCCTCTCAATATATTTAGGTACAGTAATATGTATTCTGTAAAATATACATTTTATATTGTTAAGCAAAAATTTCAACATTTGCAAAATAAATCTACAAATGACTGAATCCAGCTTCATTTTAATTAATTTATTTTTCTTCTTGCACTCCAAATTCTAAGTGGTATAATTTGTAACTGGTAACATCACTGCATTAAAGCATTTTGTATTAGAAAGACAGGGGTGTGCAAATGTCTCTGCAGGTGCATATCCAAGTGTGAGATTTTATCTTCATTAAATTAATATTTCTGTCTTGAAAATCAAAGTGATAATTCTAATTCAAATTTTAATTTTAGAAACTTTCTCCAATTTCTTGTTTCAGCTGCAACGTATAAACTCTACCATGTATAAAAATATCTTGTGATATTGATAATACTTTAATAAATGTATTAAAGTCATCTCTGTGTCACTTAAAATATATATATTGTCATTTGAACCAGCATGCCAGTTTTTTTTGTGTGTTTTTTTCTCAAGTTAACAAATGTAGTCTATCCAACCAAGTGTGGCATGGTGGCTTGTAATTGAAATAGTCATTTATTTTAAAATCAGGATCATCTGAAGTTATGAAGAATAAACAATTCACTGAATGGCTGTTTTTAGCTGTAATGTGTGTGTTATATGTTTATTTTTACTTATTAAAAAATAATCTAGAATATTCGTCACTGTTTTTTATGTATATAAAAGCCAAAACCTAATGTTTTATTTATTTATTTATTTATTTATTTATTTATTATAAATTTTGACTGAAGGAGCATAGAAGGCATTGAAGTGGAACACGCAAGTCTAAACGGATCTCCTTTGGCTTTGTTGAAAAAATATGATCTTTGGAGGAATGTCTAAAGATGGATCACTATTGATTTCAGAATGCAGCTTCTACATATCCTGTACATCATAGATGACCGTAGAATCCAATAGTTTTCATCCCCTGTATTCAGTTGGTTCAGTCAACTGGATATTTTTTAACATAAATCAGTGTTCTTCAAATGATATGAATAATTGATTAAGTAACTAAAAACTATATTTATTAAACTAAATAAATGATTGAGTAACATGAACATCAAATTAGAACATCTATCTTTTTATAACATTTTTACTTTTAATTATGGTATTATTTTGTAATGTAACTGGTGGAATAAAAATGTGCATCTACAATGAATTTACACCCCCCCCACCCTACCCCTGATCATCAATGCCTGATATTGAATGCTTATGGTGTAATAAGGTGGGTTAATGCAGATCGTGTTGTTCTTGGTTTAGTGAGCTGGAAAAGAATTCAGATGTAACACAACCTCATCAGTCTACAAGATGTGTTGGGGGGGAGTTGAAAGTGTAAGAACCTTTGCTAAATTTGAACTCTCAGCTCAAAACAAAGCATTTTGCTTCCTCTTTTTTTTTTTTTGGTCCAGACACTCAGCTTCCCATCCCGTGGTTATTGAAGATGTCGCTGTGCAGTTTCACTACTGCTCTGATTCTGCTGCTGTCGGCAAGTCTGGCCACAGGTGAGGTGGGGTCACAGTCGAGCTGAGCTCACTTACTACCAGGAGGGGGCGCTGTTTATCCTGTATTAATACAGTGGCATTGTTTCGACATTTCAAACTTTAAACATGAACAAATCCCCAAATTGTGAACATGAAGAGGTCTAGCGAGATCTGGGCAGCAAATATGTGACTTCTGTGCGTTAATTGTGCTCAAATATGTGGGTGTCTCCATTCAAATTTCTTTCTCTAGGAAAAATATTTTTATATGGTTTGTTGTGCTTGATTTTGAGAAATTTTCATAATGTAACCTCATTTGAGGAATGTGGGGAGAACCGCTTGATTGTATTTCCTTCATGCTGTCCCCTGTGCTCCCTGCCTATGTTACAATTTACTCTTTTGCCCTGCAGCGTGGAGGAATGGGGATGTGAGGCTGATGGGTGGGTTGTCCTCTCTGGAGGGCCGCGTGGAGGTGTTTTACGGCGGGAGCTGGGGTACAGTCTGTGACGACAGCTGGGACATTAATGATGCCAACGTGGTGTGCCGCTCACTAGGGTTCAGGAACGCCACCGAGGCGCTCATTGGGGGGGTGTTCGGGGCAGGTAGGTCATCCCGCCAACACCAGACATGCATGTTCTTGCTTTCAGAAGCAGGAGGGGCAGTTTCCTTGGGACGCGCATTCATGAGGAAATTCAGATATGTGCTTGAAACATTCAGGAATGTAAGTTATCACATAAGGTTAAAGAACCAGAATTCCTGTCCTCAAGGAATTCTGCAAGCAAATTCAGTAGCAAATTACATTCTCATGATCTTATGGTGGATCGGTCTGGTTATCAGGATTCTATGTGCATCACAATTCATGTTGTCTTCCACTATGGCTTGGCTGGAGTAATATTTGTAGCCTGCACATTTTAAGGACATTTTCCCACACTTTAATCAGGTTCGGCAGGCTCAAAGAAAAGGTCAGGTTATGCTGTTTCTTCAGAGTCTGTTTAATCAGATAAAGGGACACCGAGGACCCACGCAGTCTTGGCAATGGCAGGGTGGACTGCACAATGCTATCCTGAAACCTTCAGCTGAAATACCTTTCCCATGAGCATTACAGTTTACAATCTGAACACACAGACATAGTCTTGCTGACTTGTAGTCAGTTACTAACCCCTGGACCCATTCCAAAGCTAGTTATGATTAGTCACAACATGTATGTCTCAAGGTAACTATTGTTTTGGGAATATCTGGCACTAAATACCAGTGGCCTTCAAGTGTTCTCTAAGCTTTCCCAGTCCTCTGTAGTAATATATTGAAGCACTATAAGCTTTAGTTTTCTGAGCATTAGAAAGTAAGGACATTTTCAAGGTTTCACTGTGTGTGAAGGATTAATGCCTACACAATATATTATTTTTTAGGAGAGGGTTAAAGATGATGGATGTTAACTTTAGTAAACGTTTTTCATGATGCACAATGATGTCTACGATCATGATGATATTTTTTTATTTGTTTATCTTAAAGTAGGAATATGTTATTGACTTGTGATTAGTGTACTTGTACATATATATCTTTATCTCTGTTGCCTTCTCAAATGTGGAAAGTCAAGAGTTCAAATTAACGAGAACAGCTTTAATTAATTAATTTAATTAATCTGAGCTTCAAAGGAAGTACAGTGCCAGCCTTTGTAGGATTCTTGATGTTCTTTCCCTCTAGGCTCTGGGCAGATCTTGCTGGATGATATGGAGTGCAAGGGGACTGAGAGCTCCCTGGCACTCTGTGCGTTCAAAGGCTGGGGGATCAGCGACTGCCAGCACACTGAGGATGCCGGGGTCCGCTGCCATACAAGTAAGAACCAGCGATTGTCAGAAAACCTCTAACAGATAAACAGACTGTGCTGTCGCAATGCAGGAAGGGCTGCTGTTGTTCCATATGGGCCTGACTTCTCCTATGTTACAAAATAACAACTCCAAGATGACACTGATTCTCAATACAAGGCCAACTTAACATGGCTCTTTCCTTGGTAAGCCATTGAAATTAAATGGTTAACAGATCCACAAAGCCTCACAACATCACACACTTCGGAAGCAGGGCAAAGGGCAGAGTACCGAAATAATTTTACCTCATGTTTTTTCTGTGTTTTGTTTTACTTCCTCATCACATCAGGTATTAGTAAAATGATCTGTGTTTTAGTCACCTAGGTCATTAATGCTGCAGATCGTACCAGTGATCCTTATCACTGCCAGTTTATGAGCTGTGACACCACAGATTGCAGTATTTAGGCAGTAAGGTCTCTGCAGTCCTGAGAGCTGAGGGCACTGAGTCCAACCGTCAGTCCAGCAGCTTCAGTAAATCATTCCTGCTCTGTGTCAGTTTTCCAGTTGCTTGTGTATCTCTGTGTTGTCTTCATAGGTAAGGTGTGCACGTTACCAGGGATGTGCTGGAGCTCACAAGGAGCTTGGAATTGCATGCCATCCACATTATTTCTGTTTCAATGGCCCATTTTATTTACTTACCAAGGCCTGCCTTTACAAAGCTTAGTTGATCATTGACTTTTGGTATACTAAATGAGTATACTAAACCTTATCTCATGCCATTGTGCAGTTACAGTTTAAACAAAATACACACGTTTCATGATTAATCATACAGTAACAGCAGCTACAATATAGCAGGTTATAATTTAACTAAAGTGCGCACATTTCAGTCATATCATTTATGGACTTTATTAAACCAGTCCTTAATGTTTTAGAGGGAAACCCAGATCTGTTGTATTTATTTATTCATTCATTTAACTAGTAAATGGGCACATGTTAAATCATGTTTGCCTTCATACTGACTGTCTCGATGGGGCTGTTGTACAACAGACCTGCACACCAATCACAGGACAACAGCCTAAAACACCATCCAGTTGTTGATAAAATATTAATAAAATCGCCTGCTGATTATTCTGATTGTTGTCCTTCAGTTTTTTTTTTTTTTTTTTAACTCGTCACGGCACTGCACCTGTAAAATCAGTACTTGGCAAGTTTTTAATGCTCTCGGATATTAGCTGTAAGCAGTAATTGTTTCTGTATGTGGACTTCACTTCTTGCAGCTAATAAAACTAATTTATTTGTGATCCCACACGGCACGTCATTATGTAGCTGATGTGCATCTGATGCATTTCTCTTCCCTGTCTGTCTTAGGAAATACCTTGTTTTCAGTAGTGGGCATGTCCGCCAGTGGAAACAGGGCAATATTCTAATACAATGCTACAGTATTCGCCCAAAGACAGTGTAGCCAGCTTCTTAAACCAAGTTCTTCAAGTTGTAGCTCCTCAGAGTTTCAAAAAAGGGTTACAGCTCCCTAGATTTACTAAAGAGTACTATATCGCAGATAGCTACATATTTGTTTCATATCTGATTCTCTTTGACTTCACCATATATCCGAGCATAGTCTTATAATTACGTTTCTTCACAACCAAATTTCACTGCGCTGGGTGCATCGTCGCAGGAATGCTAAAATCCATGACAGCCTTGAGACGCAGAGTGTGTCAGTTCAGGTAGCCCAACAATCTTGTCTTTTCTACCACCTCTTTTCAGACATGGATTTGGACAACAGCAATGTGTACTCCCTGGACAGCAGCTCAGACCTGCCTGAGCTGCTGGGAAGGCTGTTTGAGAGCCAGCAGGGCTGTGACTTCAACATCACTGCGAGGAGCTCCAATGAGGAGGCCAGCTCACACACCATCTGCGTACACAAGCTGGTCCTCTCCCTCAGCACAGAGGCCTCCTTCCTCATACCCACCCTGGACTCTGACTCCTTCACCATGGAAGTCACCTCTGAGTGCAAGCCCTTCATCTTTGACTTCATCAGGTGACCCCATAAGACCATGTTTGCATGCTGTTCTTCCTGACATACATCTGTTTGACTAGGATCTGCTTTATTTTAAACATTTCATCAATCATTTATTTTTATTTTTTATTTGTACTCCTGTTACTGTTTTTTGTGGACCAGCATGTAAGACCAGCTCAGAAATGTGATGTATTATTTCTTTGGTGCTAACTTTTCTTATGAATGTCAAACGTAAATAACCTAAACTCTGAGACAAAGGTCAGTGGTGACGAAATCCACCTTTCCAATAATGAATACTTAAATGTATGCTATTTGAAATGAGTGCCAAAAATAACTGCAATTTCATCACAATTCACAGTCAAAGTTCTCCCATCTTGTTGAATGACGTAGAAGTAAAATGTCAGCCGTGGATTTCTCTCCAGTGAAGTAGAAGCCAAACTTGTGGCATTGCTGATCTTGCTGTGTAACACATGCTTAATTTTAATTGATTATAATTTCTTGCCCTGCTGGCCTCAATGCTCATGGCCTCTGTCGTTGCTCTTCAGGTACCTGTATACGCGCACGATTGGAGTCACCCTGGCGTCAGCCCAATGTCTCCACAAGCTGGCATCAGAGTACAATGTGCGGGCTCTGCAGCAGTATGCAGGGCAGCTTTTCTCTCAGCTGCTGCCTGAAGACCCCACCTTTAAGAGCCAGGTCTCCTTCTATGAGTACGCAGTCCTCTCTGGCGACATCCAGCTGCAGGAGACCTGTTTGCAGTACATGGCCTGGAACTGCGAGGCCTTCATCACATCCCCCATGTGGACCAGGGTGAGCAGTCAGACCATGGAGGCCCTGCTGTCTCGCTCCGACCTGGTCATTCCAGACGAGGCCTTCCTTCTGGATGCCCTGGAGCACTGGATCCTGGAGAACCGCAAGGAGGGCACAAGCAACACGAGCAGCGAGGCCGCCCTGCTGCAGCAGATCCGCTTCCCCATGATGCAGCCAGAGAAGCTCTTCGATCTCCAATTCACCTCGGCTGTCTACAAAAGCCTCGGAGACGTCTATCTGGCTGGAATGCTCCAAGGGTTTCAGTTCCACTCCTTGTCCTTCAACAAGCTTATGCAGCATTGGCAGGGGATGAGGGAAGACTATGTGCCAAGGATCTACACCACCAGTCCCTGGAGCTATGTGTACAATACATCCAGCGACCAAAGCATGTATCAATATGGTATGAGGTATGACCAGAGAGGCTACAATTACAGGAAGGTGGGAGGCTATGACTACACCTGGAGCCGCTCGTTTCAAACCCCTGTGCACAACAGTGTGTTTCTCCAGCAAGGGAACACGATGTCCTGGACTGTGAAGGTCTACCAAACCACCCAGAGCTGCAGAAACAGTGGGTACAGTTGTGATACCGCCCCTGCCGTCAGCCTCTCACCCTCCAATGTCCCAAGCCAACAAAACTACACAATCGGCTACCACAACTCGGTCCTCTTGGTGTGCAACAGCGGTTACATCTCTCATGTTCAAGAATTCAAAAACAACCTGGCCACCCTCCCTACTAATGGCACTCTGGGCCAGACGTACCCCTGTGCATCCGACTTCTCCTCCTATCGCTTTGTTGTACGTCCGCAGTACAGCCCGTAAACTGAAGTGCTCAACAGCTTTAACCAAACCAGGCCCTACCAAAACTGTAGGAACCGGTTTTTTATCCACCAAGCTACACTAACACCTTCTAAAATAAGATTTTCTTCTCTTTTTAATTCTTGTACTCATCATTGTACTGTTCCTGATTTAAAGTGCACTGAGAGTGTATTACACCTTTTTTTTAATGTATCTTTTAAGAGAGCACAATGACTAATGCATGCTTCATATGCTGAATGACAAATAAATAATTTTAGCACATTTGGTCTCTTGTCTATTCTTTTTAAAGTTTAATCTATAAGGAAACATTTAATGAGAGTGTACAGGGGGAAGACTGTGGCCAGACGAGACACTTTTGTCACAGGGTGTCATGTTGCATAAGTCACTTCAGCACTTTGACATGTTTTATTCAGTAAAGTTTAGGAACCTGGAGTCTGTGGCACAAAAGTCTCTCATGTCCATTTCAGGGAAAATATTAAAAGCCTTACAAATGAATAGGTTCAGATTACAACACCAGAGGGCACTGTGAAACACTTCACCAGGGAACTTCAGAGCTGCAATGCGTAAATAAAGTTGGGTCTTAATGGCAAGTAACTGATGTTGGCCAAGAGCTGAACAGAATGGAGAAGCGTGTGTGAGAGTGGTGGCTCCGGGTCTGTATAAAACAGTTCAGACAGTTGCGTGAAGCATGTGGCCTGGTCTCTCTTACAGTTGCACAATGAGGAATGATTGTAATGCATAGGTTATATGTTACAAAATAAGTGAGTAGCCTGAGCTGAAGCCAGTGGCAGTTCTAGACACTTTGAACTGGGGGGGCCTGGCTGGGGCCAGTTGTAATATTAGGGGGGCCACCAATTTCTCCGTGATGTCAGCAAGGGGGGAGGGATGGTTAGTGGGTATTGGGCTGAGATGGTGTTTTCTCCACAATGTTAGCTTGGGGGGGGGTTCTCCGTGATATTGTGGTGGGGGGTGCTGGTGGTGTTTTCTCTGCAGTGTTAGCGGGGGGTGTTGTCAGTGTTTTGTCTAGTTTGTGCTAATTTGGGGGGCCACAGGGGGGGCCAAGCTTGCTTTCACGATGGCACTGCCCTGCCCTCAGAACAGCCAAAACCCACCCCCAGGAATAAGGATGTCTGTTCTTGGTCTGGCTGTCTTCACTTCACTGTGCTCCACTGTCAGAGAGATGTGGCTTTGTCAGGAGAAATCACTTTCTCAATACCTGTCAGTTTCTCTGCATTTTTGTGGCTGGACCAGTAAATGGAGAGTGACAGCCAGGGTCAGATGTCACTACAGTCAGAGGCCAAATGATACAAGTAGTAAATTGCAGAGTCTTCACTCTAATGTATTTATGAACTTTTAAACTGCTGTCACATACAGGCCTTTGGGGGCTGGATGGAAACCACCATGTAAGGTATTTTTATGAGTAAAAAGAAAAGTGGGTGTCCCTTTCTTTCTGTAATGCACTCGAATTAGAAAGTCACAAGGGAACACATACATCCCACATTAGAGAATAGAGGTCTTTTTTTTAAATGCTGGTATATCCACCCTGTACTTAAAACTAAAAAGGTTTGCAATCTATGCTTTGAAGTATTGTAAGTGGACCTGAAATTGTGTTGCAGGAGATCTGTGGTTTGTTGACTGCCTAGACCTTTCAGGAAACCTATTTCTTTGTTTGCTATGAAACCCCTGGTTTCACCACACAGCTGAGCAATACCTCTATTTTAAGCATGATAGAGCAAGGGGATTAACACATATATATATATATATATATATATATATACACACACACGTATATCTACACATATTTTGTAAGTATTGTTTTCTGTTGTAATGAGGAACACAAATGTGCTTTATTCATCCATTTGCTGTGGCAGATTTATTTGTATTATTATTCTAAAGGTAAGTCAATTTCAGTATCCTGCTACAATAGAAATGTAAATCATCCATCTTCCTACTTGTCACATACCTCTTAAAATAGAAAAGACCAATTTCTGCTCTCCTAATTGGCCTGGTGAAACAGTGGGTGTCTTTGCATTGTCCTCTGAGCTCGAACCTGCCGGCCATTGCCGGAGCGTAATGTCTACCAGCTGGGGGAGGTGGGCAGGCCAGTCAACGCTCTGTAGTTCGCGGTGTCTGTGCCTGGGCGCCTGGTTTTATCGCTGAGGCGGGGGCTTTGGCAGGCTGAGCAAGCTGCCAAAACAAGCTTAGCATCCCCAAGACAGAAATATGTTAACAGCAGCGAGAGAGACACTGAAATGGGAGGTTTGGTGGAGGTGAGCAGACTGTGCAGTCAGCTAGAAATGTATTGAAAAGTGACTAAACGTACCTGCACCGATCACATGGAAATCACCAGGACAGAGCAGAACAGTGTGTGTGTGTGTGTGTGTGTGCGTGTGTGTGTTAGAAGGTATGTCTCTATTTGGAAGGGTGGCCTTCTACAGCATGCATGTGCTTGAGTGGTTATCACTGTGCGTAGCTGCATTTGTGTGTTATGTATGACCCTGTTCACATTTGAGATTCAGGCCGGCCTCAAATGTGAATGGGGTCATAGACTTAAGTTTTGACCCGGCCTAGGGCCGCCTTATCCCACTTTTTGACCCAGCCTAAGTCTTTTGACCCGGCTGAAAGGCGGCCTAACTGTGAATGTGACGTGCCGGGCCCTGGGCCGGATGGAAAGCGCGGGCGTGTGACGCAATTCAAGACCCGCCCCCAGAGATGCGTGTCTGAGTCAGAGAGACGCGGAATAAACAAGAATAAACACAGACACACAAAAAATTGAGGCTGCCCAGGGCCGGCCTAATAAGTATGAACGGGGTGAGAGTCCTTCAGATTTTGTGCCTGTGTGTATATGATAGTTGGGGTGTGAGTTTTTTTCTGGGCATGTTTGTGCGTGTGCACTGCAGGCCAGCTGTAGTAATTTATATTCCCCACTGCACTCTAAGACCAGGGCTGGCCACCACAGTGAAAGATTAACATGGCTTGAATGGCAGTTGTTGGAATTCTAGCACAGTTTTCTTCCCACTTCCTTACTGGGGGCCATGACCCCATTGTGAATGATCCTGTCCTTGCTGTCCAGTGGAAGAAAGACATGCTTTGGCTGTCACAAGGCGAGTGTGATGGATTCTGTTTTGTTTCTTGTCTCTGAGAAATTTGAAATCAGATAAAAATCAAACATTACGTCTCTGTGTTACTGCAGTTCTGCTCTGAGTGTCCCAGTGTGGGTCGATCATGTGTATGTGTCAGACTTAAAGGATATGAACAACAGTGCAGGAGTGAGTGATCTGATATGGCAAGAACTCCCCCTCCAACCCGAGGGCCCTGGACTGGCCTCCATTGTAGACCCACTGTAAAACTGAGTGAGATGTCTTGATACAGTTAGGTCAATAAATAATTCAACAGTGACACAATTGTCATCCACCACAATGGATTTGAAAGGAAACGATCAACATTTAAGTGTAGACTTTCATCTTTAATTTGAGGGTAGTTACATCCAAATTGGGTGAACGGTGTAGAAATTACACCCATTTTTATATGTGGTCGCCCCAGTTTTAGGGGCTCAAAAGTATTTGGACAAACTAACATAATCATTAAATAAAATTGTGAGTTTCAATACTTGGTTGCAAATCTTTTGTAGTCAATGACTGCCTGAAGTCTGGAACCCATAGAAATCACCAGATGCTGGGTTTCTTCCCTGGTGATGCTCTGCCAGGCCTGGACTGCAGCTGTCTTTAGTTCCTGCTTGTTCTTGGTGTTTTGCCTTCAGTTTTGCCTTCAGCAAGTGAAATGCTGCTCAATTGGATTCAGGTCAGGTGATTGACTTGGCCATTGCAGAACATTTTTCACAGTATGCCTCGGGTCATTGTCCATCTGCACTGTGAAGCGCCGTCCAATGAGTTTTGAAGCATTTGGCTGAATCTGAGCAGATAATACAGCCCTAAACACTTCAGAATTCATCCTGCTGCTTTTGTCAGCAGTCACATCGTCAATAAATACAAGGGAACCTGTTCCTTTGGCAGACATACATGCCCATGCCATAACATGCTTCACAGATGAGGTGGTATGCTTTGGATCATCAGCAGTTCCATCTCCTTCTCCATACTCTTCTCTTCCCATCATTCTCGTACAAGTTGATCTTTATCTCATCTGTCCATAGGCTGTTTTTCCAGAACTGTAGAGGGTTCTTTAGATGTTTTTTGGCAAACTCTAATCTGGTCTTCCCGTTTCCTGTTTACATCTTGTGCTGACCCTAACCCTCTGTATTTACTCTGATGAAGTCTTCTCTTGAATGTTGACTTTGACACAGATACGCCTTCCTCCTGCAGGGCCAACTGTTGTGAAGGGGTTTTTCTTCACCAGGGAAAGAATTCTTCTGTCATCCACCACAGTTGATTTGGCCACACCTAATGATTGTGCTACCTCTCTGATTGGTTTGTTTCATTTCTAAGGTAAAACTGAAGGCAAAACGCCCCGAGAACAAGCAGGAACTAAACACAGCAGCAGTGCAGGCCTGGCAGAGCATCACCAGGGAAGAAACCCAGCATCTGGTGATGTCTATAGGTTCCAGACTTCAGGCAGTCATTGACTGCAAGGATGTGCATCCAAGTATTGAAACTCACAATTTAATTCATGATTATGTTAGTTGATCCAAATACTTTTGAGCCCGTAAAATTGGGGGGAACACATATAAAAATGGGTTTAATTCCTACACTTTTCACCCAATTTGGATGTAACTACCCTCATATTAAAGATGAAAGTCTACACTTAAAACACATCATCATTGTTTCCTTTCAAATCCATTATGGTGGCGTACAGAGACAAAATGATGACAATCATGTCACTGTCCAAATATTTATGGACCTAACTGTATATAAAATACGTGCTATAATATATGGGAAAAAAATGCCTTTTCCAGAGTCATTGGTGCTATGTGGCTACTAATTATCATTTACAATATTTTGTACAGTACATTGTGTTACTAATAAAAAAAGATTAGACAAGCTTTTGTAAGTATTCAGTTATCTGTGTATATGTAAACAGAGTCTATACAGAGTGAGTTATTTATTTAGTCTGCAATACAGGCATGATAAATTGTGCAAAAGAGTGTGGAATTCTCAGGGAGCATCTCTGTTCTTTAAGGACAGATGTTTCGGTCCCATTTAGAGAAGATCCACAAATACTGAATACTTATTATTGTAAGTGATTCATTTTAAATCTGATGAGATCAAATGGTTACAAGGAAATAAACTGCTCTTTCAAAGTCTCACTGCAACTGTTAACAAAACTCAGGCATCAGTGGCATCCAGCATATCGGTCTGTTTGGGTTATTATAATTTTTTCTATCAACAGAAATTGCAAAAACATTCTTTCTGGGCACAGATAAGGCATTTTCTGCATATTTTCCCAGTTAAGTAGAACACCACAGTGGTATGATTGCTCTTGGCTGCCCCCTCACAAAAAAATAAAATTGTGCTCTGAAATCGAAGGCTGTGCTCTGTGGTCCGGTTCCACAGACCCACCTACAGCACTTCCTTCAACCCTGACTCAGCTGCGGTCCAACTTCACCCCCACGCCCCAGCCCAGGAATGCAAAAATGCTGGTGCTTGCTTTGCCTGAAGAAGAGACTCAATGACATTTTCACGAGAGAGAAGTTATTATATATTTTTTTGTGTGTGCATCGGTTTACTTTTAATAGTGCCCTGTTAGTTGGTTCATTCATTCAGATTCACTCAAGATTAAAATCTCTTTACAAAACATAAACTAAAGCCCCTTTAGGATCAACGATGTACAAGCTGTCTTATTTTAAAAGAAGAATTGAAGAATGATAACTAAGAACATTTTATAATAGATATTTGATGTTGTGTGTATTTCAGTGTAGCCACAAGAGTGTTTATCTATGACTAAGTTCTCATTTTTGTATTTTGAAAAGACAGTGTTCACATCCAGAGACAGTTGTTTGAATTGAGATCGGTAACTTCATACTGTGTAGATATCTGTATTTTCTCTGTTTTATTTCTCGCCTGATGCATATAATTTGTCAGCTTCCAAAGTGATTGCTCTGCTGTTATTTCTGCTACTGTCATGATACCAAAATGTTTGTTCAAAACACCTGAAAATAATACTCACATAATAACACACAGTACCAATTGGCTGTGTAGCAATGCATGAAGATAATTTGCTTCCCGTTAATACCAGACAACCTAATGAATGTTCAGAAAAGCCTGAAATAGTTGTTCATTTTTACATGTCATACAAGTTTTATTTGTAATATTCCCGTAGGTTTTTACAGAAATCTTAAAAAGAATCTCGGGCAGAAGAAAAATATTGTCTATTCAATTTCTCTAGCCTTGTATGGTTTCAAGCACCTTGTCCCGATTGTGAACAGCGCCACAAATAAAATTGTGGGTAGATGTGTTTAAAGCTCCTTTATACCAATGCTGCACCAATAAAAGGTTGCTTGTGAGAGCGGGTGGAGGTGGAGGAAGTACACCCTCATAGTTCATCTATTAATGCTTGCTTCCTTTGAAGGTATTTCTGTATGGCCAGCTCTTTAATCCAAATTGCCCAAACCTTTTGCTGTTTACTTTGTACACAATTCAGTCAAAATGCTTAGATCACTTCAGGCATGTCTTTACTGGCAGTGTAAACACCCAGCTGAAAGGTGCTATGACCCAGAGTCACGCAATTATCCTTCCATTCAAGAAAAATCTTTTGGGAAAATTACAAGCCCCTGTAGAGTGGGCAGGACCCTCTTCAAAGGCACAAGCTGCCCTCCTCTTTCAGATCTAGTGCTGGAGATACACATCTCCTTACAATTGAACCAGTTGTTCTCAGTCATATACAGCTCTGGAAAAAAATTAAGAGACCACCAATTATTAGTTTCTTTGGTTTTACTATTTATAGGTATGTGTTTGGGTAAAATGAACATTTTTAATTTAATTCTATAAATTACTGACAACATTTCTCCCAAATTCCAAATAAAAATATGAATGGAATGGAATGGCTGCCATACATGTAGAGATGCTGATTTAAGAAAAATCTGCAGTGGTCTCTTAATTTTTTCCAGAGCTGTACAGTGAGGGAAAAAAGTATTTGATCCCCTGCTGATTTTGTACATTTGCCCACTGACAAAGAAATGATCAGTCTATAATTTTAATGGTAGGTGTATTTTAACAGTGAGAGACAGAATAACAACAAAAAAATCCAGAAAAACGCATTTCAAAAAAGTTATACATTGATTTGCATGTTAATGAGGGAAATAAGTATTTGATCCCCTATCAATCAGCAAGAGTTCTGGCTCCCAGGTGTCTTTTATACAGGTAACGAGCTGAGATTAGGAGCACTCTCTTAAAGGGACTCTCCTAATCTCAGATCGTTACCTGTATAAAAGACACCTGTCCACAGAAGCAATCAATCAATCAGATTCCAAACTCTCCACCATGGCCAAGACCAAAGAGCTGTCCAAGGATGTCAGGGACAAGATTGTAGACCTACACAAGGCTGGAATGGGCTACAAGACCTTCGCCAACAGCTTGGTGAGAAGGTGACAACAGTTGGTGCGATTATTCGCAAATGGAAGAAACACAAGATAACTGTCAGTCTCCCTCGGTCTGGGGCTCCATGCAAGATCTCACCTCGTGGAGTTTCAATGATCATGAGAACGGTGAGGAATCAGCCCAGAACTACACGGGAGGATCTTGATAATGAGCTCAAGGCAGCTGGGACCATAGTCACCAAGAAAACAATTGGTAACACTACGCCGTGAAGGACTGAAATCCTGCAGCGCCCGCAAGGTCCCCCTGCTCAAGAAAGCACATGTACAGGCCCGTCTGAAGTTTGCCAATGAACATCTGAATGATTCAGAGGAGAACTGGGTGAAAGTGTTGTGGTCAGATGAGACCAAAATCGAGCTCTTTGGCATCAACTCAACTCGCCGAGTTTGGAGGAGGAGGAATGACCCCAAGAACACCATCCCCACTGTCAAACATGGAGGTGGAAACATTATGCTTTGGGGGTGTTTTTCTGCTAAGGGGACAGGACAACTGTACCGCATCAAAGGGACGATGGATGGGGCCATGAACCGTCAAATCTTGGGTGAGAACCTCCTTCCCTCAGCCAGGGCATTGAAAATGGGTCGTGGATGGGTATTCCAGCATGACAATGACCCAAAACACACAGCCAAGGCAACAAAGGAGTGGCTCAAGAAGAAGCACATTAAGGTCCTGGAGTGGCCTAGCCAGTCTCCAGACCTTAATCCCATAGAAAATTTCGTCAGCCTCGAAACCTTAATGACTTGGAGAGGATCTGCAAAGAGGAGTGGGACAAAATCCCTCCTGAGATGTGTGCAAACCTGGTGGCCAACTACAAGAAATGTCTGACCTCTGTGATTGCCAACAAGGGTTTTGCCACCAAGTACTAAGTCGAAGGGGTCAAATACTTATTTCCCTCATTAACATGCAAATCAATTTATAACTTTTTTGAAATGCGTTTTTCTGGATTTTGTTGTTATTCTGTCTCTCACTGTTAAAATACACCTACCATTAAAATTATAGACTGATCATTTCTTTGTCAGTGGGCAAACGTACAAAATCAGCAGGGGATCAAATACTTTTTTCCCTCACTGTATATATAAATACCTCCTATTTACATAGTGGGTGGCAATGGCATATTTCTCTCCACAACCCCAAAAATACATAATTACCTTTTTAAACACATTGGAGGTTGAAAGTTGAAAGGCAGGGTTTCAAATGAAGGACAGGGGTTATATTTATATACTGTTTTGTATACTTCTTCCAATTCCTTGAACATGACAATGGGAATGATTGGGTTAGTCTTGGTAGTGACCAAGGGGAGTTGTCCTGAGCCAATACTGAAACAGCTTGTTTGTAACGCAGTGACATTATGAATTTGGACCATGTTAAACAGTGAGACACATAAGTGGCTGGTCTCTATACCTGTTTTCTTTTCTTTCATCTTCTTAAACCAGGTGCACCATTGATCATCTCTGGACTATATTCCTGGAATTAAAAGAGTCATTAAGTCTCTAATCCCACGGTGATGTTAATTCACTTTAGGAATGTGTTTGGAGGTGGAATAACATTGTGGGATTGCCATCACACAACCCGACCCGACAGGGGCAGGGATTCTGAGAATTCTGCCGATGGCATATACCCACAGCCACCACATCCGTCTGCATGACACAGAGGAGCCAGATCAAATCTTTGCATATCGGGGGGGGGGGGGAGGCTGGTAGTGTACACATCTGTCGGGCTGGGTTCTGTATCTTCTGGAAGCCAATACATGTTTGATGCTGATGTGTCATTTCCTTTCATGACTCTATACTTCCCCATCTATTTGTGCTCTCCCTCTCTCTTATCTGACAATTCCAGCTGTCAGTCAGAAACAACAAAAGCCACACACTTTAATAAGACCTCTAATAAAGGTGTGTTTTCTTATTATTTTTTAAAATAGAAAGGAATGTAAAAACAAAGCAGTCAAGATAAAGGCAAGCGCATGGCAGCGTCTTCTCTCCAAGCAGTAATCCCACTCCACCAGACAGCACACATCATTCTCTGTGACATTTACAGAGAGAGAGAGAGAGAGAGAGAGAGAGAGAGAGAGAGACTACAGACTATTGAATTCCAACAGAATAAGTTTTAGTCTAAGGGTCAGGTGTGATGTCAACATCGAGATACAACGGTTTGTTCTGCAGATGTTTCACCTGCCAGTTGACCACAGATGATCTCTGGTGAAGACCCACAAATGACTAGAAATCTCTCTGTGTTATTTGGCAGGGAAACCAGATTGTTACAGAGTTGCAGTGTTGCAGTGTCTGAGACAATAATAGGAATGGGCTGACTATAAAGGAAAATACCCACATCCTCCCTATACACACACACACACACACACACACACACACACACACACACACACACATATATATATATATATATATATATACACACAGTATATATAAAAGGTTGCTTTTATAATTTTTCCCAAATAACAAGGCATCAATGAATACAAATGTCAGGTCACTTGAATAACATCAATTTAGGTCATGTAGCTTGGCTTGTTTTTCAGGCTTATCATTTATTCATTGTGACTCAAGAACAATTGTGTTCTGTAGAAATAAAATGCGTGGCTTCGATACAATGCTCCCCTCTCGTCACAAAGATTGCTTGTAGCAGAGAATCGTGACAGCTATGTCAGCATGCTTTACAGCTTGATTTAATGCACTCCAGAAGGACACCAAAGCCAATGCATTTGAATTATTTTCAGAGCCCACTGTATGAGGTACCAGCTTCTCACTTCATCCTGTTTGAGCTATTAGATCCTGTGCTTACTCAATCATCTTTGTGTGTTTGAGTCATTATGTTCCAAATTAATACCTTTATTGATGCCATAAAAAGCAGAATCACACATTTGCTGTTCTTCCATCCTTTCCTTCTCTAATTGATTACAGTAATTAGATATGATCAGCTGCCAAATTCACATCTATATGTTTACAGGAGAGAGGAATGTATTATAACTCCCTTTCCTCATTCAGTTCTTTTTCATGTGTACCTGAGGCAGAGGTGGATCAATGAGACGATTAAGAGCAGTGGATGAGTCAAGCTTGTTGGTTCTGGGTGTTGTATTTTATTTTTATAGAACTGTGGTTTATTATATGTTCATATTTTTTAAACCTGCACTTCCTGTGGCACTGTGAGCTATTTTATTTTTCTGATTCACCAGTTTTGTTTAGTCTGTTCATAATGAATTGAATCTGTCATTGTTAAGTACAGCCCCCACCCATTGAGTCCTTTTGGCTCATTCACATTAATGGTAATTTACTATGTGTAGCCATAAACAAAATTCCTGTCATGAACATACTGACGCACACAAAAGTAAGTGGCCAACCTGCCTCTGCTAACTGTTTGACCTCTGTATTCCTCTGGTGTTGAACTGTGCTTTTTTATTAATAGGCCTACTTAACATCCAGAGCAGTGCTTTTATGGCGCATCACAAGCACTCATAATGGCTTCCACTCTGCTATAGTACATTCCTGTGCTATGCCGTACACGTCTTCAATTTATGCTTTTTTGGATATTCTTCCTTCACCTATATTGTCACCTATCTGTGACCACAAGAGAATGTTTCAATCCCAAATGGATAAATGGAACCTTGATTATTATCCTTAAGAATCCAGAAAATCTCAGACTTCGCTCTGGATCCTGGCATCGGAAGGAGCATCTGTCAGTGATTTGCGAACTACAACTACAGGAGTGCTTGCCTACTGTTCAGGCCGAGTCCTGTTGAAGCATCAAACTGCAAAACATTCAAATCACAGGAAAACAGCGGAAATACTTACTAAGGAGCCCAACAGAACTGCCCCAGTGCTGCCAAGGAAAATGTCACTGATGTAATGGAGGAGCTGCAGAGACACATGATATTTTCCAAATTATATTTTTTATTATTATTTCCTTCTATTTTTTTTTAATTTATTTTTTATTTCCCTATTGCAATTTCAATTATTTCACTCCTAAATGGAAACAATGTGGATTGTCTCCTCCGGCCGTGTGGCTAATATAATGAGCCACAGAATAGACGTGTTTTGGGAAAGAGGAGGGGTAGTCTAGTGGCTGGGAAACTTAAGTAAAGAAAAGAAAACTGGGTTTATGAGGAAGAAGGAAATGCCTAAAGACTAATGTTTTACCATAATGTTTTATTCAGTAAGAACGAAAAACTAACTGGAGCATTTCACCAAAGAGAGAATTGAAGCCAGATTGTCTTTAATGGGATGATGTCACCTCTTTCTCTGTCGCTTTGTTTTTGTGGTGTTCAGGCTTGGTAGCCTTCTCTGCTACTGTAGTCTTGTGGTTTACAGATCCAAGTCAGCGTCTAGCTTTGGCCAAGCTGCTTATTTATAAGTTATAAAGCTACTGTACAGGCATACTGGGGCTGGGTGCCAAGGGGTTATTCACAATGCAAACACTAGAACTGGGATACCCCACCACTTAAAAAAACAACTCAGTGAGTGGTGCTCTCAGATTTCCCTCCCAGCATGTCATCTTTCACACTGCGCATCCAATCAGTTCATATAACTGTACTCTTTTAACCCCAAGACGATCCAATCTGGAGCAATCAAATGCCCCCGACCTTACAGAAGCAGGGTTCTGTAGCAATGATGGTGCTAGTCAAAATCGCTTAAATTCAAAGGAATTTAAGCATGATCAGTCCTCTTGAATACTTGTGGTAGGCAGACCTGAAGGACAGGGATGTTATGTCCATTAATGAGACCGTGTTGCCTTGTTTTCAGAACACAGCATATCCTGTAGATCTTGAGTTTGCAGTGTTTTTTTGTTTTAATATATATTATTCCTTATCAAGACCTTTCATGAACACTGTAAAAAGGTCACACCATTCATTCCTATGATTCAGTCAGTAGAGAGGCAGTATTTGAATAGTTGAAATGGTATGCTTTTGAAGAACCTTGTTCATCTGGTTAGATTGTTGTTATTATTGATATATCCATGTTTTATTTCTGTCTGAGACCAATTTGGGGTGTAATTCAGTGAAAACTAAAATACCCTGTGTCTCTGTAGCTAACATTTACAGCACAATTAAAATTCTGAAAGACACCTAAAGGGTCCGTGGTGTTTGTGAAGCTAACTTTGACCAGCATTACAATCCACAAACACAACCAATGCTTAGGAGGAGTTAACACAGGAAAGGAGCAGAAAAGAGCATGCAATCCTCTCTGCAACACCAGCGTCCTCAGGTCTTCAGAGGGAGGAGCCCTAAGCCAGCCATGAAAAAATGAGCCTGATCTCAGCTAAAGAAAACAGACCCATAGAAGGAGAGCAGAAGAAGGAGAGGAAGCTGGAGTCACAACTGAGAAAACACTGTTATTGGTCGCAGTTTCCCGTTAGCTCTGTCCTGGTGGATTTGTGCACAGAACTACTGCTCGGAAATAGGAACTTTTTTTTTTTACCTAAAGCGATCTTTTCTCATCAGATCTTTTAATTTCGCGTTTGGTGCCGATCCGTAAATCTATTGTTTTTCACCTGCGTGTGTAAAAAACAACACTGACCATCAAGAGAAAGGCGGAGAAGCAAAATGAGTTGCACACTTAGCAGTTTCTGGGCTGCTCTCGTCGTGCTGCTGCTGTGGCGTGTGGAGGAGAGAGCGGAGGCTTGCAGCTGCTCGCCCGTTCATCCTCAACAGGCATTTTGCAACGCAGATGTAGGTAAGAAAACAGCTCGTTAAAACTCTTGCATGTACAATGACGGTAAGTTGATATGCATATGGACTGGGAAGTATTGTGTTATGAAACTGCGATGGCTGTTCATCGTGCACAGGGACCGATGCAACTGGCGTGACCTAAAACGAAAAGCACATTTAAAACCATGTAGCTAGTTGTCATCTCTGTAAATCCTAGTCTTCCAAGCTCAAGTGTGCATATTTATTAATAACTCTACTGAGACTGCAATAGTGCTCTCTCTCTCTCTTGCAGAGTACCTAAAGGTGAAAATAAGTATAGCAACATTACTGTTTTCCCTTCTCAATACAGAAGGCTGCACCGTTGTGAATCTCGGGATTGATAAGACAGGGGACCGTGTTGCAGATGTGTCGGCGGCGGCTGTGTATTCCCTGGGGACGTGACATTAACTTTCACATTTTGGGTATTTTTCCTGTTCAGATAGAGACAGGGAGGGAGGGCGCTATGAGCAGTATCAGTGAGTGTGCAAGTTGCATACGTGTGCTGGGAAGCCACCTGTAATACTGGGATGAAAGCGTTTACCGCCAGGCTGACAGTTGCATTGTATCCAGTCTTGGGGATCCGGGGTGGCTGGCAGGCAGCTGCTTCCGTCCTCACAGGAGACCACATCCAGCCCCAGTGCATGCTCAAGGGCTGCACTGTCTCCGGGGTCTTGATATTTCTTTGAGATGCTTTATACACACCATAACACTACAGGATTAGATGGTTGGTGGTTGAGGACATTTCTTCCCGCTGACTTTTCCTGTGCCAGCACGAATCCAGGAAGTAGCCGGACTGGAAGAATCTGGAAAAGTTCGCCGTGTCCTCAGCGTTGCGATCTAGATTAATGACGAAGGCGATTTTTCTGGCAAGTTCTCCAATTTGCACTTGTCAATCTTCTTCTTCTTCTTCTTAGGTATAAAACATTCATAGTTTATATCCACAGTACGTGATAGGATTCATGTACCTTTAAGTATATATAAATAAACTCTGGTAAACATTGGAGACTACCATTTTCATTGTTGTAATTCAATCTACTACAGTTTTAATACTACAGCAGTAACACACTTTTATGTTAATTTCGGGATGGACCATTTCTTCCCACTGTGAAAACGGATTCCTATTGCAACACCATGTCACGTTTTTAAAAGCAGTACTTCCAGATCAGACTCTGCCTTGCTCTCATAAAAATGACTTCTGGACAGTTCTTAATGCCATGCTTGCGTTTTTTATATTTCCAATGGACTAATTCTTACTTTGGCATGTTTTTTTTTGGATCAGCACTGGAATTGAGAAAAATAGGTTGCTTGATTTTGCTGGGTAATGGTCCTGCTGTCCATTTTGCACAATATCACTAAATCCGTTTGAAGGGCTATTTTTTTGCATTGATCATGGTTTATATTGACCCTTCACAGTAAGAGCACAGTCACACACTCATGCTTTAGTGGAAGTGGATGCAAGGAGGCGTGCACAGATCATGAGCTTCTGAGTAATGGATAAGTAGCAGACAAAACAGTTGATGACTTAATGCCAGTTGGGACTTGCAAGAAGCCATGTGAGCCCCAGTTTGGCTCTGACATTCGATTACAGACATGTGTTCCAGCCAGCTTCTTAAATGATTCATGCATTTCAGAAATGAATACAACACACATGTGGGAACCCCTACTTAATGTTTATTCCACACTCCCAACAAAAAACATGTTCACTGCAGACCCTTATAAATCATTGATTTGCATGCTGGTGTGGGTGAACTTGAGTACTTTGATATGATGCTCTTCATCACTGCAATTGCCCACTCAGAGTTTAATATGGAATTGATAATGATTCATTAGAAACTGATCAATGTTGTAGCTGGTTATTACTATTGAGTTACCAATATAAAGATATAGCACAATAAGTGATATAGTTTAACACTCAAAATGCTGTAATGTGTAATGTTGCATTTTGGGTACTTATGTCCAAGTCATTGGTTATAGCTACGTAATTTATTGCCTTGCAATTTCAGTCATGCGTGTGTCTATAAACAGATCACTTTGGAAACTTTGCCTGGTGACTTGTTATAGCCCTCAAATGTGTACACTCTAATACAGTCGATTGAAAGCATTTAGGAAGCTTTCTGATGTTGCCAGCTCGAGTACCTCAATGCTACGTACAGCCCCAAGAGACATAGCACACTAAAATGTGGGACAGAAGAACAAAAACATATATTTTAGTGTACGAAATACTAATACTAAATTTAACTTCTCTGGTTAAAGTCAACTTCGCCATGTAAGTGCTTGTAAAATCCAAAGCAAACAAACAAACAATCAAAGAAAAAAACAACATTCCACCAGCCCCAGTGATGCCAGGCCTTAGCTCCTTGGACGGCGTCTGACATATCTGTGAAGTGAAAGCATCTGCTGGCGGTGAAGACTGCTTGCTTTTCCAGAAAAACAGCTCTTCCCTTCCAAGTGTATGTTCAGCACAATCCCCTTGCGGTGGACAAGGGATGACTGTCAGCTGTGTACGTGGCACGGGAGGAAGCTTATGGTGGTGGTAGTGCTTTCTTCTCATACATCGGACTGGAAAGCCGGTCAGCCCTTGAGTGAAGGGAGGTGCTGGTGATCTGGCCTGAAGTATTGCAGGAATGCTATGATGTGTCCCACTGGGGGTTTCCCGCCCAGTTCAAGCCTGACTCAATGGGACAGCATTGAGCAGATGTTAGTCCGCATGCCGCTATTGCTGGAACAGGGTCAGCGCAACTCCCATAGATCTATAGGCGTTTGTAGTTGACGTGCCTATTACTAGCGAAGGCATATTATGAAATCACTTACCGGCTGAGGAGAAAAGCATCTGCCACTCATGACGTCCAGGTTTTGTAACGCTTAATGGAAAAAGCAGTACAGAATGATCTCTCTCAAATATGCATGGTATCTTTCCACTAGTGTGATGTGCAGGCATTCTTTAAATTAAAAAAACAAAACATTCCTCTTGAGGATCCAAAGAGTCGTATTAAGTAATATTTTGTTGCAACCAATGCAGGTCAGTAGCAGGAAGTTTGTAACTACATGATTTGGCATCGATCACTTTGCAGTTTTGCAGACTGATTGGTCTGTCACCTTACTCATCTGAAAGGTGTGCTTTGCTTTGATTTACGACAGCAAAATGTAATCCCAATTTCCCTGAGGATTATGTGTCACTAGTCTACTACTCTTGCCCTCGGAGCCGGCCTTTAATGAGGTTGTTTGTTTCAGTAAATAGTTGATTGTTTCCATCTCTCCCAGTCCTTTCATTACACAAATTGTGCCATTTGACACACTCACATTTTGCTCTCAGTTTAAGTTTATATATGGGAAACTCTTTCCTGTATGCCTCTGAACAGGTTGAGACTATAAGATCTAAGAGTAGACCAGGAGGGAGGATTTATTTTTGTGCAGCATCAGGGAACACTGCCAACTTGATCTTGGGTCTTCTCTAGTCTCTGGTATCGGATTTGTTTTTTCCAAATGGTCCTCGTGAATTGACTTTTATACCAGGCACACAGTCTGCTGCCTCTGACTCCTCACAGCAAATGAAAATATGCTAATTAGAGTCCTAACAGTGGCTGGTTTGTCTTTTACTGCACCTATTAAAATACTGCTTTGCTTGTTGGAAGGCAGGAGCTTGCAAGCTGGAGAGGACTGCAGTCTGTACAGCACGTTGCTTATTAAAAGGTTACTCATATCTACACTATATGTTACCATGGCTCTGCTGTTTGCAGAAACCACATTCCCTGGTGATGTTTGTCAGTTCAGATGCCAGAGTTGAGAAAGTAAAGTGTGAATCATTTCTAAAGCACCAAAGCTTATCTTCACATATTTGTAGTAATTAGCTGTCAATGGCAGGCACCTTATTTAGCTATTGAATGTTACTAGCAGGTCATTTATCCTACAGTTACTGCCAGCCCAAGAAATGCATCTCTGATTTTTGTTTTTTTTATATATTAAATTTATTTTGCAATATTCTGATATTTAATTTCTCACTTGTCGCATAGCCTGTTATAGTCTTCTCTTCTATTTGCAATGATTACTGTAAAAGTATGTATGTATGTTTAATACTGATAAATATATTTTTGAGGAAAAACAACAACAAAGCTGAAGGGGAAGGAAAGATATGGGGACATATGTATCCATTTTGCATTGTAATACTCTAAAAGTGGAAAGATTTCCTGTTGACTAATTCTGAGAAGACCTTTCAACAGATAACGGTTTGTGAAACAGCTGATTAGCTTGTTGAGTGACTGTCAAAACTGAAAGAACAACAGATCAAAATGCAGCAATAGGGTAGAATGTGTAGTGTGATGTCGTGCTCAGTTCTTTTTTGGTTCCCAGACTGACTGCATTGAATGTCTTGCCAAAAGATTCGGGCAGATAATTAATTTGTGGGAGACTTCTAAGTAATGATTTGTGTGCTAGACTGCCTGAAGTCTACAACTCCCTTACCTTAGTCCAGAAAGGCATGGTGACTTCCAGGAATTAAGGGCTTTATCTTTATATTGGAAGGATGCCCAGAATACTGCACTGGTTAACTTATAGTTACTCATGACTACTGGTATGTTCTGGAGAAGCCTGAGTAACTTTATTTTCTCCTGAGTGGGTGAGGATGGATACCTTGACAGCTTCTTGGCTCCAGATTGGCTTTTAAGTTGCAGAGAAGAGGCTGAGTCACACAGTGCAGCAAATCCGCACTGTAATCATCTGCCACTTTCTTATAATGATACATCCTGCAGAGCACTCTCATTCGCTTTCCCAGCCATTTCCCATTGCAGTGCAGTGCTGCTTCAGAATGTGGCCAAATATCTTTCCTTTTTACCAAATCTGGATTAAATTTGCCCAGCGAGAATAATGCCTGTAATAGATCATTTGGATAACAAAACAAAGCAATATAACATACTCAGTTTTATCATGTATCAACTTGTGAGCAGATAAACAAAATAAAAAAAAATGGTTTTGGTTTTTCTTCTACTCACAACAACATTGCAGTGTTTTTGTTTTTCCTATTTCATTGTTCCTCATGATGCTTTGCAATACTGAAAACCACTAACTAGAACCAGAGTGGTGTGGGGAAAGAAGCAAGGATAGTGAACAACACCACACCGCTGGATTGTCCGACTGATTGAATTCTGCAGTCAAAGTGAGCCCTGCAAGCAAGAGACACAGACTGGAAAATCACACCTCTTGCTTGAAATTAAACCCATGCTCTCAAATGTCTGGCAACAAAGATGTGTCTGAGAGCTCTGCTCTGCCTTGAAACTGATCTCTCTACAGTGATGTTTTGAGAATTGCCATGCTGCTGCTATAGAGTTTTACACCACAGAGGTGGAAGGCAGTGTTTTGGGATGCCTGTCTGTGAGTAATAGGCAGGGAGTAGAAGGTGAATGTTTTGTGTTTGTTGCTGGTTGGGGGGATAGGGGCAACTTCAACATGAGCCTGTCCAAATGGCACTACATAGATCTAAATCCCATCTTCGACCCTTTTCAGGATTCCTTCACCAATAGAAACATAAGAAACATAAGTTGACAAACGAGAGGAGGCCATTCGACCCATCGTGCTCATTTGGTGTCCATTAATAACTAAGTGATCCAAGGATCCTATCGAGTCTATTTTTAAATGTTCCCAAATGTTCAGCTACAACCACATCAGAGTTTGTTCCAGATTGTGACAACTCTCTGTGTGAAGAAGTGTCTCCTGTTTTCTGTCTTGACTGTCTTGAAGCCCAATTTCCATTTGTGTCCCCGGGTGCGTGTGTCCCTGCTGATCTGGAAAAGCTCCTCTGGTATGATGTGGTCGATGCCTTTCATGATTTTGAAGACTTGAATCAAGTCCCCACATAGTCTCCTCTGTTCCAGGGTGAAAAGGTTCAGTTCCCTCAGTCTCTCAGTAGGACATTCCCTTCAGACCTGGAATAAGTCTGGTTGCTCTCCTCTGAACTGCCTCTAGAGCAGCGATATCTTTCTTGAAGTGTGGAGCCCAGAACTGCACACAGTATCCAGATGAGCTCTAACTAGCGCATTGTACAGTCTGAACATTACTGCCCTTGTTCTCAATTCTACACTTTTGACAATATACCCTAGCATCCTGTTTGCCTTTTGTATTGCTTCCCCACATTGTCTGGATGGAGAAAGTGAGGAGTCCACGTAGACTCCTAGATCTATCTCATAACAGAGGTCACATAACAATAAAGTTATACAGCTACAGTATGATGGGGCAATATACATCTCCCTACTTCCGACTAACTGTAGTAGAAAGTAGGTAGTGTTAGACCTCTGTATAAGAGTGCTGGCCAGTAAATAAAGAAGGTGGGGTCTGTTTTGGCCATTGCTGGATCCAGCCATGTTGTTTATCTGTCTGATGTCCTGTGGTTTTCTTCTTGAAGGAATTCCGGGAGGCCGCTCACTCCAAAAGCGGAAAGTTGTACAGTCCAAACCATAGGCATGTCCGGTATCTACAAAATAAAAAAATAAAAATAAAAAAAGCTCCTAAAAATGTAGCCACCTCAGCTGGTGTAGAGGGTCCGGGGAGGAATGAATGGCAAAGGAAGTGGTGAGCTGGGCTCTGCGCGGTATGTGCGGTGCCTGAGAAGGGAGTGGGCGTCTGCTGGAGAGGTATTCCCCAACAGATACTGTGGCTAACGGGAGAGTTCTGCTGACTGCAGTCTGTTGTCTGTCTGGTGTAGACGGAGGCATCCAGGGGGTTACGGCTGCTGCTTGTGCTGTTGCTGCAATCATAAGTCAGGTAAGAGCAGTAGTGCGTGCCAGCAGATCCTTTCACATATAATTTATTTATCTTGCCTTTATTTATTTAATTATTTAAAGAATTGTCTCAGAATGATGTCACACTCAGAGCAGCGACAGCTCCAGGGCATGGAAGCCATCCTCCTGCCATCTGCAAAACTTCTTGTCTTCAAAATTACAGTCAATCTTCCCTTGTGCGTGAGAAGCATCTATTCCAAAAATATGAACTCGTGTCCCCTGGTTCCTGCCAACTGACGTATATACGCCTGTTTAAAGATGAAGATTTGTATGGTTGGTTTGCATGTTTATATGAAGAGACCTCATAACCATGGTTAATTTGGCGAGACAAAAGCAAGATATTCTTACAACGTTCTTTCAACATTCTCTCCCCTCACCCTTGTGGTGTAGTGGCTGATAGGGCCATTTGGGAGTGCCCTTATTTAAAATAAACAACAGAGGTAGTGCCAGCCCAGTTGATGTGCTTTTCATGATGCTACGTTTAGTTCATCTGTATCTGTCCTTCTGGAGGTCTGTAGCGCAAAATACTGTGCAGACAAATTCATGCTCAGTAAAAAGGTACAGGTTACCTCTTCCTCAGAAAAGAACCACCTTATATACTTCAGTACAACTTTCATGGAAGAGCCTCAACTGAAAACTGTGCCCTTAAGGATCAGGCAACAAATATCCCATAAGTTATAACGATTTAATTTCCACATCTCATTTTACACTTATTTGTATCTTATTGTATCTCTCATTTTCCTTTTTAGCAGAGTTGTGGCTTGTTAGCAATCTCCTGAACTCAGGTGACCCATCCATAGAGGCCTGTGACTGTGTAGCTAGTCGTGTGGCACGTGATGGGTGCTCTAAATGTTGTTAACTGGGAGTTGCCTAGCCTCGTCCAGGGCAGTGTGTGTAAATGGGCGAGTGTCAGGCGCAGTGACTCGTGCCTAATGCGTTTAGAGTGTGAACGCTGAGCCAGTGCGCCGAGGTTAATGTAAAGTGATTTAGTGTATCGCTTTATTCGAGTCCTGGAGAGCTTGGACCTGCTCCCACATTCTACTTTCTCTGGTGCACAGTGGGAGAGTCGTACAGTCTCCGAGTGGAAAAATACAAACCTGTAAAAGCCTTTTCTGAGTGAGAGAGTCCCTGGGGCTGCCAATCACTAATTCTCCAAGGAAGTCAACAATGCTACCCAAGTAAATTTCAATGCAAATCTGGGTCATTATAAATCTAAAGCAATTCACCACTCACTGCTTCTTTGTGTGTGTGTGTATTTTCTCAAAAAAATAACACGAACAACCACAGACTTGGGCTGCGTTCAAAGGCTCTGAAGGTATGTCCCCTATCTGGGATTTCTAAGGTAGCTCTAAACTGTCTAAGAGTTGTAAGGCATTCAGACGCTGAAAGAATACTTTTATACACATGGTTGCATTGCCAAATTGAGTCAGTTGATTAATTTCAATTATAACGAAGACATGACCCTTCTTTTAAAAAATGTTTTGGAGTTAAGAATCAATTTTATTTATTACCTATAAAATAGCATATTTATGCTGAAAATGGCCACTAGTACATTATGCAAGTGATCATTAAAAGTTCAAAGTTCAGTTTGAAGATTTACTCAAAGCTCAAAGTGTACCTTCATTATAGCCCTGCAGACAACAGCACCCAAACCTGCTATAAACCTCGGTCCACATTTCCTAATGGAGGATAGGCTAATTCCTGAGAGAAACCAGAGATATTTCTCATATAATCCTGTTCAGTAGTGTTGTTTAAATCAGGTACTTGGCTATATTGTTTACTCTAGTCCACCAAAGTCCAACCAATAATTGCTTTAGAACTTATGTAAAATACAGTGAAATTTATTAAGGTTTAAAATTTAAAATAAAGGTATTGGTGGCTGACTGACTTCATCCTCCCAACCCACCCACACACACCACCACCATCTTCAGAGATGTCCTTGTAAGGACCCTGTGTGTTTCCTCTTTCACATGTTAGTTCACTGTAAAAGTATTGCACACAACCAGGTTTGTTTTTCCATGTCGAAATGTGTTCAGATCACAAACATTGGGCACTCAGGTTGAGCAATTTACATCCTACATCCTACCGCAGGCTGTGGCAATTAGAAATTGAGAAATCCGTCATCTTGGTTGGGTACTCCTTTAATTGAGCTCCATCATTAAAACTCCTGCCATAGCCCACTGCAGTAATCCCAGTTTAGCAGTCCATCTCTTTCCCCATCCATGCATCTCCTGGCCTCCCTTACACACGGAGACACACGGTGCAATTCCAATGTACAGCAAATTACTGTGGGGTCAATTCAGGTGACTGCTGACAGGGGGTTTGGGGAAGTTGCAGTTCAAACTATCCACACATAGAAGCAACTGGCTGTGGCAACAATTTACCACATGTACTTTTCTTGGTAGGTGGTTTTGCTGCTAGTCAGCATGAGTTTGGTATAGAAAAGGTAAGCTGTGGTTACAGGAAAGTACCAAGGCTCAGCTGCCTCCCGTTAATTGAGGACTCTTTCATGTTGCTAGCCTTGGGTTTGTGAGGGCCAATTCAAGGAAAGTAGAATGTCAAGTTAGTTTTCCAAAAACACTAATATGATGTGCAAGGACTCCTGAACACCTTCTCACACTCCCCCTTGCAGTGATATACTCTGTACATGTCACCGAGCAGCATTGTTACAGCTTTAGACTGGCAACACTAAATTACTTTCCTGGTGCTGTGCCAGCAGAGATCTCAATTGAAAGCTGACACAGAATAAAACCGAGCACATGCTTTAAACTCTGCATCCAATTAAGATGATGTACCTTCCCAGAGCTGTAGTAGTTGAAATGGCCTCCGGAGAAAACAAAAAAATATTGGTTTCATAGGCTTCTAAGATGGAGCGGGTTTTATTCCATCTTTTTTTTATGTTATCTATTTTTTGGAACATGGCCTTAATCATGCCACCATTGCGGGAAGTAATCTATGTATACAGCTCTGGAAAAAATTAAGAGACCACTGCAAAATTATCAGTTTCTCTGGTTTTACTATTTATAGGTATGTGTTTGGGTAAAATGAACATTTTTGTTTTATTCTATAAACTACTGACAACATTTCTCCCTAATTCCAAATAAAAATCTGAATGGAATGGCTGCCATACATGTAGAGATGCTGATTTAAGAAAAATGTGCAGTGGTCTCTTAATGTTTTCCAGAGCTATACATTATTATTTTATAAAACACAGTATTTACACGTGGATAAATGTTATTCAGTCTGATTATTAGGATGTGTTGTTATTAATTACATAAATGCATTGTATGCTAGTAGTGTGTTGATAAGCAATCCAAACCTTGGGTCTTTGATGCAGTTGATGCATCTTTGGATTCAGTTATGCATGGCTTTGTAACACACACTGAGGAAAGTGGGTCAGCCCGGAGCTAAGGAGGGAGAGAAAAAAAGAAAGAATAAATTTGCAGGAAGGAAATCCGTGTGTGTGTGTTCTCCGATCTCTCGGTTGTTTACAGGATCTAATTTATGCTGCTCCAGTCGTGCAATTCAGGATTGGAAATTGGATGTCACTGGGGTTCTCTTTCCTGAGAATTAAAATGCAGATTGATTTTGAAAGAGAGAGAATAAACGGGAGACAAAATATCAACGTGCAGTTTTCTCCAGCTGGGTATTTCCACATCCTCCCCATTGCTAAATATTTACTGCCTTCCTGAATCAATGGCCCAGAAAAACTAAACTAAACAGGAACATTGATAGAAAATACATTAAACATTAGTAGCAGCATCTGAGGGGATGTTTTTTAAATTGCAATTTAGTTCTCATGAATCAAGACAAGATTCCTCGCTCCCACTGTCAGCGTGGCGGCTGGCGAACTCTCTGTAATAAGATACATCAGGAACGCTAGTCTGTTTAGTTTTAGGATAAAAAAAGGAAATGAGACAGAAGGCTGTGCTTTCATACCAACTGTAAATTGAATTCAGCACTCAAGAATGTACAAGTAACTGCTTCTGGTAATGAATGTCAAAAACATCTAGGCCTATACGGTATGAAATGTGTGTAACAATGTGTGTTCCCTTGAAAATTGTGATTGGATACCTTTGCTGTGGAGCCTGCTAATTTTGTAATAAAATGACAAATTGTATGACAGCTTGGGTATACCATGCACTCACTGAGGGTCATTTTCACACTTAGGGGCTGTTGTGCCACCTAGCTCTCTGTCCAGAGTAATTATTAAAAGGATTCTTGATACAGCATATTTTTAATCTGTATTAAATCACAAAATTGTATTCTGCTGAATTGCTGAAACTGCAAATCACGTACAGCAGATTATCATAACAGGAAAGCAAGGATAATCTGGAGTGACCTTCCTCGACCTGAAGAAAGCCTCCCAGGAGAGGTGAGAGGAATGTCAATGATCCCAGGGAATAAGGCAGACTTTTTTAAATGGAAGTGCACAAAACGCCAATGCTTGGAAAAATTAAAAAGCTTAAAATAAGTGTCTACATGCACAAATGGATTGGAAATCTTGTCTGTGAAAGTGATTGTTGAATGATGTGCGTCTGTGTTGGCGAAATACTGTTTGGTGTTTGATCTTTGCTGACAGATACCTGCTTTGTGTAAATTCCCAGTTGGAGCTAGTTGACTTCATGATCTGGGGGCACAGTACCGTGTAGATTTTCTTTGTGCTAAATCTGTCACAGTCACGGCACATCTGGAAAAAAACTATCCATCTTAAAGGCATAGTGACTTAATCCTACACCTTTAACTGTTAACGTGTGTCTTTCCTAATGAGAAAATAGAAGAGCGGGGATGTGGGGAAGTGACTCACAAAGGCTCCGATCTGAGAGTTAACAAAAGTACTTTGTACTTGTAATAATAGGTTTCCATTAGATATTTTTTCTTCATCTTTCCTAAAAAAGGCCTGATTAACTTCATATTAGGTTAAACTGGTTGAATATGGCCCTTGTAGTGTACATTTTTTCACATGTACTCTCCTAGAGTCTCAGCTGTGTACTCTCACGTTGTATTATTTATTGCTTTTTTTGCCGAGTCTGATTTTGTGGGCTCATTGTTCTCTACCTACGAAAGGCTGAAGTACCATGCCTAACAAGAAAGCCTGCTGGGCTTTTTATTTATTTAATATTTATTTAAGAAAAAAACAAAAACACATACACACACAATTACAATTTCCATAGCAATTACCCAACCAACATACAACTTTTTTCACTGTATTGACCCTATTCAGTTTCTTTAAAGTACTGCGGACTGGATACAAGGAAACTTTACCGTGTGCACATTCATCACTTGACCTACATTAGTAAACCATAAAAAAAAAAAAAAAAATCACAACCTCATGTGAAGCAGCTTACAAACCCCATATAACTTGCTGACTCCAGTTGTCTCCAGTTTTGTTGCAGTACACTCTGGAATTCATAACGGTGCCATTAGTGTCGGAGGGGGCGGGGGTAGGAAAAAAAAAAGCTCCATTCAGAAAGGAATGTGTGAGAATCAGCGTTCGTAGGGAGCTGTGATTAAAATATTACAGCCCTGCGTGTGTAAATTACCCTGGACTGGGACTGCTTGATTATTTTAAATGATCACTTAGTGAAGCCC
Organism: Amia ocellicauda; assembly: GCF_036373705.1. Taxonomy (NCBI): domain Eukaryota; kingdom Metazoa; phylum Chordata; class Actinopteri; order Amiiformes; family Amiidae; genus Amia; species Amia ocellicauda. Next base: position 25,147,591 of record NC_089854.1, on the reverse strand, counting down.
AGAGTCCCGTGTGTGTAGTTAGCATCCTGAGCAGACGGCACATAGAACTGGAACACTGTGTTTGTGTTAGAGCCCATTGTAGCAGCCTGAATGGTCTGTGCAAAAGCTGTGATATACTAGGAAAAGCATGCACTTCAACTAGGCTGCTGTTAACTTTAAGAGCAGTGACCCTTGATACTTGCATCCCTTCCAGGCCATAAAGTGAATCTTAGCCTACAGTATCCAGACTTTACCCCAAGTCTTTTAATTTTTTTCCCCTCCTTACTCTTGTTTTATGTCTTTGCATGTAATATCCCAGGGCTCACATTTTCCATGCCGGGCTGCCGAGCTGCTTTCCCCATAGCGAATGCATGAAATGGGGAGAGTGGTTCTATTCCCGCACAGCTGTCAATCTATCCATTACGTATAGACAGCTGAAATGGTCATGTATGACTCGACTGCGGTGTGTGTAACGGGGTGGGGTGAAGTCATTGTGTCGCTAGTCAAAAGAAGACAAACAAAATGGCAGACCTGCTGGAGTGTACATTTTGCTCAGCTTCAGACTCCGCACATGGCAGGCTCCTTGAGTAGCTGTTTTAATTAGATTCCATCTGCTCGTCATTAGCCTGGGCCTATTTTTCTTTTTTTTTTGGTGATGGAGACACAAACTGAAAGCAGCAGCTGAATGTTGAAAGGTCTGCCTCTTGTATACAAACCCAGTGTGGCCCTTCAGCGCTGCAACTATATGTGACTCCGGTGCCGTGATGTCTTGGTCATGTGAGCTCTACCCTGCTGTCAGTAGAGCCCACAGGCCACAGCACTGGAGGCAGTTGTGTACAGCTGACAGCTCTTCTCACACAGTTGTGAAATTAGAAAAGCCCAGGCCTCGGGACAGAGGAGTCTTATTAGTACAACACAAATTGTCCTAATACAAAGTTTGCACTTTAATTACAAAATTGATCTAGATAAGTATGCTCCTATCCAGTGGCGGCTGGTGGGTTTATGAACACCATAAACCCACCAGCTGTGGTTTTGAACCCCAATTTCCCGAAAAAACATAACAAATTTAAAGGGCAGTGGTCTCTGATGGAAGATGATGTCACAGTACGCAGTACTGATATTCAGTTTTCGAGTCAATAATCGTGAGAAAGCATATTAAAATAAATAATAATTAAAAAAAACCACAATCAGTTGTAAATTATGTGCTGAGGCGCCTTGTCTTTATATACAAGAAGACATTATGGTACATTTTAAGTTCTACTTAATAATGCTGCAATGCTAGAAACAACAATTGTATCACAACCCATATAACATAAAAATAGCAATACGAATATAGTGTAGAATACACATACATGTGTCAAAAACAAATATGTCAACGACTGTAATACAAACACATGCTTTCCAGTCTTTTCTATAGTACTGTAGCTATAATAATTCATTCAAAATAACACTCACCGATAGCTGACTTTGACTGATGTTTGTATACACGTCTGCTGTCTCTGCCTGCACAGCAGTCAGTGCGCATGTCCTCTGCGCACTGGACACTGATGCACTCTAACCGCTCTTTCTGCACTGGACGTGCCTTTTAAATACATCCATGAGTCCCTGGCCTCTCTGACAAGTGTTTTAAGTGCTTGTAGCCAGTGTTTGTCCACATGGTCTCTCCCCCGAATAAAAAGACAAGGAAAACAAAAGCGATTTTCCAATAACACTTGCGGTAAGACATGTTTTCTCTTTGAACCATTATAAAGCCCTATGAATTTATTTTCCATTTGGGTTGGATTTCAATATTGTCTTCAAATTACAACAAAGAAAATCAATTTTCTAACAAGAAGTCGACTCCGTTCATCGTGATCACGTTTCAAAGTAGCAGTAACTCGGTTAGCCTTCTGGTTGAGCAAATGTCCGCGGTTGTGCGCAGATCTGCGCTGCTGCACCGATGGGATCGTTGGAATTCTGCAGATCTGCGCAGAATTGCTGAAGTCTGCATGACAACAACGCGACCTCACTGACAAGCTGCAATGACACGTTCATGCGCAGTAAGCACGTTGTTTTATTTATTTATTTTTACTTTTTTCAAATTGGGGGCTGACCCCACTGGCTCCTAATGACGATCCGCCGCTGCTCCTCTCTGCAACAGTAAATCATGAACATAGTGCAGTGATAGCGCTGTAGTCATGCAGTACAATGTAATACACTTGTATCACCCAGTGTTGGAATTGGTTACTGTAGTTAAACAATGTCCAATAGCACTACCAGAAATACACAGACTTACAAATTAGTGTTTGGGACTTAGTGTTAGGACAGCTTTGAGAAGGAACATTTATACTGAAGATTTCTGTTTGCGGCCTGCCTTCAGAGATATTTTCTCTTAGAATAAATTAATATAGGCGAACCCAATCTTCCTTCTGAAATGCTGCTTTAGCTTCCTAAACAGGCTGCAGGTTTTCCCTGCTCACATGGTCAGGGGCAAACCACAGTGGGAGTGGGGATAGCAGCACTGCAAACAGCTGTGTCTGGCAGTGCCTTTTTTATTTTATTTTTTTTTCTCTTTAGTCTGCTGCCAAACCTTCTCAAATCTCCTGAATCAGGCTTTCCAAAGAAGAAGAAAGCTATTTTTTTAGTGATCAAGCTGCTGGGTGTTGACTCCACTATCAGGATACATGTCAGCTGTTTTGATGGAGATTTTTTGTACTCAGAAAATGTAAATGTGAAGCTTTGCAGGAGAACGGCTCGGTGCTGCTGACTGAACTTCCTCCTTACAGCTGGGAGTTTAATTCCTGGCAGGGAAACTGAAATAAAAGACAGTGAGCATTTAATTCAGCTCAGGTTAGAGCCACGATCATTTGTATTTAAGAGTAACTCTGAATCCTGATTGTTAAAGTCAATATAAGAATACAATCCCTTATATTCAGTGCTTTCTATCAGCATGACTCTAGCATATAACATGCAGTGTATCATCTTTGTAAACAATTTAATAAAAAACATTGCAGGCTCAAATTCCCATGCGTTACTGCTGTCAAAATCATTTCCTTAGTAAGTACATGTAGTAGCTTGTCTTTTATGAGAGAGAATGAAACCTACACAATAACATCTGTGACTCAGAGGTGGAATTGGTATTTTTATTTAATGCTGCATTGCAGAGCACAGAGACTTGCTTTACTAAAGCCATGACAACTTTGTGCGAACCCAGTGACCTGCTGGACTCAGTCATGGCAGCTCTGTCAACCATTTTATACAGCCAGCACCTGTGTACCTCAGTGTGCTGGTCCTACGTTACCTCCTCTCATCCTTATCTGTGTGTTTTTTTCAGTGATCAGGGCAAAGGTGGTCGGAGGGAAAGAAGTGGATACTGGGAATGACATCTATGGCAATCCCATCAAGAGGATCCAGTATGAGATCAAACAGATCAAGGTAGGAGCTAAAAGACTCTGTATTCTGTCTGGAGGCACTTCAGTTCAGTTCTCAATTATCTTTCCAAAATATCAAGCTCCCTCGTCCAATTTAGGTGCATTTTCACCTATGTAATTCCCATAAATTGCCATTGGGTGGATACATAAAGAAGTGTCTAACTACAGTTTGTCATCGTGAAAGTGCCATGAACCCAATTTTAGCACATCAAATAATAATAAGCAGTGTCCCATACTATCCTTCTTCTCTTTCCTCCCCGGACCTTCATTGAAAACGTCTGCAGCAGCTTCCCTGTACTGCTGTACTGTTTACTAAGCTGTCACTGTGCTTTATGATGCCTCCAGGCCTTGGTTTATCTTACGTACACTTTTATGGGGAACGAGAGGCCTTTCTTTATTCTGCTGATAAGTAGTAAAGCTGTAGCTGCAGGCAAGCTGACTTATTTTAAAGGTGACTCTAAAATGGAAAAATTCACCATTGCCAAATCTCTCCCAAAACCGAAAAATAAAGAAAAAACATTTATCGCTGTCAATGTCCCAACAGTGCAGATCATCCAGATTTGGCCTAGAAGTTGTTTTATTTTATTGTGTTTATTTTGTTGAGACCCTCTGGGCTTTGGGGTTTTTGGTACATGTCTGCTCTTCCTCTTCTGTTTCAGATGTTTAAGGGCCCAGACCGGGACATCGAAACGGTCTTCACTGCCCCATCTTCGGCTGTTTGCGGAGTGACTCTGGAAACCAACGGCAAGAAGGAGTACCTCATAGCAGGTAGAGTGCAAGTCAGCTGGGAGTAAGAATAATTTATGGGGGTGCTAAAACAATTAAGGCCTGTATTATCTTCTGTGCCCAGGGGTGGGAGCTGAGAAGGTTCAAGTTGCAGGAGGCCTGAGGGTTGTGGGTCCTTGATAAGGAATATTGTCCTAGTTTCTTTAAGTATGTATTATTGAGTCTGCAGTGCTCTATTTATAGTCTTGTCTTGGAGGGGAGTTGATAGAGGAGTGCGGGATATCTTTGCAGGATATCGATTTGTTGTTAAGCTTCTGCCTGGGAATTTCTGATTTATTCCATGGAGGGATGTCTTTCAAAATGCTTAGTATAAGCTACAAGAAAACTAATCTATATATATATAATTGTAAGTGCCATTTAATCATTTATATACTTCACTATCTCTCTCTCTCTCTGTCAGATATATAATAAACAAACACAAAAATGTTTTAAATATTCACTCAAATTTGCTGATGCAGTGAAAAGCAAGGGGGGGTTAAATTACAATATTGTTCCTTCTGCTTAGATAGGAAGAAAATGAGACGCCTCCCTTTGCAAACAGACATTCTCTGTTTTTTCTATCTAGACAGATCTACTGCACCAAAACAGGCTGAAATTATAGAGTAGGATTTCAAGATGATATGGGTAATTCCTTCAAAATAGTCCAGTGTAATCTTATTGTAAGTAAGTCTGGGCTTGTAATTGCTGAGCCCTTGATTTCAAAGGTGCTGTTTGTAGTCCCACAAAACAAACTGAAGCTAACTGCCAGTAAAGCATAGCCCAGATCTTATGGACTCATTGAAACTAATAATTGTGGTTCTCAAGATCAAGCCCTGTGCGACTGTCCCTGTACCCCGCAGGCAAGGCTGAGTCCGATGGGAAGATGCATGTGACTCTGTGTGACTTCATCGTGCCCTGGGAGTCCATGAGCCCCACACAGAAGAAGAGTCTGAACCAGCGCTACCAGATGGGCTGTGAGTGCAAGGTGAGGAGTAGGAGGAGGTGCAGAAGCCGAAATTTGGGCGCAATATCAGGGCGTCTGAATGATTCTGAATGAAAGAAGCATATATGTGCATTTGTGGGAGATTTAATACTCAAATTGTTTCATTTTCATTTCCCTTACAGTGTTCTCTTTTATGAGTAATGTAAAATATAATTCAGTCAAGCACACGTACAGGGTTGTGTGGGACTTGGGGACATGTCTGCAGAACTTACACCATGAATAACTGGCACACATCAAATAAACTTAAAATCTTCTTGTATCGTTCTTTGCCTCAGGGATTCCATTAATTTCCATTTTAAACCAGCTGCAGAGTCTGTCTTGTTTTTTTATTTTTTTACTTCATACTTATGTGGTGCTTGTAGGACACGGATGTATAAAGAAATGTGAAAACACTGACTAACACATCAGCTTAGTCTGGTAAATCAGTGTTTGCAGCACTGACTTGTATTGTTTTGTTTTGTTGCTCTTCAGATCTCCCGCTGTCCCTCGATCCCCTGTGTGATCAACAGCCCGGATGAATGTCTGTGGACAGACTGGGTGATGGAGAAGAGCATCAGCGGTCGCCAGGCCAACCACTATGCCTGCATCAAGCGGAGTGATGGATCCTGCGCTTGGTACCGTGGGGTGGCGCCGCCCAAGAAGGAGTTCCTGGACATTGAGGACCCATAATCTCACCACCTGCCCACTGCACAGCTGAGAGAAATGCCTGCGAAACAAAAAAGAAGAAACAAACAAACAAATGATATTAAATAAATAATGATGATGATAATTAATAAGTAAATAAATGGTAAAATAATTATTCATTCAAACACAAGACGCATATAGACTGGTCGAGTGATGACGTCACTTCCTCAAGAAGGCTGGCGGCAGGAAACAACGGCAATATGTGAGGGACAATCCTGTGAAGAGAGCACTTTCTGCCCCAAAAAAGCGCTTAACCTTCCTTTTTCGTTTTGAAATCCTACCGAAGCAAAAACCCTACCAAACGTAAGCATTCTGTACTTTGTTGGCGTAACTGCAACGGCGCCTTATTCGGGTGTGGTTGCTTCACTCGCCCTGTCAAATCCAAAAAGGTCAAATCTCACTGAATATTTCTTGTTGCTCCTAACCATGCAGTTTAAATCAAACAGATTAATGGTGAGGCGGGACTTCCCAGAATATTAAAATAAACATTTTTGAATGACAGCGTTTTAAAGAAATGCATGGGTTATGAGACGGCAATTTTACAATATATTACATTTTACACAGTTATAACTACTCCAAACATTTTTTACATCCTATATATATATATATATATATATATATATATATATTTTTTTTTTTTTCTTATTCCATACATCAGCTGAATTATCGCATTTAAATGGAATTGCTGCCTTTACAATATTCCTTTTTCCTTGTTAAAGTACGGTCCCAAGAGATATCCAATAGGCTGCAAATTAAAATCAGGAAAATTGCATCCATATGCAGGCCTGTTTCTTAAAGTGTCTTAAGAGTGTCTTACACTCTAGGTATAGGCAAAGAGCAGGTATTTGTTTTAGGTAAAGGCTAAATGTCGTTAAATGTGTAACACAGGAATTTGAATGTGTATAAAACAAAATCTGTGCACAACTGAATTATATGTGTATGTATATATACATACACACATAAATATATAGAGATATCAGAATTTTGGGATCATTTCTAAGACACTTGGGCTTGTTACCCATGGCCAGGGCAGAACTTTTGTCAGGGAGGAGATGAGTCACAGAGTTTGGAGGAATGAGTGGATTGGGAATTCGCAGCAGAGGAAACACACCAGGGCAGCCCCCGTGGGCACACCCTCCCTCTGTAATATTAACCAGCATGCTGGATTATTCCTCCTCACTCTATAGGACAGATTGAAACACCACAGACTCTGCAACAATCAATAGGTGAATTTTCTGACCCTGGCCTGCGTAACACCATGTGTCTCTTGTCACCGTAACTAGCGAGTGCAGTTGAGATGGTAAATTGAATGGATGTTTTAAAAAACACACCACAAATCACAACGTACAAAATATTGGAAAGAATTTTGGAACTCTTCAGTGTCAGATTTGACCTTTCTCCCTTTTGAGCGGATTCCCGATGTCTCACTGGTCCAGTCTATGCCATTTCAATATAGCAATTGAGCCTGCTTGCTGTGGCCATTTCTGTGTTCTGTATCAAATATTCCTCCCTCCCCTCTCATCCCGTCTCTCTCTCTCTCTTTCTCTCCACATGGTCTTCCTGTTCACTGTACAGTACCTATGCATATACTTTTGTTATTTTTTATATATATATAAATATATATTAAATTTCTTTTTTATTATAATGATTAATTAATTAATAATCCTGGTTAGATCTAGATTTGCACTTTGTAAGGAGTCGCTGCAACCGAAGCATTTGGTCAAATGACGAATGTCTCAAACAGGGGATTGAATCCTCTTTTTTTTGGTGTAATTTTGTTTTGTATCCTAGTTCTTTATATAACTTCCAGTGGTTTTCAAATAAGATTTTTTTTTTAACTCACCATTTCCAAATATTGCTTTTTATTCTTGATTTTTTTAAGGTCTGCAGATTTTTTCCCAGTCGTGTATTTTGAATTGCTGAAAAGGTGGTCTCTGGGTCACCATGGACTTGATGGGTATTGCGATAAGTTGGACATAAGATATATTCTCCTTGTCCATTGCCAATTAGCTTTTTGTGAATTGTGCTGAAAACTAAATTTGCACATCAGTAACTGAAATATTGTTAAAAGAAAATGAGAGGTTGAGAATTGATTCATAGCCTACTGACTATGGTCTACAACGAATCAAAACTTTAACACACCTGTCCACACAAAGGTATAATTACTTAAGTTTTGATGTGATCTAGGCCTATATATGGTATAGTTGTAGCTATTTAATATTTCTGGTTGAGTATAACGATAGCTTCTTGATCCATGTGAATAAGAATATTTGTGATTTATGCAAACACACTATGTTCATAATGTCCTCTAGGGGAATTAAATCATGAATGTGGTGAGTAAAGTATTATGGAGTGCCAGTTTCACAGCATCCTCATTCTGGAGTTCTCACCAGCAACTACACAAAACTAGTTTAAAATCACATTCCAGTAATTGCTGATTTTTACATCGTAAATAATATTTGAATTTCATGGTCACTTGTATTGGATTGACGTTGCTGGAAAATTAGACATTTTTATTATTAGAGGATGTTATGTTACAAAACACAGATAAGCAACCTGCCCCTTTCAGTGTTCAATGGAAGGATGTACTGAATTTACTCTCTCAAGGCACCTGTGGAGTATTAACATTTCCTTGAAGCAGGTTGGGGTACCGTATTGACTGCTGCCAGTGTGGTTTTGTAGTCTTCAGGGCAAAATGTTTCTAGTCAAGCGTTTTAACCACCACATACAAAGTGGTTTATACCTATATGTTGAGGTAGCAGTCTGGCATAGTTGGTGGAGAGAAGGAAGGAGGTGCAAAGGAGAAAACAAAAACTTCAACAAAAATAGTAGATTACTGAATGTGTATATACTGTTATTTTCTTGTTTGTGTGATTTGTTTTCCAGTGGATCCAGGGTGTGCTGAGGAATATTCAGTAATGCAGTGATAGCAATGGCTCTGCAGCTGTGAACTCTTTATAAAATAAGATGTCTGTGATCCCTTCATATGCTGTTAATTTTAATATTCTCCATTCACACTGAGCAGCTGCAAAGGAAGATGGAATGAGTGTCAGGTCATGGCCTTTTTTTTTAATACAAATGTTTGAGTGGAATACATCTTCACTTAATTAAAAATGAAAGGCTAACCGACTAATTTCAGATTCTGTATACCATGAGTATGATTATATTTTTTCTCCTCCCCGCCCCAAGTTTAAAAGATGAGATTGCAAAATCAGAATTCTCTAGTGTGGCAAACCAGACTGATCCTATACATAGTAGACGCTTCCTCTGGGCCGTTAGGTCCTGGGGAGGCTTTGTCAGATCAGTGTTATTAACCATGTCATCCATTCAGATATATTATTCTGTCCCCTTACTGAAATTCATGCTAAAAGATTTTTTTAAGTCAATGATAATAGAAAAGTTTACATGTTTTCATTTTGTTTTCTTTTTATTATTTTTTTAATTTGTACTCATTGCTATACAAGTACAAGTATCTGAAAATGCTAACATAATTTAAAACTTGGGATGATCCGTGTTTTTACTTTATTTTGTCATTTTCTTTTTTATTATTTTCTGTATTGTAATTTTTTTATGATTATTAGTCTTTCTTTAATGTTTGCTGAAAAGTAAAGTGTGAGACTTCTTGTGCTGGAAACACATGAGAGCCGTTGTATAATGAAAACCAGACTATGCATGTCTTTGATGCTTTGTATAATTCATACGTGGACATTCAGTCAATGGATAAAATATGCAGTATTATCAAATAAAAGTTTAGAATAACACAATGTTTCCTCTGCTTGCTTGCAATTATTAGACTGGAACTAGTTCATTTTTCATTGGGTGTTTAAATAATGGATAGCTCACTTTACACTGGTCTTATTTTGAAGAAGGCAACACAGTAAACAAGGTTAACCCATGTCCTAGCAACCTTTAAAAACAAGCTTATTTTTGTCATCAACCAAGCTATATATATATATTTGTAAAATGTCAGATTTCTTTTAACTTGCATGGTTGGACCCACAAAGACAACATATTAAACCATTTCAGCTGTTTTCATTGAATACTTAATAGACTAGAAATCACGTATGTAAACACTTCAATGACACGGTGTGCTCACATGTTTTGGAACGGCAACAGAATGCAGATGTGACTAATAAAAAGGGGTGGGGCTTGAGACAATGCAGCTTTTCGCTTTTGTATGTGTTGAACGACTGTCCCCTTGTGGTAACACTACCCATTACAGATGAATACTATATATCACAGATTTCAAAATGATAGCCGATGCTTTCTTGCTCAAAATATGTTAATAACATTGCAAACAGTACACGTATATAATGGGGAACGGTTTTTCCTATGTTTTGGTTTGGGAATTGTTCCAATATAGACACATATTAGACATTGCCAATCAAATAAGCAGGCCGCCTGACATCAACATTTGCGAACATTATTGTACAGCGTGCACATATTGACTCGAAATCATTGATGCCTGAAAGCATGAGCATATGCACTCTGGATACAAACCCGTTCTGTGTGCATCGGCTCAAGACGACGCACAGACTCGGACGATCGCACGGTGTGCACATCTGACACAATGATGCATCATACAGCCGACCATTTCCTAGTGTGACACTATGCGGTGATATTCCCCAAAATACGGCCGCCTGCAAGCGCGCGCGGAGGCCAGGCGGCGCACGTGCAGCGTGTACCGTACACGTGGTCCGTCTCGCGCTCTGCCCGGCTGTCGAGTTTCCGCGGAGAGAGAGAGAGAGAGAGAGAGAGAGAGAGAGAGAGTCGGTATGTGTCCTGGCAAGCATGTATCTGTACTGTGGTGAAGTGACAGACCTCCGTACAGCCTCAGAGCTGGATACAGTGTCGCAGCGTGTTTAGGTAAGATGGTTTCTGTTCGGGATAGCTGCTACCTACGGAAGCCCGTGAGCTATGCGTTGTTGTTTCTCGTCTAAATCTCATTTACTTAAAACAGATAGGGAAGTGGGTGGCGCGCAGGCGTTTTGGGGACCTGATAAAGCTGTGTCATTGTTTGGTGGAAGATTTTTTTACATGTAGTTCATATTTCAGATGCCTGGGTGAACGTAAATAGGCGACTGACGACGGTCTGACAAATTGGGCTTTACTGTGTTGTCGAGAATTGGCCGTGTGTATCATACTGGACGTAGCCTTCAATTGTTCCCAGCATCGATACATTCCTATCAGATGACAATGCTTCCTGCTATATTATTAGCTAACATGTTTCTCTTGAAATTAGAAATGCAGTGTACAAGATCATATGTATACCCCCATCTTGAATGCCAAAATACATTAGAAACATACAGGAAGAAAGAGAAGTGCCCCCCCACCACCCACCCCATACCTCCTCCTCCACCCTGCCACACTCAACTGCCCACCTCATATCTACTTTTACTGCATGAATTTATCTGATTTTAAGTATTACTTCAGCATAGTACAGTTTTTAACTACTGATACGTTTTCACCCTGAGACATGCTTTAAAGTTGACGTAAAGTACAAGCTGTAGGGCAGAGTGGATACCAAGTGCGTAACACTAGCAGCTGAAAAACACTACACTGGCAGAAGACCAATGCATGAAACGAGCTAACAGTAATGATCAAGCAGTGCGTGGAGAGAAATCTGTGCATCTGAATGTTTGTTTGTCTCTGCACTTTGTTATGCCAGATCCTGCTCTCCAGACCCTGTGATTCCTCCTTGGGCAGTTTTGAAGCAGCTGGAGATGAATGAATGCCTACTGTGATGCAGTTCTTCGGTTCCTCCAAGGTTGGTGTACTTTTCTTCTCCATCTGCTACCAGATGCGATTTCACACACTCAAACCAGCCTTTGGGGGTCTTTGGTGGCCGTATCCCTAATGAATTTAATCAATGCATGTTCATGGTTATTATTATTTTATTATGTATTCATTTGACAGATGGATTTGGTAGGTGATTTACAGGTTTGCACCAGTACAATGTAATGAAAATAATCAACAACTAATATTCACAACGTCATACAACACAGCACAACACAACTCAAGTACAAATTGTCCATAAACTACAGCGGTTGAGTATGCAGAGAAAACATCACAGGAGTATCAGATTTTTAAGGTGTAAAAGTGCAGGCTCAACAGATGAGTTTTAAGGAGGTGCTGGAATGTGATTAGATATGTAGCTATTTTGTAACTATTAAGTATATGCATTAATTTTGTCTCATTACTATTTCTACCTAGCTGCTGCTTAGTGTGCACTGTGTATTGATTAAACTCTTATTAACTCTAGGTGCCAGACTGCCTTGTTTTCACAGTAGTATTAGGCCTCGCTGATGCATTCCACTTCATACTTACTTACTTCTTCCCAATGAATAAATCAGTCATAAAAGAGCAATGAGAGTTTGCTTGAACATGTTTTTAACTGTATATTCACAATGGTGTTATTCTTTGTAAATACTATGATTTATCATCGAGTGTTAACATAATTTTCCACTGGAAACAACTAGCATTGTCCCAGATGTGCTACTGGTTTATAAAAATAAATCATATACAACTTGACTTGAAAATACTGCCCTTCAATGTCACTGATTGTATATGATTTGTTTCTACAATCTGTTGCCCCACAAGTTGTGCAGTAGTTTTGTAGAAAAACTGCATTTGTTTATTTTTCCATCTGTGTGGAAATAGGAACATTCCTTACATGAAACCTAAAGGAGAAGGGAAATTGGGGGAACTGTGTAAGTAGAACAACATATAACTGATTGATGTGTATCGATTAATAAGTACAGCATTGAAAAAACAATGGAAGAGAAATAGATTGCTTTTGAAATGTCTAAATAGTGCATGTGTACATCTGGGCTGGGGAGGTATGAACTTGTATGAAATCATACATGTTAGACATCTATTCCCCAGCATAGATGCATTCTGAATGACAGAACTTGCAGTCTTGACAGGTTTTGTTGTCTGTGCGACTTAATAAGCCTAATGGTGGATTCAATTGGATTTAAAAATACCACTAAGGCTGGTTGTAACCATATTATGCCTGTGAACCAAGGAGTAAACAAAACAATTTTAAAATGGACTCCTCCGGAAAGTTGCCAGCCGGCCCTCCCCCTCCCTCTTCTGATTGGCTACAGCAACCGCGATTCAGTATCGACGTGTAGCACTAACTAGCCACCTGGTTGGTCCGTAGCACTGCCAGTCAAGATTGCCCACGCCCTTTCATATTGCAGCATGGAGGATAGAATGTAGCAAAATCCAGGTACTGTAGCTTAGCGAGAGGTGATCTTCTAAGTTTATTTTATTTTATTGTATTTAAGAGGACGTGTTTTTTCAGAAGGTGGCAACGAAAGGTAAATAGACATGTTATGTGAACAAAGTTGTTGTTTAAAACGTTGCACAATATGGTAAGTATTATTTGATTTAATGTATTTTGATCGGTATAGGCTAGGGTGGAGGGTGTCCACATTGCAGCATGGGGAGGTAAGCTTTATCAGACGTGCTCCGTAGTTGCTTGTAACTACTTAAATACTTGACAAAAACATACTAAAGCACGGCGCCTTTTTCGTTATGTGTCTGTATTTATGTTTGATCTTGTTTACATTGCCTGTGTTATTGAATCGTTTGGCTGTCCTACGCCAATCCGGGATTGGTAACTCATGTCGTACAGGCATGGTGGATTACGTTTTGCTGCTGAATGCAATTCGTTAAATAGTGTGAACAGAGTACATCTGCGGAAAAGATCACAGCTCACAGAAGGACTGTACAGTTAGTGGTTACGTTTTGCTACGCAATTTAAATCCGTAATCTGTAGAAATGTCGCGGTGAACATCGTCCTTTCTCGCCCAAAACGTGTCTCATGAATGCAACGTGGGGACGAGCGCTGGATTCAGGCAGGCAATCTGGTGTTTCATAAAACCTCTCACTCTAATCTAGAAACAAAGTAAAATCTAAACAAATCAATTAAAGCAATGTCCTTTGCTACTTAATTACTTATGTATTTCAAACATTTATTTAACATTGCGGTTGAATTTTTGCAATCCAATTAATGCATCTAATACTAACCCATGTGCAAGTTAACATAAAGTGTGAAACAGCTACATTTTATTGTTATCTTGAATTGGTTATATCTACAATACTTAGACTATAGTGTCAGAGAAAGTAAGGTTTGAAAAATAGCTAGATTTGAAATGTAGGATAGGTTTTTGATTTTTTTTACATCTCAGTTCTTTAATGAACATGTCACTAAAATATCATTAAAAAATGAATAAAGCAGATTTTAAAAAGCATTATTATACTGTACTTCAGTAACTCAAATTACTTTAGGGGATCTTTAAGTTCAGTTTTTATTTGTACTCTATATTTATGCATAATTACACACACAGTTTATGGTACTGTACCGCTATATATATATATATGTCAGGACATATTTGTAATGTGATTGGGTCTCATAAGGTAGGAGTATCAACACTGCTTTTTTCTATTCTTGTCAAAACTGATTCTTCAGCAGAGAACATCCAGGTAATGGTGTTTTGTTGAGCGTTATCTTGTTACTTTCAACAGGACACAAACTAATATTTGTATCCATATAAGTGACTTGGGTTCTCTGCAGTGATCTTGGAAACTTGTCTTTCCTAAAGGAGTCAGAGCTCTGTGGATCAGCTGCTAGGATTGTATTTGTGTGAAGAAGAGAATGAGCTGATAGAGCGAAGAAGTGCTCATTATTTTAATGTTATTAGAGCTTTTAAGTTTGTGGGTAAGAAAGAAATTGCACTTCTGTGGTTCTCCTCTGTGATGGTCTTTAACTAATCTAATAATGTGCCTTGATTCATATTTCACTGTTGAATTTATTAGACATAAACATTAAAAAGCAACTCTGTAAGATATTGTAATTTTAATATTACTCCACTTCACTATATTTTGTTCTATTGTTGTTGTTGTTGTTGTGCTGAGTTGACAAATATTTATTTTAAATGTGATTTTGACTTTTCCATTCACTCAAGAGTAGATTAAAGAGCAGAATATCATAAGTTTTTATATATTACATGTATAGCATCATATTTGCAAAGACCAGCAGCTTCAATTTCAAGAACTCTCACATGCAAGAAAGAAAACTGCACTTAAAATTAACCTTAATGAAACAAAAGTCATGTTTAACAGCTTTGTTAAATCTAAGAAAATTGCAGTAGGTCAACAGATACTCAGTGAAGCTTATAGTTATATTTACCCTAGACAAAAAATCAGTTCAGACAGAGATATTATGGAAGAAATGAAAGGAAGAGTGGAAATGGGATGGAGTGCATTTGTAAGAAACGGTATACTGTTAAAATGAAATTTACCCATTTGACTGAAGAGAAAAAGTATTTGATCAATGCATACTACCAGTGCATACTTTTGGCTGTGAAACCTGATCACTGAACGCAAAAATGATACAGAAACTGTGGACGACACAAAGAGCATGGAAAGATGTATACTTTGAATAACAAGAAGAGATGTAAAAAGAAATGAATGGATCTGAAAACAAATGAAAATGTGACATAATTGAAAGAGTGAAACAATTGCTATCAGCCAGATTGCACACATTGCAAGAAGGACATATCAGAGATGGACAAAGGATGCTATTGAATGGGTTCCAAAAGACGCTATAAAAGATGGGAAGAAGATATAATGGTTTACTGGTATGACATGAAAAAAATAAGATGTGAAACTGTTAGAAGCAAGTGGAGACATGTTGGGAGGCCTTCATTCAGCAGTGGGTTGATATAGGCTGATGACAATGAATAGATATTTATCATTTGATGCCATACTGGATGGCACAGTGAGAGACCATCCCAAAGATTCTATATCAGCAGCAGTCCTCAGTTATTTCTTAGTTTTAAAAGGCACAAAGATTGAACTTGGTTGTATCAGGCTAGTGGATCTAATATGTAATTGCAGGATCGGCATGACACCATAGTTGTATATGGAAGAGAGAGTGGGGAAAAAAAAAAAAGCATACATGACACTGATGCTTCATGGCGTCAGTCCCTACCCCCTTGGTTGTTGCCTTTTGTCTCTCGTTACATCACAGCCGTCTGTGTGATTACTCTGAGGGCTGTGTTATTCTTAATCGAGCACATCAATACATGAAGGTTACCTTGCCCTTGTGTATTTAATACACGTGCAGGCGCTGCCACTGCTGCTGCTCTCTGCAAGCAGCTTGATGAGTAAGCTTGTTCCACCTCTGTTATATTTCAGTGACTGCTCTTTGTGTGTGTATGTGTGAGTGAATGTGAGAATTAGTGATGCACCAGGTGCCAAACTGTAGGCTGAGCAACTGTTCGCTGGGAGAGCAGCCAGCTTGCGGTCAGAGCGGAGTGCACTTGGGGAGAACATGCACCCCTCCTTGGGTCACCCTCTGAGTGTTCTTCCTCTACACAATGTCCAGCAGCAGCTCTCGTCTCCATGCCACATATTCGCAACTTATACCACCAGTGATGCTGAGATTTATATATACACATTCCCAAACTATTCCCAAAAGATTTCTTGAACACTTTTGTAACAATATAAATACATACCTATAGTGACACTTAACACTGCATACGATTGAATGAAATACACTCCCTATACAGAATTGGAAGTAATACCTTGCTCCCCACCATTGCCAACACTACCTATTGTTATTTGTTACGCTACATTTAGTCTCCTCATTCAGCCAGATGTGGTTCTCTGCAGATTCATTAACATTTGCAGGAAGAACCTGTGCTGTACATCAATTTCTAAAATTGCGTTGACTTGGAGGGTCTGTGAACTAAATACTGAGACAATAGATAAGGAGAGCAATATGTTGGTTGGCTTTGCATTCTGCAGTTGTCCTTGTATAAGAGCAACGCTGCCGGCACAGTGCTCTAAATCGCAATAATTAAGATGCATCGATTCCGGCACTTTCATCATTAATAACTCATTTAAAGGCTGACTAAAGTGTTGAGTGTAGAATATTAGAAAGCCAGTAACCCCACATGCAAGGCTACTTAAAGCAGATCATTACCATTTTAGGAGGAAGCAGTTTTCGACTTAGGAGCAGCAATCCAATCTTGTACAGTGACAGCCAGTTTAATCAGCGATGTTCTCGGCTTGTTAAAAAGCCTTTTGGATGCAGGGCTATCGACAGTGACAAGCCCCATAATGTTTTTTGAATATTGGCAGGCGTCGTTTGGTGTTGCTTGATTATGAAGCGTTTAGAGTTGCTAGTGTGGAAAAAGGGCCTTTGTCAGATTTCATGAACCAACAATAGGTGTGTCAGTCATCATTTTACAACCTTGTTGCATTAATTTTTTTCCTTTTCTTGAGGCTTTGTTTTTCCATTTGGTATCACAGGCTTTTAACGAGTCGGACCCAGTAAACTAGTTCTAGATGAGGCAAAAGACAGGTAAGGTAATTTTGTACCACATGTTGTTTAAATCTTAACTTCACAGTTTTTTGAAGAATAATTAAACCACAGTCAAAGACTAATCCTCACTGTTCACCCTAGTCACATCACATGTGAAAAGAAAAAAGGACAAGCAAAAAATAAATATAAATGCCATATTGCTGTTGATGGGAGCAGAACACCACAACGAGCAGAAGCACAGGGGCCCAGAGTTCAGTGCTGTGAAACATACGTTCGCTGAATTACTTTCCAGTCAGAAATGAACTGGGCATCTGCTGCTGCTTGGGACTGTCTACTTTGTTACATAACAGTGGAAAGAGATGCCATGGGGAAGCTTGTCTCTATGTGTAAATCTGCCAAGCAGAATTAAGGTGGGCACTGCACAGCAAACGGACAGTGGAGCCCAAAACCCTTTAGTTGTTCAGTTTTTAAATTTTTGTCTTCTCTCCGGATCGTAAAGTAATACACCGTCTTTAGAAAAGCGACAGTGTCTTGGGCTAGGGCTAATAGTTTCTATGTAGAACTGGGTCTGAATATCAATGTGGGGAACATACTGTTTTTTTTTTTTTTAAGTTGCTGATTTAAATATTATTTCTTATTGTTGGTGTGCTGTAATTCTGAAACTTATATATTTCAACATAATTGCAAGAAATTAGTCTTAAAGAATTAAGAGAATTAGTTATTCAACTGACTAGGGTCTTTCTACCTTAAGTTACTGTGTTGCACCCATGCTGTTGTGTTACACGACTACAGACTATGTCTGTCCACATATAATCCTTACTGAGTGTGTGCCTCTGCTTGTGCCACAGTGATGCACCATGCCCATAGTGGACAAGCTGAAAGAGGCGCTGAAGCCGGGGAGGAAGGACTCCACTGACGACGGCGACCTCAACAAGCTGCTGGCTTCTTCTGCCAAGAAGGTGCTGCTGCAGAAGATTGAGTTTGAGCCCGCCACCAAGGGCTTCTCCTACCAGCTGGAGGCACTCAAGAGCAAGTATGTCATCCTCAACCCGAAGACCGAGGGAGCCACGGGACAGAGGCCTGCAGACGCCATACAGATCAAGAAACAAGGTAAGTTTGGTTACAGTTACATACAGGGGATTGATAGCCAAATGAATGTGTGTTCATTATTATACATAATGTGGTATCTGTTTCTTCGTAAGGTTTTCACAGCACCTTGTAGTAGGTCAGCTGATGTTGGACGCTTACTTGCTTTTAACAAAATTAAATCTGTATTATTTGCCTCTTGACTACCATGTAACATGTAAGGATCCATTCTAGAGTTTGTTACATGGTGTGGGGATTTTGCACCTGGAATTTATTATTGAAGGCTTGAAGAGAAATTGGTGCAGACATAACTTTGTAGAAATCCTATATTCTTCTGAAGTTTTGCCTGATTTTAAATTATTTAATTAATTTTCTTTCCCTTAAATCACACCACAGTTCTTTTCTGCTGTCTTTGTGATGTCTACAAGGCAAACATACAGTTACTTAATAGTTTGTGAGATTAACACTGTGATTGCACAGGTTAATGTTAAATACACTGGCAGAGTCTCTAGAGATCCCCACCATCAGTGGTCGGTCATTGTGTCTCCTGTCGTTCTCGTGAGCAGTCTTCGAGAGTGGGAGTGGTGGGCAGAGTGATGGGATACCTGCCCCACAGAAGATGCTGTTCCCGGGCAACAGACTGACCATGAAGTGGGAGCGCATTTACAGAGTAGGAGCTGGTCTCCATAACTTGGGCAACACCTGCTTCCTCAACTCCACTGTGCAGTGTTTGACCTACACCCCCCCCCTCGCCAACTACCTTCTGTCCAAGGAGCACAGCAGGGCGTGTAAGTCACCCTGATGAAGAAATAACTTTTGTCTTTTTGCAGGTCTCTTTTTTATTTATTTATTTATTTATTAAGATTGTCAATGAGTTCAGCAATATACTGTTTTAACCTATTGTTGTTTCTGTTATTATCTAGCGCTATATTGTATTATAAACTTACAGGGAGCTGTGAAAGGATAACTGGTGGCTAGGCCTGCCCTGTTTCCATGTTCCCATCTTTGCTGAGCTCTGCCGTGCTGCCTTACTATTGCCTAAAGACTCAGCCTGTCTGCTTTAATTCTCTGTCTCTCTCTCCCTGTTGCAGGTCACCAGTCTGGATTCTGTATGATGTGCATCATGCAAAACCACATCATACAGGCTTTTGCCAACACGGGCAATGCAATCAAACCAGTCTCCTTCATAAGAGACTTGAAAAGTAAGCTGAGTTTCCAGATACCTGATCTTGTGTGTGGATGTAGAAGAAAGTTAACACCTGAAAAATAAATCACTGAGGCATGTAACAGTGATTAAAAAAATATGTTTTGTATGATGCTAATATACTAATAAATTTATAAATGAATATTTACAAATGTGCATTAACGCAGAGCTAAGGTCATTTAAAGATTGAAAGCCAGACCAGAGAGGGGACAGTATGTGTGGACAGGCCTGAACTGACCACCCAGCGCTCCTCCCCTGGCCTTCCAGGCTGCTACACCCCAGGCCTCCCTCTGCACCTTCTGCTGTGTTCCCCATACCCACCCCTCCCCTGCTTGTCCTGTCACTGCAGGCTGGGAGCAGCTGCTTCTGTATTTGTATTGAATCTTTGCAAAGTCTTCACATCAGAGAGTATGAAGGCAGCAGCTTTGGCATTAATGATCAGTGACCGCACCATATCTTATGATATAGTTGTTATTCCCTTATCAGTACCTGAGTTAAGGAGAGATCTCCTCTGGTTAATCCTATGGTTTTGCAGGCTTGCTCTAATTGGCTTAGTGTTTGCAGGTTTTAACTTCCACCTTTTATTATTTATTTTATGAATAATTAATTAGCTTACAACTGATTAAAGCTTCTGTATTTTGAGAGCGAAGGCCCAAACGGCCGTTAGTTTTGTGGATGATGTCATGCATTCTCTCTTGCTGCTTCCAGAGATCGCCAGGCACTTCCGTTTCGGGAGTCAGGAAGATGCGCATGAATTCCTGCGCTACACCATTGATGCCATGCAGAAAGCCTGCCTTAATGGTTACACAAAGTAAGATCATGTGAAACTGCCCTGTGTTTCAAATATTTGCACATTTTATAAGATTGCATATTGATTGTGGTGCTTGTGATTTTTACTTCCCGTCTGAATGTTCGGAAGTTGGAACTTACCATATTAAATATATTTAAGTGTCTAATAACTACTTTGTATTTATTTTACTTCTATTATTGAACATTTTAGGGCTGTCTTCGAAGGTTCAAAGGTTAATTTGATCTCCAGACCTTCATAGGTTTTTACAAACCTTTGAATGTTCATCATGTGACAATGACGTTGATTTTTATCTCTTGTTAATAGAAATTGTCCATGTTTGAATACTGTAACATGCCACTGCACCCAATAAAGGGTTAATCGGGTTAAGGGTTAAGGCAGTGTGGTCAGAGGAGTGTAGAGAGAGGGCATAATATGTGGGGAGGGAAGCGGAAGAACGAGTCAGTGTGTGATTGTGTTCAGTCCCTGAGACCTGTGTGTACTGAAGTAATAATAAATATAACAATTTGTTGTTGCACCCACAATGATGAGTTACAATAGTAAACCACACTTCAAATGTTCCACAGAGCTAAATTAAAACATTTTATTTGCATACTGCCCATTACTTACATAAAAGTTGTTGGATATAACAAAGTTCAAAACTTTTTTTGGGGGGTAAATCACGGAGAAATGATCTCCGGGATCATTTAACCAACGCAAGTTATTTATTAGGCTTAATGGGTCATAGAACTGAAAGCAGTGTACTGGAGATTATCCTGTGTTTACTACGCAGCTCCATACTAACTCTGCAAGTTAATTGACCCATTATTAATAATATTATATTCTGAAAAGTATATAATTTTGACACAAACTCTAAACTGTAGAAGGTAGTCTTTTTATTATAGTAAATACAAATGTTAAGGTTACTGTCTTCCGGTTTCTTTAGTATTTACTACTTTCAATATACAGTAGTCTATTTTAATGTTACTGAACACAGGGTGGTATATTCATCATGGGTTTTAAACCAATTTGCTATTTCTGCTTTTTTGTTACTGAATGAAATACAAATTAAAGTTGTAAAGTTGCATATGTCCCTGTGCATACAGTTAATTGTGCGTAAGGTTCTTTTACTGGAAGGCTAACATGTTTCAAGTAAAATCAATACCTGTACATAAACCTTGTGCTTGTGAAAATAGATTAAAACATTACTGTTCAATATTTTATTTTAAACTATTAAGTAGGATTTTCATTCAAAATATACACTACACATATATGTGACATCATCGATAAATTATGCAAATAAGCTTCGAACCTTCATTCAGTAATCGGTTCCAAACTGTCAAAGGTAAAAATTGACCCTTTGGGACAGCCCTAGAAAATGTTATAATAACATCTGTTTTTAATCAGGAAATTAACTATAAACAATCTTAATGCAGTGAGGAATTACTGGATGACAACGTACAGTACAGTATAATCTCTGGAGTTCTCTGTGTGCATGAAATGATCATGATTTATGCTCTTCTTCCTTCTGTTTCTCTCTTTCAACATCTAGGCTAGACAGGCAAACGCAGGCTACCACCTTAGTTCACCAGATCTTTGGCGGTTACCTCAGGTCACGAGGTAACACACACTTACATTTGTAATTTGTTCATATGTTGTATTGCAAAAATGCTTGAATCTCCTATAACAAACGATTTAAGAACACTATTTCTAATTTAACAGCAGTTCCAACCGTGAAGCTTAAATTACATTGTGTACAAGGAGCCCGTCCAGGCATAATTGTGAATTCATGATCATGTTAACTGAATTATAATTTACACCCCCCCCCCCCCCCTCCAAAAAAGAATAAAAAAAAAATATATATATATATAATATTAAGAGTACTGTGTTAATTTGTTCAATTATGGTAGACAGTGTATGCAGTAACATTTTTTCCTTCTCTCAATTTGTTTTCCCTTCACCAGTCAAGTGTTCTGTCTGTAAAAGTGTGTCCGATACCTACGATCCTTATCTGGACATAGCTGTGGAGATCCGGGTGAGTCCCTGAGGGTTACCTTGAGATATTAGAAAGGTAACGATAAAAATGCCAGGAGCTAGAAGTCATTAGCATGCCTCCTCTGAGATGTGCTATATCTGCACTTTATACAGGAGTTCTCATCAGTGTTAAATTAAACATGCTTAGTTTGAAACTGCTATGACATGATTGTCTTGTGTTGACATGCCTTACAATGTTTTGTCATAATAACTAAGTGTCTTAAATTGTTTAATGCAGGGGACTCCAACCCTGCTCCTGGAGAGCCCCAGTCCACTTGATCTTATAGGTCACCAATTTCTAAATACTGGGAACACATGGGAGTTATTAATCATTTAAGCAACACAACTAAGGATATTCTTGCCTCGAGAGGCTGAAGGTATTCAGATGATTGCTCCATTGTTTTTTAAATTACTGAATTTACCAAACCACCTGCTTAATTGTTCAGAATGAGTTGTTTATAAATTGATGAAAGAAGGGTGACCTTGAAAACCTGCTGGATAGGGCCTCTCCAGGACCAGGGTTGGAGATCTCTGGTTTAATGCATAGTGAAGCTGGAGATTTGGCAAGAGAAATGGAAGTCTGTTGTGTTTTTCTGCATTCATTAAATGTATTCATAAGTTTGATCATAAGTACAGATCCTACACTGAAAAGAGTGCTTTTCTGCAAAATATGCCAATGCAACTTTGTTTTGGTTTTATAGAAAATATTATTTCCAATATCAATGCTTTAAAATATTCCAGCTGTTAAATAGGTATGTTTGCCTCTATAGGTCTAGGAATACTCATTTCTAAATCTGCCAGTAACTGAATCCATTGAATTGACTGTGGACCTAAGGTGTGGTTTGTCTGCTGCCTTTTAGCAAGCTGCAAACATTGTCCGGGCTCTAGAGCTGTTTGTGAAGCCGGATGTCCTAAGTGGAGAGAATGCCTATATGTGTGCAAGGTGAGTGTGAATCCTGGGGCACATATAGGAGACATGGGTGCAGTAGGGTTGAGAGGCATTGTCTACTGTGCCTATGGGCACAAACCTCCAGCAGCGCACTGGTCAAGGTCTTGTACAAAGCTGTCTGTCAAGCTTGTAAAACCTGGTTTATTTGAACACTCGTAGATAAGCTGTTAGTAAAAGCGCTCTGTAAAGAACACCAGATGTAACCAGTTCTCTGCTACAGTGGCTAACTTTTTTTTCTTTCTCATGTATGTGTTCTGAACTGATTTTTCTTTCCACCCCCCCACCTAATCATCTCTAATCAGGTGTAAGAAGAAAGTGCCAGCAACAAAGAGATTTACGGTTCACCGAACATCCAATGTCCTGACCTTGTCTCTCAAGAGGTTTGCAAATTTCAGTGGAGGGAAAATCACCAAGGTGAGCCAGAGTTGGGTGCGCAAACACTGTGCAGACTGATGGATTTCAATCTCCCAGCCTTAAATCGTCACCCTCCGACTGCTAAGTCGGGTTTTCAATTCCACGTAACAGCACTGCCTGCGGTTGAGACGATTGCTGATTCCCCTTTCCTCTTTCCACAGGATGTGGGTTACCCAGAATTTCTAAACATCCGCCCCTACATGTCGCAGAGTTCAGGGGACCCGGTCCTGTATGGACTGTATGCTGTTCTGGTGCATTCTGGGTACAGCTGTCACGCTGGGCACTACTATTGTTATGTAAAGGTGAGAGCCAGAGTAGCTATGCTCCTAATGCGTTTTTTTCATTCTAAATATTTAATTTCTATGTCTGCCAGAGCTCTTGCTGTAGTTATATATAGGCTTTCACTGCCATTTGATCACATCTATCTTCACTTCATCTGGAAAAGCAAGAAATAACGACAGGACTCAGGTTTATTTTATTTCTTGGTGTAAAGTACAGAAAAAAAACTGTTCTGTCTATTTAAATGTGAAGTCGCAAGGTGAATTTGTTTATTGTACTTTTATCTCATTGCCAGATTGTCCACTATTGTGATTTTGCCCCTTTCTAAGAATGCGTAATCAGAGGCATGTTTTGTGTGTTCATATTTTGAAAATCCTTAGTTGAATATCAAGGTCCTGCCACTGTCGTAGCACATGAAGAAATCCTAGACGGCAAGTGCCTTTCCATTTCATGTAAACTGCTGTTTATTTCCTGACAGGCCAGCAATGGTCAATGGTACCAGATGAATGATTCCATGGTGCATTCCAGTAACATCAAAGTGGTTCTTAATCAGCAGGCCTATGTACTGTTTTACCTAAGGTGAGAATTGGCTAGACATTTTATTTCATTTTGTTTTTTACACGGTAATATTAAGACTGTTTTATAAGCCATAAACCTTTTGTCGAATCCTTGCCTGATGCAGTAGTATTGTAATCTGTGCTTGCAGAATCCCCGACACCAAGAAGAGCCTTGACGGTCCAGTCTCTAAGCAGGGTCCGGTGCAGTCCGGAAGAAGCAGCCTGACCCCAGAGCAATTAAAGAAAGCCCCTCTGAATGGGCCTCTGTCATCTCCGCAGATCGGGAAGGTAAGGATAGATAAGAAAGCGAAAAGTGCAAATAATTGTACTCCCTCAATAGTTTTTTATGCGGAATACCATAGTTTTGGTTTGGATGTGTTACCTTCCTGCGTGAAAGTGACAATGTAGGTTGAATTTGAAACAAAGAATGGTGTACATGTACATGTTTCTTTTCTTTTCCCTGCTGTCAAAGTGAGTGACATCTGTGACTACTGTTTCTAATTCTATAGTACCCACACAGCTGTGAAGTCCAGATCCATTTCCATTTTTGCAGTATTTGTGTGCCAGTAATTACACTTCATTTAGGCAGAGTGAAACATTTGATCTGGTTAGTAGGTATAAAAGGCATAAAAAGAAAAGATTAGAAAGATGATGATGATGGACATTTTGTCATGCATTCCAAGTGACAGAACTGAGAATCTTACTTTCTCACACAGAAACTGGAGTCGCTGCAGTTGCGCAGGATCGGGGTCGCAAATGGAGCAGGGAGCCCTGCTCCAAGAAATGGCAGTTACAGCCAGCTGCCCAAGCTTGCCAATGGCTCCCCTGCCCCCCACACACCCTCCAAGCCCCTCAGTGGCCCCACTGTGATCGAGGAGCCGCTGAAAAAGGTCAAGAAGCCGTCGCCACGGCTACAGGCTCGTGACAACCACGGTCCAACGTCCAATGGGATCAGCAGTGGCAGTGCTAAACATGAGAATGACAAGAGGAGGGGGTCCGAGAGCAGAGGCCTCTCTGCATCTACCTCAATGAAGTCACTTTCCGACTCCTCCACAGAGACCCCAGAGCCCAAGGTAGAGATCAACGGGCATAAGCCATTTCATGTCGATGAACAAAGGATTCTTGCCTGTGTAGGAAAGAACACAATGTGTTGCATTTTCTGTCTGTGAGGTGCCTTTTATTTTAGGAAATAAGACCTCAGAAGTCTAGTATGATAGCTCTTATTTCGAGGATGAGACCACAAAAGAAAAAAAAAAATCTTTCAATTGATCCCTTTTAAACTCTGATGCCCATTTCAGACGCTTGACACCAGACAGGACCCTGTCTTCCTAACTCAGATGTGCATATGCTGTGATTTTCCAGGATGGGGACGTGGGAGTGGCGCTGCGGAAAGACACTGGCAGCCCCCGGAAAGAGGGGCCCGCCAGGAACGGTGTGAATGGCACTGCGTCACCTATCCGGGGGCCCGAACCCCCAAACTCCACCAATGGGAAGACTCCGGAGGTCAACGGCCCAGAGGAGCAGAAGACTGTGAAGTTAAAACCCCAGGCCCTGACCAACGTCACCTCTGAACCTACCAGCACCATGTCGCCTCCCCCTGCCAAGAAACTGGCTCTTTCTGCCAAGAAGGTGAGAGTGCACGTGGGGGTCCTGCTGCCACCCTGCTAAGAGCAGGCCGTTAACTGCCTTTGCCTCACAGACTATGCTTGTGAGATTTTAACATGAAATTGCTCCATGCTTAGTGAAATATAATCTTTCTGTGACACTTGGTGCATTTACAGTGCTTGGATTTGAAGGGCAGTAGGGTGGGTAGGTGGGTGAGCCATTTTTGACAATCGAATTGCATTCTTATGCTAACTAATGTGCAGCAAATAGAACTGCAATACGTGCACTTTTTAGCCGTCTGAGTTATGTTTGGGAACCTAAAAAGATCGCTACATGGGACCCAATCTTTCAACAATCTTCTGTTTTGTTGGGCCTTAAGGGATCACCCATCAAATCACATCACATAGTATCAAATCTGGGATTGATAAGCTCTTGGTGCTGAGAAAAAATCTGCCTTCTAATACTGTGTCCTAAATTTGGCAGCAATGATGGAGAACTATTAGTCCGTGTGTCCACCAAAGCGTTTTCTGCAGCTGAAAATGCCAGGCGCTCGTCTGAAAGCGCCTGACGGGGAGCGCTTGAGAGCGCTTTGGTGGTACAGCGCTGTTTCAGTGCTATGATACGGAATATCCGCAGAAGTACCTAATGTCGCAGATAGTTTGTGTTGCTAATAAATACTGAATGTAAAATGTTGGCACAAGGTAGAGTAATTGCTCTGGCCCTTGCTCTGGTTGAAGGGAAGGCTGAAGCACATAGAGAGAGGACGGACGGTCGGTGTGGTATTTGTCCCGCCCGTCCTCCACTGTGATTGGATGTCTGGGTAGAAAGTGACAGCGACAAGCGCTGCGTTTTACCCAAAGTTGAAAATTTTTCAACTCTCGGCGACCAGCGCTCAGCGTGGAATAGACACGCAGTGCTTCGTCACACTGCTGGCTTTTTAAATACGCGGCACTCCCATTGCAAACAATTGCAAAAATACACTGGCCTCAGGAAAAAACGCTTTGCTGGACACACGGCCTTACACATTATTATTATTTTTATTTTTCTTACCCTCCAGCTGCATAGATGTGTTGCTTAATTTCGTCCTACTATCTTCTGGATTGAAACCAAGAGCCAGAGCTGTTACCATAGTGCCCTGTAGTAGCTAGCCCAAGTTCAGTAGGCCAAGTGCCATCCCGGTATGCGTTAGTATAGCTGACTGTTTTACAAACCCTGCTTTACCCTTCAAGTATTTTGTCATTTTCTTGAATTCAATAAGTGTTCATAATATATGTCCAGTACAGGTGAATGGCTGAGCTATGTTTCTGGTACAACGGAATACATTTTGGTCTCGACAAAGGTGAAAGTTTAAGTATCTTGATAGGGACTCATTACTATAGTCAAAACTTTGCAATCTTGTTAAAGTGCATTTGGATTTGGATTCAAGTTTGGACACACTCGAATATCTTGAATCTGTCATCATTGTATCCTGATCTAACCTGTGCTTCGTGAGACTGTCTTTGTGTTCAGTGAAAGCGGTTTTCTTTGTATTTCCTAGCCTGTTTTTTCAGTCTTTTTCTGTTTTTTTCTATTCTTTTCTTCTAACCATTTCTAATTCTTCTCTGCCATACCCTTTCCTGTTTTGTTTTCCCCCCTCCCGTTTATTTTTCTTGTTTGTTTTTTTTCCTCTTTTGTCATGTTCATGGCTGCGTTTTTTTTAGACCACCAAGTTTTTATTTATGTCAATAACTGCAGGCCAGGTCCAGCCAGAGTCCGAGCGGCAGTGAGCCTCCATTCTTTCCACGTCATCCGTCCAGCGACCCCACGCATTCAGCTAAACTCCACCACTTCACCTCCCCACCTCCTGCACTCAGACACAGGTAAACGTGTTGCCAGTCAGAGTTGGTAGAGATCTTCAGCAGACCTTAGCGCCTGACCGCTGTGCCATGCTAGTGGTTGTCGTGTGTCACATGATGCTGAGCACTTCCTGCTTTACAGCTTATCATACCACCATAGAGTTGGTTGTTTACATATTACTCTTTTTAATATACTTGGATATATACGTCTGATAGAAAGTGCTATTTATTCAAATGTAAATTAATAAAGAATAGCCTTGAATACCAAAAAAGTTTTGTTGAGATAATAAAATGCTTTATTAATATGCTGAATCTTTTCTTTTTCCACCCCATCTCTGATTAGGGCTGATCCATTCCATTCTCCCAAACTGCAAACTCCACCTAAGTCACGGTCAGACTCTCCGTGTAGTACCAAAAGCCCCAAGAAATCGCCCATCTCCTCTGGCTTCAGTGCAGTGAAATTGCAGCAGCCTTTTAGTTCCCATTTGCACACCAACGGAGTAGTTTCCCAGTCTCCGAAGCCCCAGTGCCCAGCTAGTCCAGTTTCCGAGGTGCCAGTCCAGCACCAGAACAGCTTCCAGTCCAGCCCGGCCCAAGCCCCCGAGTCCACATCCAGCACCAATTCCAAAAGAAAAAAGAAAAAACACAAACGCTGCCTTCCAGATGGAGATGAGCACCCCCTTCCTGTGGGAGGGAACAGCTGCAGGGAAGGTGAGGTGGTCACCCCCGAGAAGACAAAGAAAAAGAAGAGGAGGAGAGAGGAGGACGAAGAGCAGGGAGCAGCGGGGCCACTAAGGGAAAGTGTACAATCCCACCTGGAGCCGGCTCAGGAACATGAGGAGGACTGGGGTCTGACGGGGCCCTGGAGTGCCCGCTCGCCTCCTGTGCCCTCGGTGCAGCCTGGGCACAGCTCCACACTGGGGGAGTCACTGGCACAGCACAGTCCAGAAGACTGTGGGAGAGTCAAGAAGAAAAAGAAACGACGGGAGAAACTCAGCGAAGGAACATCCGTGGAACAAACTGTCAGCAAGTCTATTTCAGAAAGGTAGGTGCTTTTCTTCACC
Organism: Amia ocellicauda; assembly: GCF_036373705.1. Taxonomy (NCBI): domain Eukaryota; kingdom Metazoa; phylum Chordata; class Actinopteri; order Amiiformes; family Amiidae; genus Amia; species Amia ocellicauda. The sequence continues at coordinate 25,118,595 of NC_089854.1, read as the reverse complement.
TCTGCCTACTAAGAGACCTCTGTTTTAATCCCCCCAGGTAAAAATATGATGGCATTGCTTCCAGTTTAAACACATTTTTTTCCTAGAGTTTAATGTCCAATTGTCCTTTTTAAACAAGTCATTAGATCTATTTGAAATAGTATAGTAAAGTTAGCATATAAGCATCATGTGAAAATGGGAATGTGATTTCTTCTATGTCCAGCTCAGGGATGGAGGAACTGGACTGGAGGAGTAATGCAGATGATCTAGTAGAGCTGCGAAAGAAGAAGAAGAAGAAGAAACTGAAAGAAAAGCAAGAAAGGCGTGAAGAGCAGAGGAAGAGGAAGAGGAGTGTCAGTGATGAGGAAAGGGATCCAGCTCCACAAGAGTGTGCAGTGAACCAGGAGAGAGTCAGCAAAGCCAAACCAGGTAAGGATGCCACTCCTGTATGTGCCAAAGGGTGTGAGGAACAGAGCCTCACCGATGTAGGTTTTGTGTGTCCGATACTGATAAATAGAGCATTAGAGCAAATAATATGATGGTTTTGTAAAGTGCTGGTCTAGATTATATTAGCATTTTACACGCGTCAGGTTCACAATCCTGCTAAGTGCTCAACACAGCACAGCTGCATTTTTTTTTTAATGTTTTCAAAAATGCCCTCGAATGTGAAACTTAATACGTTTGTTAAACGTATTGCAATATGAATCATAGGCAAAACACAATGTAGGATATGAAATAGTTTTATAAATATCATGTATAATTTCAGTTTTATCCAACATTGAGAAATGCGTTTTTCACAAATTATCATTAGTTTTACTGTGATCTGAGCTTGCTTGTCAATTGGAGTTTTTGTTTGCTGATATCCTAGTCAACATCTTCAGCAAACATTTATGTTTTTTCTATATTTGAATTGCTATTGTGAATTTTGAAAAGCGATTACGCGATTATACGGTAATCTTCAGTAATGACAAAAATAATTAAAACCATGGATACTCAAATGCAGTACAGCTTTCAAAAATACTTTCTATTGGTTATGAGTGTTTTAGTAAAACGCATGTTTATTGGTTTATCAGCCTGTGTTTCTCAGTGGGTGTGTGTGTTTCACCGGTGCTCAGTAATGTAGTGTGCGCTGCAATATCGGCCGATAATATCGGTGCTCCAATATATGTCGGGCCCTAGTGAGGAAGTTCGATTGAGTAGCATTTCTCTTTTTTTTAGCAAATCCAAACTGTCAAATATTAAACGAATTTGAAGTTGTAGCAACATATTTTTGTCTACCGATTGAAACATGCACAGTCCGTTCATTCATTTAGTACATGCACCATGTTTGTTTACTTGGGAATGGGTCAATACGGTCCAAAGTCATTTTGGCTAAGATTAATCAAATCTATTTGATACTTGCATATATTCTGTTTTCTGATATAAGTTTTATAATTAGTTTCTATTTTATTTGAAACCTGTTGAACTGCGAATTGTATGTCCACTTGCCCATATAGCCTATAGGTGCATACAAATTTGATTATTTTACCATCGGTAATCTTGTCATAATTAGTAGTAATTATTACTTTAAAAATTATTAAAATTAAATGATTGTTAATTATTAAAATTATTAATTCAATTATTATTAAATTCAATTTTAGAACTATGAGTGGAAGTTTATTTCAGCTCTAACACATTTACAGTGCTCTAGTTCCAACTGTTAGTATACAGCAATTGCAAGGGTGTCGGTAGCATGTATTGATAATGCCAGATTCGACTCAATTTAATATATATATCTTCTTGTTGGTGTTGGTGTTTGTAATTAACACCGAAAATGCTTGCTTCTGTTTCCCGCAGCTGCCGTGTTTGTCTGGGATAGTGGGGTTCGGGATGGTTATAAAAGAGCGCCGGGGGAACCCGCTGCTGCGAAGGAGCCCTGCCGGCCGCCCAGCTCAACCACTTTGGCCTGGGACGGCAAGAGGGGCGGCAGCGTGGTAGATGAGCTGCTCAGGCATTCAGCAGACAGGGCTTACGGAGCTGCAGGTGAGAAGAGCAAAGAACGTCCTCTAATGTACAGATCTGAACACCTCTGTCACCATCATTGTTAAGATAGGAATTGGTTTTCTTAGTGGTTCTATATTTGAGTACTTGAAGAATGGATATCGTAAACAAAACACAAAAACATATTTTCAAATTACAATCTCATGACACTTGATCAGAAAGAGTAGTAAAACAGAAATGACTTTGCATTCATACCAAGGCATGGCAGTATTGATCCAAGATTCCTGATGACACATTCCCTTCTCGCAAATCTTTTGACCTTCACTGCTGAAACTGCAGGGGAAGAATTTTAAAATATTCCCTAAATTAACCTTGTACTCTTCAGATGTAGTAATAGATGTGGATGGTCATTCCTATTAGAAACAAATAACAGTATGTTTTAAACTAATGGATATTTGCAATCAGGGCAGATGTATTTGATGACAATCATTTATTATTTTATTTTGGCAATGGCTGCCTTACCATTCATGTGCAGTCCTGACCTGGGAAGGGGAAGAATCTGCTGTCAGCAGGAATGCCATTGAGGACACGCATTCGGCAAAAAATGACACTGTGATTGATGAGTGGGATGAGGAATTTGACAGTGGAAAGGTGAGTGGATTGAAACCTTGTTGATTGCTACAATACTCATTTTTTTTTTTCTTGTATATCCTTTCCTTTTCTCCCAATCTCTGTGTGGTTCATTGGTGTTGGCCATACATGTTAAAGGGGATTTATTTATCTGGTGTTTTGAAGCTTTTGTTTTTGGCCAGTGTGTGATCATGTTTCCAATTTTAACACAGTGCTTAGAGAGACATGGGAATTTGATATTTACCTCCTGGATTAGCATGTTAGTCAAGTCTGGGTGAATGTGGTACCAACTTGAAATAAAGGGATATTAAAATGAATAATTTTGGATCTAAACAGGTTAAGAAGGTGAAAAAGTACAAGAAGGAGAGGAAGAAGAATTTAAACGTGTTCCAGAAAGTCCAGAACCGTCGCAATCTCTGGTCAGTCACCCACGGAGGGAGGATGGGCAATCTGGGTCACCGTTTCTAACGGAGAGGATTCGGTGAGTCCAGGAGAGAACACGTGAGGAGAAACAAATCCATTCACAAGCACTTAAATAGTGCATTAAAAAAAACTTAAATGTTGATTAAATGTGGTAATAATTTGAAGTTACACCGAAAAATACAATCAAAGAAAATACTAAATGTATCCTGTAGTTGTTACATTGCAATCAAATATTTTACTTGGAACACTGCATTCAGTTTTGTGCCTTGCTTGTATGACCCATAATAATCAATGTCAAAGTCTGGACATAATCAAATATTTTGTGTGCTTCTCTGGCAGACTTTGAAGAATGTTGTGGGAAGTTTTTACTGAGGTCTCCTGTCTGTCTCCTCGCAGTGGGAATCGGCAGGAGTGGGAGGGTGAGACAGGAGGACTCGGCTGAACTACACTTCCTGGTGTGAGCTGGGGCATGATACCAGTCAGACAATTATTGCTATGAAACTACAGAGGATGTAATAGTTCATCTGGATAAAGTGCTGAAGAAAGCAGCCTGAATAGGTCTTTATTAATCTGACAAAGTAGGATTCCTGGCAAAATTATTCATTAAATAAATTAAGACCTACTATCATTGCAATACATTCAGTCTAGCTGCATTAAATAACAGTTTTATAACAACATGCTCAATGCTGCAGTATTGCTGTATCCCTTTTCTGAAAACTAAATTACATGCTGTTCCCCTTAGTTTGATTAATCCTGAATAGTCAATGAAACACATTCAGTGCAGTGCCCAGAATGGAGGAGAGGTTTTAACAAATGCACAAATGCAATGCAAAACTCGGTGCACCACAGAATGCATGTTAAAATGCAAGCTCCGTTTAAAAAAAAAAAAAAAAGGAATAAATCTACTGTACCCAAATAGGGTTTGGAAAGCACTGTGACCTGGAGCTGTATTGAACAGTTGCCCTGTCTGTCTGTGGTATAGATGAATGATGTGTGTACAGATAGTAGGGGAGGCTTATCCAAAGGGAGATGTCAATTTTAAGGGAAGGTTTTCTGATGGAGTATTTGAGGTTATGGCTAAATATTCTATCCTAAAACCTGTGGAAAAGCATACAATCTTTACTATATTTTTATTGTTTATTTTGTACAGGTTTGTAAAGGAATGTATTTGGAGAAATGAAGGGGTTATCCTAGAACTTGAAAGAGGCTGGGTTTATCAGGGTTTGATTTTTACAAAGGAACAACGTTTTATAGCAGTCAGAGATGTGATGCGATGCGATGCAAGGGAATTTGATACCATTTGATAGCTTAAAGTTTCATTGCCAAAAAAAAAAGCTGAATCACTTTTTGTTTTATTCCTAAGATCCCTTCATCAGTGTGATCCATGCAATTCACTGGGGACATTCACAGTAGTATGCTGTCACTTTCTTGATAACTGCATGTAAAGGTCCAACATAATACTATAATAGATGGTACTTTGAATCCCTGTAAGATCCTTTTCATGTGTTGTAAAATCCATCTACTTATTTAAAAGTTCCTATACATCATAACTGCACATTCATCTGTCAGGTGACCTTAATCGGGCGCATGTGATTCGTATATTGTGCTAGGAAATTGCCTTTATGATGTGCACACAAAAATACTGGAAAACCCGGTACAAGGTTTGGATTCCTGTCTCTCTACTTCCATTGCTTTTGTGTTTTGTCTTCTTCAACTCTGAACATACTTGAAAATCCATATCATAAGACCGCTTATTGAACATGTTTTGCTTTTTGTTTGTTTGAAGGATTTATGATGTATTTTCATTTTAAAAGGATGTTTAGAAAAGTGTATGCAGTATACTTCCAGCTAAACCAAAACCACACTACCTGTCTTTCAATAGATGGTTTTGCACCAACAGGAAAAGGATATGGTAGTTCATCATCATCATCAGTCTATCGTGAATATTATAAACAGGAAGTTTGCTCTAAAAAGTAATTCTAGGACCACTATAGTGACTTCAACCTGTAGTTTCTTTGATTTTAGTTTTTTTTTTTTTTAATTAAATATTATGATGAATCTAGGTTATATGTAACCAGCATATATATTTCACTTTCACATTCAGAATTTGTTTCACATTATATTATAGAGCCCAGTTTAGGCAGGCTTACACAGATTTTGAATGCTTCCACTGACATAGGTCTTCAATGTTATTAAAGAGTATTACCATTTAACCAGTGGAAATGGATAGTTATTAAATCTGTCATCAGCAAACTTTTGTTTTGCAGACCTTTGATAGTTTTGAATTTGCTCCTATTGAACGTCAGGTTATGCAAGTGAAGGATAGTTTTATTAGTACTAAAGGCTCAAACCTGTTCAGGTCTATGTGACATTAATTTATTTTTGGCATAAATTACACACTCCCATATCCCTATCGAACCATATTGGTCAGCTTTTGCTCTTCTTTCCAGTTAGGATTGCAGATACAGGGGGTCGGGTATAATTGATACTCCTGGACTGTTTTCATTCATAGCCTAGTCTATGTACTAATGGTGGTTGTGAGGGTTGTATCTTTTTATTTTATATACTATTCATTTAATTGTTTAACATTATTTGCTCTTTTTTATTATTATTATTATTATTATTATTATTATTATTATTATTATTATTATTAAGTTTTTAATCAATCCAAGACATGCTCATCAGCACTACGGTTGATACTTTTTGAACTTCACGTTTATATAATTGAATATGTGTATATATGTCTATATATATATATATATATATTTGAATATGTATGTTTCATAATGTGATTCACAAAGCTCTACCTCCCTTCTCATCTCTGCTACATTGTTGTCAGTGGTAGTAATTCCTTATGCTCACACATTTTACATTTGTCAACCAATTTCAAAAGCTTTTACTCCTGATTGGGCAAGTTGTGGTTTTCCAGTGCTTTTATCATAGTACACCAGTTAATCCTAGTTGAGTGGCATGTGTTTTGAATTTCATTTAATTTTTAAACAAAAAAATATTTATATATTTTTTTTTTTGTTTCTGTTGGAGTCCCCCCAGACAACCTAATTAATTACATATATTGGTTAATTTTGTATTTCATAGACTAGGCCACATTTGAGAGTCAGGTTGTACATTTTATTCTAATTTACATTGTTGAATGCATAATAGGACTCCCTAGCATGATGTTCAGACTCCTTTGGTATTTTCAATATTCTCTTGCTTATTCCGAATGTACGTTTTTATCCTGGCTTTTCAGCTTAGGATAAATGTGACACTTTTAGGCAACTAAAGTCTGTTTTGAGGTAAATGGGCCAGGTTTACTTGTTTTTTTAGAACATTTGTTTTTAGGTTGATTTCAAAGTGCCCCTGCTACCCCTTCATATTTTGAAAAAAACGTTGATTTTGTTTTGTTTTTTTGTTTGTAAACAAAATCCTTTAAAGAAAAGTAACTTGACCATCACATGCATCCTTGGAACAATTCTTGCCTTTATGTGTGAAGTCAGTGCTGTCAGCAATACATGTGTATGTTCTGGGTTCAGGGTTTAAAAAACAAACATTTTGTTATTTATTGCAACCTTATTCATTGCAACAGTACGAGTATCTATGATATTTTTGTATTAATTACTCTTTTCTTTTCATGAATTGCCTGCTTAAGGAAAATGTACTTGTTAGTTTTGATTTGGTGGGAATAACTGTACTGCACTGTAGTTGAGTGTCAAGAGGAATATCTTTCTAGCCCTACTTTGGTGCTACACCGTTCCACAGCTTAGCCTGCATCTGTGTCTATTTTCCTCTGGACTCCTCTTTCCAAGGAGCTTGTGTATATCTAATTATATATCAGTGCCCCTGTCTCTACTTTCTATGCAATTCTGGACTTTGACATTCACACTGGTCACCCTTGGACTTCTGGGGTGCCTCAGGAAGATCAACCGCCATCTCAAACAACCCAGTCACTTATATCCTGCGTTTTATTTACTCAAATGACAGAATGGCTGAGGTAAATACACTGTGCCACTTTTTCATAAACTCATCCTCCCCCCTAGGATTTGTCAATTCCTAATATGTATACATAGAGTATGTATTGTATAAAAACGACGGGGTCTTCCACTTGTCTGGGCACAGAAATATTACATTTATATTAAAAGTAATAATAAAATGCTTTACCAATGTACAGTACACCTTGTGCTTCCGGTGTCTCCACTCCTATATAGAGTTTATACGAATATAATTCCCCCAACGAGTACCATTTCAGAGCAGCTGCCTTGGACTGACTTCACCGTTTAAAAAAAAAAAACAATAAAATTAAAAATGCACAAGACAGAACCCTGTGGTAGATTACAGGTTGTTGGCATTTGAATTAAACTTTAGAAATTATCAGCTCTTAGGTTTGTGAAAATGCTATGTGTTTCATATGGCCCCCTAATGCTGTTACTGTAGTGATTACAGTAAATGGAAGAGTTGTAAAGAGGCATATTGCTATAGGAGTATCGTGCTATAGAGTGTATGAATGTTTCATGTGAAATTAACCTTGGATAAGATGTATTTTATCATCAAGATCGGACACTTTTTTTCTTATTAACAACACCGTTCTGGTTTAAAAGATCCATGTATCACATTTGCATTTATGGTTCTGTGTTTTGCACCATTTTTGTTTTTCTGACCTTTATTAATTCAAACTGGAACTCTTACTGACAACAACGATAAAAATTAAAAAAAAAAAAAAAACATACACAGGTGCAATAAAGTTGTTGATTTTGTGAATCTTGCCTAATTTATTTCTTGAGTCTCCTGCACAAGTCAACGATAGCATCCTACAATGTGGACAATCTTGGTAATGAGTTTGTCAAATCTTTACAATTGTTGTGAAGTGAAATCAGAAGTTATTGAAGTTCTCTTTAATATTTTAATTGAAAGTATGCAAATTGTATATTAGAATATTCCATTGAAGGTGTCTCTATGATCCTTCATTTGTTTGACTCCGTGGGAGTAGGCCAAAGTAGTAGCTTTACTATATTTAAAGTCTAAATTCCCAGCTCCTGGTCCATGTTGAATATATTGAACTTGCCTTTTATTACCCTCATACACCAATAAAAGCAAAGCAATGTAGTTCAAAACCATGTTAGGAGATAGGTCTAATAAAATCAGAATATGAATAAATATATATAGGTAAGTCTAGAAATTTTCAATAGTTTAACCTATGTGCCCACCTACCTTTCCAAACTCTGTGGACCAATTTACCCAAAACAACCCTGCCACCACTGTGGATGACCTAAGTGTGGTGAGGCTTCCACTGGCGGCTCTTTGTGTAGCTCACAGTGTATATCTTTTGTTAATATACAATTATGTTTAGATCTGTTAGTTTAAGTCAGTAGCTTGATAAAGTAATGGTCATGCAGATTCTTCAAGTGATATTTTTCTCAGTGCATTAGTTTGCAGAATGCCAAATCATAATATGGGTCCATCTTGTGGTGGATTTTAAACTTCACAGTTCAGTTGCATCACTAGCAGTAAGGATGCAGCATCAATCAGACTCACAGGGTCACTCTTACAATCTGTGTGTGTGTGTGTGGGGGGGGGGGGTGCATCATTTATTAATGTATACTGTTTTCAGTTAACATGCTTGATTTTAATTAGTTTGGAAATGTATATAGAATTTGTGTGTGTCTATGCGTTTGTTATAATACTACAGTACTATAAATTGGTTAAAGCAAGGAGTTAAAAATTAGCCCCAGCTTGTGACATCACTCGGGAGGAGGAGCAGAGCCCCCTAGCGAGCGCCGGTGGAAGTGCGAGGATGAAGGTGCTACTACCGTCAGAGAGCTGGTCCTAGGAAGCATTACTGCCAACACGAGAGAGAGAGAGAGAGGGAGAGAAGGAGGGAGGGATTGAAGAAGGAGAGCAGAGGGACGCAGCAGACAGGTGTAGAAACCAAACACGACTTGAGCAGCTCGACGATCCTGACAGGACGAGCCGGGGATACGCGGACACCTTGCAGCAGCATGGACGAGGACAGCCGCGGTCAGTATCTCTTCTGGAGATGCATCACTTTTATTTGGAGCTGGCATCCCTGTTGCGGGCTTAGATGCCATCGTGATTTTTTTTTTTTTTTTTTTTTTGGGGTGGGGGGTGGTGGGATTAAGATGAATAAAATGTGCGTTTAAGGATGCTTTAAAGAGAGCCCTTTGCCTGTGAGTGTGCGGAGGTCAGCCCGGGTCGGTGTGCGGGGCGCTGCTGCTGATGCAAGGACGCAAAACCAGCATTGGCGGACTGTGTGTCTGAGGGTGAAACCAGTGCGATCTGTACAAACTGTACATTTGAATTCAGCATTTGTGTATCGGCATGTTGCAATACTGTTGCACTTCGCCACTCTTGTCGTACCGCCCGCTGGATGTGCAATAATGCATGGCAACAGTAAAGGCAGTGCTTACTTGATGCAATTTAGACTAGACTGAAAACAGAACTATTTTGTAAGATAACTTTATTTTGCAACAGGGGGTCGTGTTCCTGAACGGATCAACCCCCCACCCACCCAGGTTTCAAATAAAATTATCAAGCAGGACTGGGGACTGTGGCTGGGCTATCTTGATGAAGGTTTAGTATGGATAGTGGGCTAGGCACCTTAGCTGTAGTGGAGAAGTGTACTGATAAATAGTGAGCAAACCTGAAAGATTGTTTAAAGAGTTTGGCAGAGAAGTGTGAAAATAACTTGTTTTAGTGCATCAGTATTGAAGAAGGAAAAATCCATAACACCTTGTGTAAAGTGAGAGCTGTACAATTTGACACTTCAAAGTTGAATTGATCTCGCTTTGTGGTGGTGTTTCCGCTGCTGGAGTGTGTGGCTTTACTGCACAAAAGACACTTCCACCTGCTTTACTGCACACAAGTTTCTCCTAGTTGAAACAAATCCTGTATATTTGACTAAAATGTCTACAGTACAATATACTGATGTATCTGAAGTTTCATATTTATTATTCATTAGCAAGTGCTTAATGCTGAGTGCATAATGGACTCTTACAATAATGTAAAGTGTTCTGGACGGGAGATCTTTAGATAAGATGGACATCAGAGTGGTCTAACTCTCATTGCTGATGGATCCTCAAACCTCTGCACTCATGCAGCATAACTGAGATTTTCTTTCTTAATTTAATAACATTTGAAAAATATTTATAGGTGAAGTTTGTTACATGATTAAAAGAAAATCAGTTGCAATGTGTCAGGTGTGGTTAAGCAGATTTCCTTTAGGTATTGCATATAAGACACAACCAAACAAGAAGTGCTTGGCCCTGTGGTGGCAATTATGTTTAAGTGTTTCACAAAACTGTGTTGGTAACCAAATGTGGCTTTAGTTTGTAAAACGTGCTTTCTCATTATGACAGAACAATAAACATAACGGCTTCTCTGTGAATTAGTCAGCAAGTGGAAAGATAGCCAAGTTCAGTTTTTATTAACGGGCGCAGGGCATCTCTTTGCAAGTAGTTCTATAGTTCTCCTGGACTGCAGTCAGAACATCAACAGTTAAGTTTGTGAGTCCCGGTGGCGCACAGCACACACACTCTGCTGGTGTATTAAAGCACAGACTGCATAGTCAGGGATTTCCAGACTGTGTTTGGGACTGGGATTGCTCTGTACTTCTTACTCAAACTCCCAAATGCTTTAGGTTATGATTAATTGCCCTTTTCTGACCTATTTTGCTCCTTTTTAAAATATGCCCAGTGGACTGGAATTTAACCTGATCGATATTGCATAACTGGTCTTTGCCAACAGAGAATACTGTCCTGATGTAAGTGCTTTATGCATTACGATTTATCAATCAATTTCTATGTCTGCTATCAATTAAACTTTTGTAGATCGTAGTCATATTGAGTCAGTTTTGACAGTGGCCTATACTCTACTGTACTAACATTCAAATTCAATAGCGATAGTAATCTCAAATGTACTGTTTGTAATTGTTATTCAGTTATGATCTTGGTAGTTGACTGCATTACTGTTTAATGGTGATGTAGGCTATATGGTTATAAATCATAATGGACTAATAATTGTATTTAATGTGCAATATTTTACTGAAGTAGAGACAGTGTTCTTTAAAGTAAAGTAAGAATTGGTATATCTCTTTAATATACTGTATTGTAGCTGTAATTCGATAGTGGTAGTGGCGTATACTCAAATGTATTACTGCGCTCCCCATGTGTGACAGTGTTTCTAGTCAGAAAGCCCCAATATCTCATTGTAGGATGACCAGTGTCCAGTCTGTACCGCTCTGTCTGGCTTTTGTTTCTCTGGCCACCAGGGGGCGACTCTGGGAGGCTGGAGCCCCTGTGACAGGAAGTGTTGATGCTAATGTAAATACAATGCAGAGCATATGTAATCCCTAGGGATGTAATTCCATGCAGTAATGGCAACAAAACAGGCTATCGGCTGACCTTTAGCCTCCACACAAGGGCTGGATCAATAGGCAGCGGGAGTGGGGGGGCATTGACAGGTCCTCCCTGGGGAGGGAGGGGGAGTAGGAGGGGGATGGCAGATCTCCATCTTAACCAGGAAGACACTGGAGGGCTGTACTGGTTGGCCATCGTGTTTCAGCAGGGGACATTAGATAACAGCAGCAGTGTCCTCTGTGCTGTTTGGCAAGGGAGGGGTGAGGGCTGTGTTACACTAGACGACACTGACTGTCGGCCAAACCAGGCCAATGCGTTCGATGCATTGATCCGTGTTCGTAACGTAACAGAAGAAGGTAGAACAAAATGGAGGTTGGAAGTTCCATAACCCCCATGTAGACGGGTAGTTTGCTGTGGTTGAGGTTCAATAGCACTGTAGTTGAAGGGAACTGTGATCACAACAATCAGATGTGCTGCTCATGAAGCTGATTGTTTAGGGAAACTAATCATTTACTGATGAAGGGAAGAAAATGTATAGTAATGGTTTATAGGTTTTAACTTGGGCTTGTTGGCCCTTTAAGATGCATTTGCACTTAAATGTGCTTTTTAGTTATTTATATATAATATGTGTGTGTTTGTGTATATATATATATATATATATATATATATATATACACACACACACAAACATATTTATATATTGATGTAATGCGTTTAAGTTTGATAAGTCACTTAAGTCTTCCTAAGCTGTCAACAGGTTTTAGCGATGTCTCGGATGGAGCAGGGAGAGAGGCCCGGCTGAGCGGTGGCAGAGATCCCAGCGCACAGATCTGTGTGCATCAGTAAGAGAAGCAGGAAATCGGAGAGGCCCGAGATCCTGGGCTTCTCTTTGGGATTACAGTAATTGGCAACTTAGGTTCAAGGTGCCTGGCTGGTAAACAATGGCTGTATTTATTGCATAGTCAATCAGAGGTTGTCACGTATTTGCGCTGCGGAGGACTTTGCCCTTTTGCGTCACGGGAAAACCAAACGGGAAGTGATTCAGGGATTGAACTCAGATATGTCGTAACTCATTGTGTAAGCACAGTAAAAACACACAAACCTGGGACATGTTTTGTTTTGTCTGGATTTTCTGAAGTGTGGCTATAACTGAAAACAAAAAGCAAGTTTCCACAGTATAGTTAATTCTGATCAAACACATATTCATTTGATTTCCAGCCATTTCCCCTACTCTGTAATACCCAGTGTGTTTGATTGAACTGATCAGGTTCCTAGGGTGCAGAAGAGTGAGCCTCTTGGCATTGTCCTTCTCTATTTATGCCAGCCCTGGGAGAATAATTCATGAATAAATCTATGATCTACGAGGGGGGTATGAAGTGTCCTTTTATGGTCCTTTCCCGTAACTCGCTGCTCCATATTTTATTAAGGACACATTAAGATTCAACACAATGCATATGTTCAAACAGAATGGCCAAATATCATGCCTAATTCATCACCATGTGGAGTCATTTATAACTCTTGCATAAAAAGGGGAAACCAGATCACATACAGACAAATGCAATGCAAGATACATGCCTTCTGTGTGTGTACTCAACCTAAAATGTGTGTATCCAATCCTGGCTTCAGGGCAAAATGTATTTTGAAAGTTTTTTGTTTTTTTTCTGCCTTATACACCCACTATGTGAGTGAGGGAGCCCAGTGTGGAGGTTGTGTGTGTGTGTGTGCGCATGTGTGTGTGTGTGCAGTCTTTGACAGGTGTTTTCAGAAGATTGTGGTCAGTGTGGTTAGGCCCAGGCAGCTACAGACGTTGTTTGTCATGTTCAGAAACCAAAGTCTGTGGGGTTACACTCACCTTTATTAACCCTGTCTGCTGCTGCTGCATTCAGTCAGGATGTTTCTTTTTATCAAAGCCAAGAAAATAGCTTTTTCTCGAAAGTGCGTCTGAGGTAAAAGCCTTACTCCTTCCGCTCAGTGATGGAGCGTTGCAAGTGTTTATCATGCTGTGTTTGTGACGTTCGTAGGCCAGAATGCTATTTAGATATCTGCCCTCTCTGATGCCGGCTATCCCATCAGGCAGAATGGATTTTATTATGAATTTATTGCAAAACATAGGGTTAACACAACCAACAATGTTATTCAGTTGTATCCTGTTTCCCTGTCTCGGCCTGATTTGAAATGGTGTTTGTGAGGAGTGCTGACACAGAGAGTGCCTAGATTTGCTCTCCCACAATGCAGTTGTGTAGGGTGACCTTCTTCCAGGGGGAGCAAGGGTAAGGAAAATACTGACTATTAACAGTACCAGGCAGCGAGGAGGGAGGGCAATGGATCCTGCACAGCATCCAGTGTAGAATAATGGTGGCTCTTGACTTGAATGACATTTTCATTTTTCTATAACCATGAAAGATGTCATAATCTCTTAAACCCACCCGAGAGAAACAGGGAAATAACACCACCAGAGAGAAATGGGACATCGATAAGCACCTTCTTATGTGTCTTGGCAGAATCTTTTCAGTTGGCGTTTTTTTCTTTTCTTTTTTTTTTCTTTTCCTTCCTTTCAAGCCGGGTTGCAGTACATGCAGCTTGCAGAATCTCTGAAACTCTGATAAGCACACCTATCGCCTGAGCAGACAGGGTGCAGTACGCAAATGAAACTGATTTTGAAGAAGAAAAAAGAACCAAAAAACTAGAAAATCCCCGCTGTGCGTGACGTTCAGATGTCTCCAACTGAAAAATAACCCAAAAAACGTGGTTGTAGTCTCACTTCCTCCCGAATACACAGTTATGAGAAGTGATAAATGTGATGAATTTTATATTAATTATTCATAATCAAACTATTAAAATATAACCTCCTCAGGGTTCCACAGAATTTGGTACTGAAATGAGACCAATAAAGTCAAAGGTTTATTTGTTTTGTTGAACTTGTTCTTGTGTTTTGTGTAAGGGCTTTTCCACATGTGTCAATCTGATGAAGTGATCCAGTCCCTTTATTTTCCCCCTGTAGAGAATTATGAATGTGTACAAGGACGGTGAGGTTTCCATAGCATCTGTGTGTTCAAGAATGACCCTTTGGCAGAACAGGGCAAACCTGTTGTCTTACCAGTCCACACATTTTACTCATCGATCCAGACTGCTGCGGTCAACAACATCATTGTGAGATATTGCTAGAGTGTTACATTCATTCTCTCTAGTTTGCATCAGTGTAACTGAAATGGCAGTGTTATCCTGGATTACGCCAGGCTGTGTCAGTCTTGATTCATGATTAACTTTTTTGGTCCACAGATTGATGAAGTACAATTCTGAGGTCATTGATGCAGTTTTCTCACAGGCCACTAGGATGTCCCTCAGCCCAAGAAATCTCACAATAACGCTGTTGTCCTCAGCTTTTCACTCCCGGGAATCAGGAGTACAAGGCTATAAATTTCTCTCTTATGAAAGTGCAACTGAGACCCACCCATTATAAGACTGCCACTGAACATTACGTACATGTTATTGTGGATCTCTTCCATTGGACTTGGTAGGCCATTCGAATGAAATTCAGAGGCTGTGCAAGACACTCGGTTGCTCTTTTTGGGATTGTTTTTGGTCTCCAGGTATACATCGATATACGGACTGTGCGGACTGTGTGTGTGTCGGGTCCTGGGATTTGGGAGGTACAGGGCTCCTGACTGTGCAGAATTCCAGCGGCTCTCTGTGACATTCTCCTCTGCCTGTTTGGGGGGGGTGTCAATGCAGCTTGCGTGAAGGAAGTCAGCTGCACCTGCACCTGTGGCTCCTGTCTGTGCACAGCAGCTCCTCCTCAGAGTGTCAACACCTGCCTAGATATCTCCCTCACTACTGACGTTATCTGAGCAAACTCACGTCACCAAAAAATAAAACAAGTTTAGACAGCGTGTCACGGTTTAAATTAATCCCCCTGATTACAGTACACACTGTCTCTCACTGTGATTTATTGGGAAGGTATAATGTAATGTATAAAATTACTGTCTTCGGGAGCTCTGGGGTCATCTTCCAGGGGATTAAAGCCCTCTGAGGAAGGATTCTGACACAATATGTCTATTACTCTCTTATTATACTATTATTATCATTCTTTAACTGCTTGAAAAATACATTTGCATGCCTTGGGTGCTGTAGTTCTGATATAAGGCCTGTGTGTGGATGGTGGGGCCTTGTCCTGTCTCCATCACTCCTGTTGTTGACCCAGTGGGCTCCTCTCCCTGTTGTTGTCATCTTCAGGCCAGTGCTCATAGCCTGGTGCATGCCAGTGTGTGAAACTCTAACATCTCTCGCTCCTCCTCACACACCTCAAGACCTGAGCCAGACACCCCTCCTGCCCAGGGTTAGAGCCCCCCCAACAATTCTTATCTAGTTTGTGAAAGAAGAAAATAAAAATTATACACAGGATCTGCACATTTTTTCCGTGGAAGGAGCGATAGACGGAAATGGCAGCTTCTAATGCACCGTCCCCTCGACGCGGCTGTCATGTTCTGGCAGCTTTTGTGTGGTTGGCATGGAAACGCATCCTGAAGCCTGGATGAAGGGGCGGGAGGGGAGTTAGTCAGTGGCTTCCTGGGTTCTCTGGGCATGGCCGGTGAAAAGAGTGGGACACTGTGGGGCCGGGAGTGTCTGTGTCGGCAGAGGAAGAGTGTTTGAATAAATCTGTGTGTAAGTTAGGTTGTAGTTGTGAATTTATGTGTACCCCCCGGACGTCAGTATCTCCCAAGTGCTCCCTGGCCCCCGAGGGGTGAAGCAGGGCTGTCTCAAGGGTCAGGCTGACTGTGCAGCTGCGGGAATCTGTCCAATAGGCACCATGTCCAGGAGTGAATCTGCCAAACATAGGGCCTGGCTACAGCTCAGTTACGTCCTTTCATTGGCCACGCGTGACAGTCATTTCCCACCGGATATCAGCTGGGGATCTAGGAGCTTGGAGCCAGATAGACCTGGACATTACATTTACCACAGATTAAACTATATCTGGAGGGGATTCATCATCAAGGAATTATTTAAACATTTCAGGATTAACCCTAGTAATATTTTTCCCCATCCTATTAACATCTGTGCCATGTGGAACTAGCCCAGTCTGCCTGTATCCAAAATTAAACCCTATGATACAGAAGACCCCAGTGATATAGAGTGGTGACACTGGCAGTATCTCAACAGTTTAATGGCTCAAGACAAGACTGATAGGGCAGTTGGGATTACAGTTTGAGCTCTTGGTTTAGCAGGAGCAGACCTTTAATCTCAGCAATTGCAGGTGTTTGACCCACACTCCAGCAGTGACTGGGCTTCCTGCTGCTGGGTCCTAAACCCCAGGATGACACGGCTCAGACAGCGAGACCTAGCCAATCCAGTGTACTGGCCAGATCTTGTTTGTCAGCATATCTCACTGAGCTGGCTTTTCCAATTTAGCTTGTGTGTCACTTAGCTGTGGCTCTGTGTGCAGGAGGTCAGTTAGATAACCCTGTTAGATCGGTGGGAAGACTTGGCCTGTCTTTAAAGTGTGCTCGTCAACTGGGCTGTGAAAATGGCCTCTGTCTGCAGACATTAATCTCCAAGGCAGTGTAGAAAATGGCAGTACTGAAACCATCCCAGTGTGGCTGGCAAAGTTTCTCCATTTGTCAGTTTCTATATTCTCCACTTCCTGGTTTGAAGATGGTTGTTGTTTAAATCTTTTTGTAGTATGTTCCTTACTGAGCAGCTGAATTCTTATGTGGATTCAGCTTACCCAAAATAGTCCATTCAATGTACACCAGATTTCAAGAGGAAAAAACTATACTGGCCCCTTTGTTTTACTGTTTGCACAGGTGTGCTAGTGCCAAGAAATGCTTTGGGTCAAATAATCTGCAGAGTTATGCATATAATGTAGAAATTTTGCAGAATTGATCCTTTTTTTTAATCAAGCTTTTAATTAAGTTCAAGTGTGAACAGGCCCTTCTAGACTCTGTCTTGTGGTGAGCAAGATAAGAGTCCTCCTGCTTTTCAGGGCCTGTAGTTCAGTGCATCAATCTCTGAATATAGTTGGAACCAAGAAAATGGAAGCAATCAATAGCAACTCACACTGATTTATTACAGTCTCTCTGCATACAGGCAAATTGTTAATTCATCCTTTCAGGCGGAGACACTTAGGATTAATAACAAAAACAACCAACAGTAACCCTCGGCCTGTATTAAGTAGTAGAGCCCTGACCTCTGAAACTCCAGGAGAGGAATGAACTCTGCTTAGGAATTGCTGACATTGTTCTCCCTACGTTTTGCTCACTTCTGTTCTCCAGTGACACCAATGCGTTGCATTGAAAAAGACTCAGGGGGGAACTCTATAGAACAGGATGTGAAATAATTAAAATCCTGTTGTGTTACAGTGGACACAGCTACATTATTTTACTTCTCAATGAGGTATACTAGGCAGGAGTTACATCAAGGGATTATACAATTCATAAAAAAAAAACAATTATACAACAATTATGCAACTTATAAAAAAAGAATCCCAGCTGCAAGTTTATACTCTTTATATTTTTATTTCCCAGCTGTGGTCGCTGTGTTGTTTTGTCAGGCTACTGCAGCTCTCATTTCTTGTCATCTATCATTTATGTGATGAAAAAAAGTTATGCATGACATGCCCTGATTTTCTTAATTTTAATTAGCAAGATAATGAATTCTGAGCACTTGACTAAAGTTAGGTGTCAGACGATCTTCAAAGTGAAAGTGTTGAGGGATGCTATTACGATTCTGTTTGTTGCAGAGACAAGGACAACCCCTCTGGCTATCCCTCATTAAATCTATGCAATCTCACTATTATTTTAAAACCCAAACGGAAATAAAATAATAAAACCCAAACAAATATGAATCATATCATGCAAGAGATGGATGCAGTAAAGACAGAACAGGACAGGACAGAAAATGGGTTTCATAGCTATCTTAAAATCGATGAGAACAGCTCAAGTGTCTGAAAGTTTGTGGTAGGATTCCCAATTGTAAAATCATATTGAACTCCAAACCTGCCTTCTGGTGACGGGGCTATAACTGGATTCTCTGGTATGGTTGTCACTCTAGTTGCAGTTTCTGTGACTTAAGGCTCTTTTACACTTTCATTGATGTTAAATTACGAATGGCTCCTGATTTTAAATCACAGCTGTAAACCTGATTGGTACAGTTTCCAGCTTCAGCTGAAAAGTAACAAAGTTTTCTGGTTGCTCCTGTCAGAGTCCTGTTGACTGGATACCTGTGGGGGAGAGCTATGCTGAGCCGTCCAGCACAGTCTCCTGGCGCTCACACGAATCGATCTGCCCTTTGATGAAGTACAGTAATTTTGTTTGCCGTTATGTAACTGACATTTGTGGGGCATCTGCCTGCTTTGCCATAAGTGGTAGAAGGCGTGAATCCTGGCTAATGAATCTGTCGGGAATCTGTGTGTACAAGGTTTGTCATCTTGGCAATGGACTTCGAGGAATCAATACACAATAAAAGCCGGAGGACCGCTCTTACATAGCAGGAAGCCAGGACAATTCAGCTATGGTGCAGAGGAAACGAGGAGCCACTCGCCCGCGTCACACTGAATGTGTTGTAACTACAGCTTAAGGCTGTGTCAGAAATGTTTCAGCTGTGTCAATTGTGGGTTAAGAGCCCGATTTTCTTTTCTGTAGTTCTCTTTCTTGGAAACGTTTCTGGTTAAATGGCCTGATTTCTGTCACTAAAGTCGTTGCTGACTTTGATCTCATTCCTAAAAGTGGTCCTCAGGCTGCAATCAATATTCAGGGCCGCTTGTCTTCTTTTGTCCAGCCTGATTGAGACCTGCAGCTCTATTTCAACCACTCACTAACTGGCACACAAACTGTGGAAACTCGCAGATTTACTTGAACATGTAGCGTAACCTGCATCACATAAAATGGCATCTAGTTTCAGTGTTGATATCAAACCATAATTTAAAGTTTTTTTTTTTTTTTAAGTAGGTAATGTGATGGGCATGTTAAATTGTGTCTGTGAGCCAGTGTGGAGCTGTGTGGGCACCAGACAGAGCTTTTTGTAGAGCCACTGATTTCTCTGGGTAAAGTTCAAGCATTTTATCAAAGGCACTCTATACTAAGTGCACTTATTTATTTTACATCATTACTTGGATTTCCTAAGTGAAGTTTGTTGTATTTCTATGCTTGGTTCTTGTACTTTCCAGTCCTTGGCTGAGCTTGTCCACTGTTAACTCTGACCAAGCTGTGGCCCCACTCTCGAGTCTTAATGCACCGCTTTCCCAATTTCCACAAAGTCTCTGTGCTCCTCACGGTTATTTCAATTTTCCTTCTTGCGTGCATCTCACACAAAATGGCAAACAGCCTGACTTTGACTGAGCCAGTTAGGCTCCCTAAGTGCTGCGATGTGTCTAAAAATGATTTCTCCGTGTCGGTTTTATTTATTGATATGATTAAAATTTTCAGCAGATGGGCTCAGACTCGGATCCGGCTTGTGCTGCCCCCAGCCGCCAAGCCTTCTCGGGCTTCACAGAGTAATCCGGAATAAATCAACAAAAGGTGGAAAACTTCAAACAAACAGCCAGGAGACTGGAGAGAAAAACAAATACAATTAAGAAAATGGTTTGGGCTTTAAGATGCCATGAAAGGGGTTGATTGGATTTGATGTTGATTGTTTAATTCCTCCTGCTTCTCTCAGGGGCTGTTATTACCTGGAGACGTTGTGCGTTCTGATACATAATCAAGCACGTCCATCTCCCCTCAATCACCCCCGGCTCTGTGGGATTTGAGAGCTGCTGTCAGTGTTCATGCTGGTGACTCTGATACTGCGACGCCTTCTCTTCCTTTTCTTTGCCCTGCTCCTCCTTGTTTTATTTTTCTTTTAATGCTGACACTTCCTGGCCATGTGTTTACTGGATTGTCCTTTATCTGCCTTGCCTTTGCATTGATAGTGCCCACGATCACCACAGTGCTTTGTCTGAGGTGATTGAATTTTTCCTGTGCTTTATTCTTAGAAGTTAGATGTGAATTTCCCTCCTGTTCTCCTTTGTGTATATGTCAAGGAACTTGTTCGGTTATTTATTTATGGAGGGTTTTTTTCTGTAGTGAAGGAATTCTACCATGACTGAAGAGCACGTTTAGTTGTGGCAGAGTGCTTATCTTGTTGCTGGATTAGACATATTTCCATCTCCGAGCTCCAACCAACATGTCCCCGTTAAGGCGCTCCTTGGTTCCCGAGTTGCCGCCCCCCCACTGCGGTGCTGAGAGTGAGTGGCCCTGTCCTGTGCCACTCAGCCTGTGTTTGTCTAGCTACCCCCACCCTCCTGTCTATCTGAGCAGCTTCAGGGCCTCACAGCTCTCTTTCACTTCCTCCTCAGACATTGCCTGTTGTTTTTGTGTCTGTCTCACCCGCTCAGATGTCTGAAGTCAGTTTGTACGCCGGTGGGGTCTTCCCTGCTGGGCAAAAAAAATTAAGGACATCTCTTTGTAATTTTGGTATTTGGTTTTATTTCCACACAAAAATTGTATTTCTTTTTTAAGTATATTGATGTGTTTATTTATTCATTTCATGAGGTTCGTAGACATTACCATCCCCATGGGTAGACAAGGAAGCCAGGAGCGTTGTGTGCTGTTCAGGAGTCCATGAAGTGCCTGAGATGTTTGCTCAGGTGTGATGGCGATGGGGATGGGAAGGAGTTGTATCTTTTAACACCTGTCAACCTCAAGGCTGTTGTTCTGAGACTTGAAAATCACACTTCCATTGTAGAAAGTGAATATATTGGCCTCAAATCCACAAATCCCCTGCAAGATCATGCCCGTCATGGTCAAGAAAGTTGAGCTTCTCGTTTCCTCTCTGCCGCACACAGGTCACAATCAAACTTTAAGAAAGCATTTCCCAAAAAGAGCTTTGCGATTTGTTCCGGATGAAAAACAAATCGGCAGATCTCATGAACTCCTCTTTAGTGCAGCGGCAGCAGTTTGGCCACTGACTTAGCACCTTCCATGTCAGCTGAGGCACATCTTATTCTGTAAGGTAAGGTAAGGTAAGGCTGCTCTCTCCCTCTCACTTTAAGGAAGAGGAAGTGACTCGGTCCCTGCCTCGGTCACAGCTGTTCCCCGTGGGGCTGTGTCTCCCCCGTGCCAGAGCTGAGTCAGAGAGGGTGCAAGTCATCTGTGCAGCAAGTGTTGTCGTGTAACAGTGGTAACACCACTTGCTGACTCTGGGGGGGGTGGGATGTTGACTTACGTTCCTTCAAAATTGAAATGGATTGTGGACCACTAGGAACAAGTCATGACTTTGGGGTTATAAATTATGAAGCATTTCGTTGAGAGAGAGAGAGAGAGAGAGATGAAAAGAAGTGGGTCAGCAATCTCACTATGGTTACAAAGAGAATTACTAAACAAAATAAAAATTGCATTAAAGTTGATCCTCATGCGCAGAACTGAATTATTATAAATGGACAGGCTAGTAAGAGCAGCAAAGTTCAGAGGTGATTACAGAGATTTAAACTAAGAGCAGTACAGTTAACTGATCTGCACCTGCAGGTTAACCGCCCCCTCCTCCAGTATCGGATCATGTGACTTGTGCTCTGAGCCCCTGAAATATCTATGTCTCCTCCCTGAGCTCTCAGGAGCTGGCAGTGGGGAAGATCACCCCCACCACACACACAGAGACTTCACACCAGCTCTCACAGACCCTGTCTCCTGCTCCAGATTAGAAATGCTGTTTCACCTTAGGGAGCAAGCCCCCCTAAAAAAAATCTTATAGAACTCAAGCTGTTTAAGTTTGTTTCGTTTTTTCCATCTTCACAAAGGGTAGTCATCTATTTAATTTTGTACTGTATTTTTGGTCTCATGTGGTATGTTTTTGTTTCACAGACTTTTTGAAAATAAATACATGCTACGTACTGGACAACCCTCTGTCCCCTGGCCACCTTGTTGTAACAATGCCTTTTTTGTTTTGTTTTTGTGGCATCCAGCTGATATTGTTTTTGCAACCTGTTTCTCTGCTCAGCTTTTAAACAGTGACCAGAAATGTGTTAGACATTCATTGAATAAATATAATTTGCTATAGCAAAGAGGATTCAAAAACAAAACCAGAAAACCGGGATATAGGCTTTATCAATTGTGCTGCAAGCCAGCTCACACTGAGATCTGAGTTCTCTTGGTAATGGAAAGACTTGATAAGAAACAGCCTCTCTCTCTTGGTGTGAATGCACAATGTGTGGGTGTGTGTATGTCTGTGTGTGTGAAACTGCTGTTTACATGTGACGTGTGTCTCTCTACGCGTTGTTTGTATGTATGTTGCGAATGCACTCATTTCAGCTTCAAACTGCTACCGCAGGCCTCCCGTGTGTGCCGGAGATGCACAATCCAAACAAGAGACAAATTCACTACACCCAAAGACCAGCTCCGCAGCACGGCAGTACACTGGTGAGGATCCTATAGTAACAGCACCTTAAAAGGCTCATATACATCATAAACTCGACTATGAATTGCCTTGTCTAAAAAATAAAAATAAAAGACTGGCAAATTCTTATACAGAAACCTTTAATTTATGTAACACTGTTGCCATGCAACAGTGTGCACTTGATACAGTACATAAAGGCTTAATAAGGCAAAAATGAGGGTAGTGCTGCTCAGTACAAAATACAATTTTAAAAAAGCCTCTGAAAAGATGATGGAGACACATTAAACCAGAGAGGAGGAGAGGGCGATGGTCCCTGCTGAAATAATTACACGATGACAAGAAAAACAGAGAGGGAGGCAGGCCTGTGTCATCGGGGGTCTCTGTAAGAGAGTGAGCTGGAGATAGAGAGAGAGAGAGAGAGAGAGAGAGAGAGAGGCTGAGCAGTAGAGGTGAAGAGGGAGAGAAGTATATAGAGAGATGGACTAAAAAGAGGGAGGACCTGTGCTGGAGAGCGGCTGAGAGAGGGGGTGAGCTCGAGAGGGATGGAGAGACCGAGCTCCCAAGAGGACCAGGCGGGGGAGACTCTTCAGGAGTGCAGGAGAAGAAGGGCGAAGCTTTTAAAAACAGGAGAAAGAGTACAGAATAGGGGCGGGCAGGAAGGATCTGAAAATAAAGTGGACATGAAGGGACCGTGTGGAGAGATGACTATGGAGGTAGAAGAGTAATGCTAAATGTGGGCAGCAGGGAGAGTGAATTTAAATTGTAACTTCAGTGTGGATTCCGCTAGTTCTTGTGTTTCACAGTGCGGTCAAGGACCAAAGTGTAATGTACCTAAAAAAAAAAGTTACCTTCTGCAAGTGCTGTAGTGTGCTGGGAGAATTTATTTTCCTGTGTGGAGAACGCCACCTACATGTCCACCACAATACTACAAGCTGCAACCTGAATGCACTTCATGCAAGTACAAATCTTACCAGGGCCGGCTATACTTCACTTCTAAAATTTAAGATCAGCCTTCACAAGGCCATGCCTGGAGACTAATTCGGAGGTCATGTGTACATCTACAGCTGGTGAAGTCTTGTGATTTTCAAATACATTGTGCTGAAAATCACCTGATATTAATGGTAGATGTGGGACTGGAAGTCAAAAGGGGAAGGTTTAAGAAATGTTACTTCTGCTGGGTCTTCACTTACCAGGGAAAGACTCCTTGTTGGTCTCCAGTGACATATTTAACTACAACGCACTTCCTGTAGAAGATTCCTACGAGAACCAAACAATCCCAAGTTTCCCCATTACAGCTTGCTTGTGTTTTCTCACAAATCATCATCGCCAATGCAAGATCAGTGACAGAGAACGGTACAGAGATGGAGGGTGCCAAGCAGTAATCACGTAACCCTCAATTGTTTCGCAAATGTAAACCCTTGACTACCTGAAACATGGAGTGAGTGAGTACAAAGCCAGGAGTGGGGGGTGGGGGGGGATTTGCGCAGTTTGTAAAGAAGCCCTTTGATTCGAAACACTTCAGAAAATACGCAGTGCCTTATCATAATATCCAAGAGGGTGCTTAATTTGAAACTGTTGTCCCCAAAGAAGTTGTGGAAAGGAGAAGTGTTTGATGATTTCATTTATGGGCCACCCTGTGTTGTGTATGACTGTGTGGGCAGCTGGAAGATAAAGACTTGAGACATGAAGGATATTGAATATTGAGATTGAGACCAAAAGCTCCAGCTAAACAGGGATGAACTTGGGCTGGACACTGGCTAATTGGCTGGTTCTTACAATTGGTAGTTTGAAAATTAATAATTTGTTAACTGGAGGCTACATGGTGAAATGTAATCTGTATTGGTCACCCTCTGATGACTATGTGTGTGTTTCTGTATTTTTGTGTGTTTTTTGTGTTGGGGGATGGAGTGGGGTTTGGCTGGAAAGGCGAATGTATGGGTGTGTGTGTGTGTGTGTGTGTGTGTGTGCCTGTTTACACACGGTGGACTGCAGAACACGCGCTGTCCTCTTGATACAACAGCAGTTCTGAAGGAATTATCATTGATGGTACGAGGGATAATATCTGGGTGACTGGGGGGGGGGCATGGGGGTGCGATGTAAACCTGTGTTTATGTGGTGAGGTTGGAGAGGGTGTGTGACCGTGTAGCTAATGTGTTAGGTCTCTAAGAATATCTCACAGTTACTGTGCAACGAGAGAGAGAGAGAGAGAGAGAGAGAGGGAGAGAGAGGGGAGGGAGGTAGGCAGGCAGAGTGAGTGAGCGAGAGAGAGAGCGTGAGAGAGGAAGACAGAGCTCGGAGTACAGCAGTCAGCAGAGAGCGTGCATGAGAGAGAGAGGGAGAGAATACAGCAGAAGAGAGGTGGAATTATTGGGGGAGAGGATTACGGGTTACGTGAAGCAGAAGAACTCGGACAAAATTAATACATGGACTCGAGTACCTGGAGGTGGGGGTCTTCGGCTAACACACGGAGGATCACACAAGCTCAATAAGTTCCCCTTTCCTGCATTGTAATCTGAACAGAAAAAAAAACAAGCATACAAGGATTTTGCTGAGGGGTTCAACCATGGGGACAGTGAGTGAACTCTGTGCCTCCAGTTTCCAAGCCTTCCTGTGCCCGAGCATCCACGCACCCCCTCCAGGTGGGTACTGGCTCATTAGTTACACCCTGATTGGTCTGACAGCCTGGCTGACATAACATTCACATATCTGTGTACAGTTCTTGTACAGTTTTTCTATGTGTGTATGTGCATGATGCTCATAAAGCAACAAGACGGCGGCAATGTGTTCTTCATGTGCCCATCTTTAAAGTTTTATAAAAGCCTGCATTGCGTTCTATCTTTAAATGTATTTTCCCTTTTACTGGAAATTGTTTATCAGGGTGCAGAGCCCTATAGGATATCCCTGCAGATATGTCTCGTTGAAGAGTCTTGCTGCTTGAGATGATAAAACTTTCTCACGCTCAGCTGGGAAGAAAACCACGTCTTACATCCAGTGTGGTAATTATCTGTGAACCTGGGCTTAAACTGGTAAGCAGTGTGAGTGCTAGTCATAGATGCTAAATGTTTTGTGTTGTTTCTCTGTGTGGCAGAGCATTTCTATTTAAAGTATTGTACAGTGATGGGGACTTATTTTTATCTTGTTTTCTGGAAGGGTTTGTGATCAGGTTTGTAGAAGGTTTCAGGGTGATCATCCAAAAACTCTTAGTGCAGAATCCCTGAAACATCTTTCTTGTCTTTTCCTTCAGAAAGTGTGACCTTCTGCCACAGCATTGGTGAAAGTCAGCACGCTGTCGCATCAGCTGCTCTCAAGCATGGTTGTTTTCTCAGAAAAGCCCAAATCGAAAGATCCAAAAGACTGAGTTTGTTAGTTAGTTTGTTTAAGTTCTCTATCAGTTTTGTCTAGTACTACGTAGGAAGTAATGTAAAGGCATTTATGGTGCAATCTTTATTTTGAAGTCCTCTCTTCATTATGTGGTGAAAATCAAAAGGGCACTCAAGCTCTCTCTACAGTCTGAAAAAGGGGCGTTGGAAAAACAGGATTACGTTTCTGTGACAGTCTTTCCCATTGCATATAAACCTTTATTCCCCATGGCACATAGTAAACCCCAATTCCCAGCGTGTCTTTAATTAGGGACCACTGTTCTATTGTCAATGCCACAAAGCACCACACACACATCTTCACACAGTGCGTCTGACACACAGGCTGCCTTGCCCCCCCCCTTTCAGTCTCACACTGTTCCCCCTCAGCTGGCTCATCCCCTCTGAAAGCAGGATGTTAACACTTCTCATTTGACGTGCATCTTTCCAGAGAGAGCACCTCAGATTCAGTGGCAGTGGTGGGGCTGCTGAAATTACACTTATACTTGGTGTGCCGGAGACAGAAATGACAGGGAAATGCCTCCTCTCTCACTCTCTCTCTCAATATTCATCCTCCACCCCGACGGCACCAAGTTGGAGCAGACGTTTTAGCATCTTTTAGCGAGACTGATTACTAATTTGCTCAATTACACCAGACGTGCTTCTCGAGCGAAGCAGGCGTGCACGCGCGTTTGCAGAATGGGAATGGATGGCTGTGATTTTCAGCGTCAGAATGACAGATCGCCCCTCGCCACTCTTCCTAGCGTTCCCTCTCCTTCGCCTCCCTAATGTGTAACAAGAGAGCCGTGTTCTGTTTTTGAGCTGCGTCAGGTGTTAGGAAATCTGAGTTCTTTGCCCTCCTCTCTTGATTTGATCATTTCAGTGCTGTGACACCATCAGCGTTCAACTAGCATTAGGGAAATAAAGTCTATACCTACATATCACAGCCATTGAAATTTGGGCTTAATCTGAACCTCTTGTAGAAGATTTGCGGGCACCTGAAAGAAACCTGACTGATTTTTGGGCTGACAGTACACAGCATTTTGTAATCCTCCACATCTCCTTTTTGCAATCTGCACAAAACAAATGGCAGCGGCATGTCGAGGGGTGAGAGAGGGGTGTCTGCCGGGGTAAGCAGGGCTGCTCTGGCGCGGTCCCCCTGAGGTGCGCGCACACGTGAAAGCAGAGGTGTTCAGAGCATTACATAATCAACCATTTTCCCCATGAATAATGAAGGGGACAGGAGAGCAGCGGCCCGAGACTCTGAGTGCTCCGGGGGGCGGGGGGCGGGGGGGGGGCCTCGTGGCGACATCAGCACCGGCACCTCCAGTGTGACGCCTTCCCGTTTCACTGCAGGAACCCTTTCCACCACCCAGGCCCAGGAGACCACGTTGATGCACCTGTTGTTAAACTGGACCGCACTCTCCCTGCACCCCTTGCTTCCAGATGTTCCACTCTTGAGCTGGTCTGACTGCAGCTGGCCAAAATAATCAGGCTGAAGCACTAGGATCTCTTATTGCTATCCAGTACCAGAAGTGTAATGTGAGTTAAAAAAAAGGGGACAACTAGTAGGGGGACTAAAGCAGCAATCTCGCATGTCGTAACGAAATAGTTGATACTATGTGGAGACCTGCAAACATTACAGTCTTTCGGGCAGTTATGAACGGAGAGACAACATGGTGGTTCGCAGTGTGGTGCTCTGAACATGAGTTCCAGTAGTTCATTGCGCTTTAACCTGTGTGTGGAGAAGACGCAGGTCTGAGACGTGTACTGAGACGCTCTCCTATTAGTCATTAGTTTACCCGGCAGTCCTCAAGACAGTCGTCGGTAAACTCTGCCTGCTGTGGCAGAATGTATGACTAAATGCAGTAAACATTTGGAATGAGTCAATGCGCGCGTCTCTCATCGTGTGTCGTTTTCCACATGCGCTGCAGTTTCCTCTCTCCAGGTGAACTCACGGTGGGTGTTTAAGGGAAATCTCCTCACTCCCTAGCCGGCAGCACATCTCCGTCCCCCGACCTGTGCAGTCTTACAGATGGTCCTTGAAAGCACGTCGTTTGCAATGTCAGCCATAGCTCATCGGCAGTTGAGACAGACAGACACACACGCTCAGATGGACGTGCTGGAGGGAGGCCAAACAAACACACAATCCAAGCAGCTCCCTAAATAGAGGTGTCCATGAAGTAAAGCTGATTGGCTCGTCCTCCCTGCCTAAGCCCCTTTTATTTCCACAAAGGAGAAGAGAGGAGCATGGCTAATTCCATTAGAGAGCAGACAGTTGTTAAGGCTGCATTTCTAATCCCAGCTCCCCCCGCCTGCATCTCCTGGCAGTGAAAAGCCAACCAGGGCTGCTGTCTGCACACCCCCCTGTACTCTTCTCATCACCCCTCGCTTAAACAAACAAACTCATAAAAAATAAAAAGGCAACAAAACACTGACATCTATTTAAAATATCAGATGTCCAGACAGCTCAGACCTCAGAAACAATAATCCCTGTCACACGCCAGCCGTGGCTGTGCACACAGTCTCCTGCGGTGGTCAGACGGAAAAACAAACTGCAATTTTACCATGTTTTTTGTCTGCCATCGTTTCTTGTAGACTGTAGACATCCCAGACCCAAGGGTAGTTCAGGGCTTTGTTACAAGATTCCTACACATCATCAGGTGTGAGACAGAGAGAGAGACAGATAGAACCACACACACACAGAGACAGCAAAAGATGAATGGTATCAGTCATACTTATTGCCCGATCCTACCTATGCTCCCGCTAGCCCTGATTTAGAGCCACACACTGTTTAGCATAATCCTGCTAACTGCGCACTATCACACTGTTTTTCTCTGGTGATATTATTTAAAATTTTTGCCTTCACATTCTTTGCTGGAGGAATCAACCTGATTTTCCACCCTGAGCCCTAATAAAGAGCCGGTGTGTCACAGTTGCTGGCGTGTGGATCTTTATAAATGCTGTTTTAATGCGTCATACTGTCCAGGGCCCTGGGCTAATGTCAGAGTCTCTTGAAAGTAGCGTAGCTAAGATCCACTGAGTTCTGCACACTTCTAGACTGACTGACCTAAGCGAATGATTCCCATGAATGTGGGTCTAATGTGATGGTCGGCCTGGAGGAGGCGTACAGCCCGATACATGTTAAAACGAATCTGAAGTGGTAATGGCAATGTAATTGGTGCTTTTTAAAAAGCGCGGGGGAGGATCTGTAACAATTAACATTGCACATTCAATCGTGATGGAAAAGAAACTCCCGCTGGCCCGGAGTGAAAGGCTGGCATGTTTCGGAAACGCAGGGAATAAGAGCGAGGAGGACAAAGCATCAGGGTTGATGTGGAAGGTTAGCCTTTCATTCGCTGCCCTGTTTCCTCAGCATTCAAGGGGCTGTCAGCTCGACGGCAGCCCGCTGGAGCTTGATTACTTATGATAATGAAGGAGTGGATAATGATTTCAATCAGGGATGCAATGGCTTTTAGTCATGTTTCCCTTCATTTGCAGTCAGACGGCCTGTCATTCTGCCCACCATCTTCACCCCACAGCTCCTCTCACTCCACCCGAAACTGACTGGACACTCAGAGCCGCCAATCAAAGAGGGTGGTCTGACATCTGAGTGTGTGTGTCTGGAGACAGGTTCACCTGCTCTGCCATCAAGGAGGTTCCTATTTCCCTTTCCTTTGCTTATCTAGCATACCTGCACAATTACCCTGGTGATAATGACTGTGTGCTGCGATTTGTACCACTTGTTAAAATATGACTGGTCTTTGTATAATTTTTAAATAAAGATTTAAAACTTCCACCTGTTTTAGTTTAATTTAAAGTAGTTTAAAGTACAGGTATTACCGAGACTGTGATGTTTTAATGTCTTCAGTCTTATATCAGAGAAATGGGATGTGGGATTGTTTTTCTGTTGAGTCATTTGTGGTTATATTAGGGCTGTGAGACTAATGGTACTTTTCACATTTTGCAAGTTGTGGACAAAGTTTGTTCGACTGTAATTGTCGTGGTGCTTAGTTCTCTCATTTTGGTGCTGACTGAGGGATTCTGTTTCTGTTGAGGAAGGCCTTCATTTGAAAATGAAAGAAGAACTGGTCCGGTTATTCCAAAACACAAAACTGCCAAATTGTCAATTTTGGGGAATAACTTAAATTAATACCTAATAAAAGTGAAAGTTGCTATCTGCATTGCATTGTTTCAGAGTAAGGTTCACTAAAGACTGACCCTTCACACCACCCAGAGAACTTGGCATTGCTAGGACAGGACTTTAGCCATGAACCGAAATCACTCGACACACATGTAAAACACTCATGCAGAGCTCACACATAAGGTGCTGGAGAAGAAGAAGAGTAGACGGGCAGATTATCTGATGGTTATTGGAATTACATCGCTGTGCAGTGATGTCCTGCTCTGTGTTAATACATGGCTGGCCAGATATTGAGCCTCAGTTCCCTTATTTGGAAATGGCAGAGATCTTGTGCTACGGTTGCCCTTTCGCCAGGCCAGCAGCCCTGCGTGCACATGCAGCTGAGTGTGGGAGACCTCGGCTCCCCCTCTGTGGAAGGTGTGTGATTCTGATTTTGCTCTGCATGGTTTTAATATTTAATAGCTTCAAAGCTTTTTGCATGAAGAGCAAAGGAAGGAGGAAATGCACACCTGCCCTTCTTTGGGTGGAAGCCAGCGGATTCCCTGATTGCTCTGATTTTCAATACAGAACCTCGCTCTCCACACCCCCACACTGCCCACCACACCCCCCCTCTTCACACTTAAACCTCATCAGCCTGTACACCTCCTACCATGCAGCACCTCTGTTTCTGTCAATAACGCAGAGAGGATTAGGCCTTCAAACCTTGTTAAAACCTGATTTTATGCGTGTCTGATTTTCCTTTTGCTTTGCAAAGTTGTCTGGTTTTCGATGATTGTCATCAGGCGGCTGCAAATCACCACGCATCGCTCTTACTCAGGGTAACTCTGCTGGCCGACTATTCAACCTTAATTGTGTTTTCTGTTAATTCTTTCCTCTGTTTTAACCACAGAGAGGAAAAAAAGCTGTGTGTCATAAAATGTTTAGGTTTCTATCTTCTGAAATGGATACCAAGATGAGTTTCTCATTGCATGATGTCAGTGTGGAGCAGAGTATAACTGGCCCTCACTGGCCTGTCGGTGGCAGAGCTCTCGGCCCCGCTGGCTGTGTGTGTCAGTGTAGCTCGGCCGGCGGGCAGCAGACTCCCATCAGAGCGCCAGCTGTTTCCTCTCAACTGCTCTGTCCTGCAGGACTGCCTCTTTTCGAGTGATTGAAACTCAAGTGACTGCAGCCCCCGGAGCCCTGGCCTCCAGTGTATGCAGCCTGCTGTCAAACACTGTCCCCAGTACCCCTCCTGGGCAGCACTCTCGCCAGTGCTGCATGGAGATGATCGTGGAGCCACGGGGCAGGCCTGACAGGCCATAGTAGAGCTGTAGTCATAGTGAGAGATCTTGTGTTTAGATCAGAAATCAGCAGCACTCGCAGCATACGTTTTTTTATACGGAGATGCAGCTTCTCATTAAATCTCGTCTATTTATGAGTTGTGATGGAAATAGACATGTTTGACTGGTAAACATCTTCCCGGTTTACTATAATCGTACAGTAAAGCTTTTTTAACAGACCGTGTTACAGTGTTTTACTGTAGGTGTTGCTCAATATTTCGCAGCTCTCTCATTTGAAGTAGCATGCCGGCTGTTCAGCAGCTGAAAGAGATTTGAGAGGAAGGTGTTGGCATGCCACAGGCAGAGACACGGCTCTCCATGCAGCTTCAGGTCTCCTCCGCGTGTGGTGGCCAGTCCTTTTGAGAGACCTGGTGAGGTGACACAAACCGACAGCTCTGTGGCCCTCGTTCGCCCTGTGTTCACAGAGCCGAAATCATGGAGCCAAATTACCATGTGTACCAGTGCCATTACAGAACAAGAGCAGGTTTTAGACTGCACTTCATAAAATATTACCAGCTGTTTTAGGAATCGCGCCGTGCATTTCAAAAGACTTCCCAAGCTACGCTACATGGCACAATACTATGCTACATTGTGATAAAGCCCTGATTTTCATGGTGGTGTTCCTTCTTTTCAGGAGCCGGTCAGGTGTGTTTGCCTATTCAATGTCTAGGTGCTCCAAACTTGAAATATTATTATAGCATAAGCGCACACCTTAGAGAGTGAGGGAGGTATTTCAATATGAGATGGTATACATCCACCGGTGTGTTTTTTTTTTTCTTTAAATCAGTTGGGTGAGCTGCCTGTGTTTCCCTGTCGTTAAGCAGAACTCTCCCGTCCTCTCACTGCGAGCTGCGCGAGAGTCCGGCAGGGTCTCCAGCCACCACCACACAGCCAGAGATTAAAACCTCACAGCTGCTTCCCCTCTGTTGCACCAGCCCCACTCTGCTGCTGCCAGGCTCTTCCACTTTGCAAAGTCCCAGTTCCTACCACAGCTACTGCCTGGCTTCTTCAATATGAGAGGAGCAGCTTTTATCTTGAGTTCGAGGAGTCTGTGAACACCTGTGGCCACCATTCGTGTTCTATAGATGCTGCTCTAACATGCAATTTCATTGACGTTGTTTCTGCTAGCTGATCAGTCAATCAGAAATGTATTGATATAACACCTTTTATGCACAATAATCTATAGCTTAAGTGTTTTGTAGAAGACTTTTATAGAACGGCAACACATTCAATACAGGGACAAACTAACACAAATCGGCAGCATTTTTTTTTTTAAGAAAAGACGAGTACGAGTGTGAATCATCTGCTGTTTGCGAGCACTTATGTATGTGTATACTTAATGTATGCAGTACACACATTAATAAGAGAACATATCGATGATTTACTGCCTGACACGGAGAACGTGTTACTTATACTGCCTAATGCTGATGAGGTAATTAATACAGTGGGAATGAAAAGCGTTGTTTTTTGCCTCGGAGCGGGTGTGAGAAAACCTCAACACTTCGCTGGGGTCTACCTTTGGAGCGAGGCCTGCTGGGTGTACCGTGAGAAATCACAGGCAACACTGGTAGCTTCTATTGAATAAAAAGATCTGGGAAACACTCCTGTGACTCAAAAGTTAAATCCAAACCAAATAGAAACCTGATGCTTGCAGGAAGATATACAAACAGTTTGACAAGGCTTCATTACCATATTTGAACTTTTGTATATGGACTAGATTGAAGGATGTGCTTACGTTGTGGTTATGTTCAGTTCATAGGAAGGGTCTAATGGTCACATTTAAATAGTAAGTCAAAAATGTTTACTCAATTAGGAGACTGTTTAACTATAAATCAGTTTAGCAAAGGAATAAAGGTTACATTTTGTCATGGCCAACAGTTTTTTTTTTTAAAGAATGAGATCCTGATTTTCCGTGATGGGCAAACTGCCCCCTCCAGAGAAAATGAATTAAACAGCCATTTTACCCACTGTGTGCCTACAGTGCAAAAACCAAGGGCCTTACTACTTTTTTGTGTGCTTAATTAATGATGTGATGTTTCACACATTCCTGAATATGCAGTTTTGTTCTCTGCGGTACGGCCCGCGCATCTCACCGGTTAATAGACTCGAAAATGAAGACAGATTCTGACACGGGCAGACAAATCCGCCAGCTCTGCTCTCGGCGGCTCAGCCTCTTTCAAACTACCTTCATAGCAGGATGCTGAAGAGATTTAAGTGGGAGGAATCTGAACAGCTCGAGCTCCCAGGAAAAAAGCAAACAGCTCATACTTGTGGCAGGAGCTATGCAATCTGTATTAAATCTCATATAAGTCTACAGTTCTTGAATTAATTGCCTCCTAGAGAAGACCCTGCCAGCTGGTTGTGGGAGACTGTAAGAAAAGGCGGCACAGAAATCTCTTTGCTGTGTTTCCTCAGATTACCGACTCCTCCGCCCTAACTCTCTAGCCTTTTCCCTGACACTTAAGGCATTGCCTGATGTGCAAATGACTCAACCAGCTTGTGCTCCATAGCCTTCCTTCGTTCTTGTGTATGTGTGTGTTTTCTTCAGCTCAGTCCCTGGCGGGGAAGGTATCGCTCTCTCTGGGAGTAGGCTTTAACAACTTGGTGAGTTTTAAGTGTTTTTTTCTGCTCACAGACCCGTTGATGAAAGATAAAATACACTGTGAGAGATACCAACCTCACCATTGGCGGACACCATCGAGGTGACAGAATAGGGAAAGCAGGGGAAGGCTGGGTGATATACTGGGGATGATGCTGGAATGGTCTGTTTTGTCTCCTGTCCCCTCCCGTCAGTCCTCCAGGCTTTGTGTGTCCCTCTGCTGTCCAGGAGTTGAAGGGCGTGTGTTGTTGTGCTGTGATACAGGAAGTGGGTTTCCTACACTGAGGAGGTACCGCAAGCTCAGAGTGTGACAGAGACATAGGGAGCAGCCACCTGCACAATGCCTCCCATAGACACTATGCTTGATAGTGGGAACTGACATCTTCTGGAAAACCATACTGTTTTTTAATTTATTTTTAAACCACCTTTAGTTCCCCTCATTATTTCTCCAAACCACAGACTATGAGCACTGGATTTCACCTCCAGTTAGGAAATCACTAAGCCATGCTAACAGACCTCACTTCCCCTCACAGAACATATTTTTATTCTTTGGGAGTATTGATATTCAAATGTATTCAAACACTGGCGTAGATAACGGCAGTCCAGTAAAGCTATATTCCATTGACAGAGTGCGGTGTAACTGCTTTAGAGAGAGAGAGAGAGAGGGAGGGAGGGAGGGAGGACTGCTCTGTCTGTCAGTGACTTCAAAACAACATAAATGTTTGAAATGAAGAAACACGGGTAAGGAAATCCACAAAGCTGTTTATTTCAAAACACAGATTAAGTTTTCCCTTTTTTGTTTTGTTAAGCCATTTCTTTATTTCTTCCTTAACTGAGCGAGAAACCCCTTCAGAACTTGAAATAAAGAACAAAAATCAACACTGAAGTAGACGGTAGACTAAAGGTTTGAAGCCACCTTACTTCAGGTAGATATTAAAGTACAGTGTCTGAAGTTTGAAAGGAATTCAAATGGCTGCTGAAAGAGAAAAAGGTCAAAGTTCAAGTACATCCCTCTTAATCTGCAATTAAAGCTTGGACCCCTAAAAGTGGTGTCCCATATTCTAACGCAGATCTGCTGTATTGTGGCCCAGTTCTTCTGCTCATTGTCATGGGCAGTGAGCTTCACAGGTAAACAGATATCACTCGGGTATATGTTCCAGTTTACACAGTTATTGCTTAAGAAACGTCAGGTGGCAGAAGACATTTCTCATTGTCTAGAACAACACTTTAGTCTGGTGTCTGTAAACAAGAAATGCAATGGTTTTAGAAAGTAGACCTGCTCTGCTGTTTTTTGTTCCAACTGAGCTCTTAATTATGTAATTTAGCCTTACATTGCATTGTTAGTTCAGCTAAGAATTCAATTAAGCAATTACGATCTCAGATGGAACAAAAACCAACAGGACAGGGGGTCTTCCACAGGATTGGTTTAGGAATCCATGGTCTAGTAATGTATTGATCCTGAAGCCTCTTGAAGAAGCAGTGTAGATAATGTATTGTTTCAGTCTTGGATACAGTGAAACCATCCAGTTATTTGAAATCTAGTAATTAGAAGGTCATAACAAAAGGCAGCAAGTCTTTTTGTGATGTTCAAGCCTGTGTTTTAGTCGTCAGAGTCATTGTTGTGTTCCTCTGCCCTGTGGGGGGAAGCTGAGGTGTGGTTGTTCTGTTTATCAGCATGATGATGTTTCAGACTGGGTTAGCCCTGACTGCATCTTGCTTGGTCACTTCTCGCTGTGCTTCCGGTTGGTAGATGGAACATTTCTGAAACACAAAAAACTAGTTTTCCCCAGGAAGTGCTGAGACAGAGGAGTTTCTAGATAGAAGTGTTTCTATTTTAGGCCGCCAGTTATGGATATGTCTTTCCTCGGCACCGTGACTTATGCCGCGCTCCACAGTTACTCATTAAAACGGTGCTGTGGAGCCGAGAGCTCGGGGGAGAGCGTGCTATCGATTGTTAACCCAGCCAGCTCACACCAGATGTACTGCATGGGCTCAGCATTGACCATTAAAAAGTGCACTTGCCTTGTTAAACTCAAATAAGAAATGGAAAACAAAAATAATGCCTCAATAACAAAAGGCCCTCCTCTTCTTTCAGCAGCCTGCACAGTTTCCAGCCTGTTATTTACTGAAGGTTAAAATGTGCTATTGTATTTAATGCACAATGGTTTCTATTGTATATTGTTTATCAGTGTATATATTTCTCATGTATATAGGAGATTCAAGGCACTGGGGTTACAGGGCACTTATCTTATTTTGCCCCTAGCTCTTTTGCTGTATTGAGTGTTTTGGAGATTGCTGTAATCGCATGCACAATCAAGGCAGATAGATCGAACATCTCATTTATGTAGATATTAAAAAATACAGTGTGATCAAAGCAAAGGCTCAACATCGATAAGTATCCTGTTCCTGCCCTATAGTCTAGTGTTTCTCTGAGAGGGTCTGTGTAATGCCTGGTCTCCTCTGCCTGTCTTCTGCAGGCGTGTGTTTGCAGCTGGCTACTACATGTCGCACACAGTGCCTCCTGCAAGAGTAAGACCCTCTGATCAGACGTGCTGTTTTTTCAGTTCTCCTCGCTGAGGTGTTATTGAGGTCAAAGATACCAGCCCCATGCGATGGTTTCTCATTCTAGGTCAGAGTGGGGTTTGGTGTTTGGTTAAAAATAAATGTTTGAAAGCTTTGTGTGCTTTTATTCTGTGGCTCAACTGCTGTGTCTGTTCTCTTTGACGGTGGCTGGGGATGTGCGGTTATTCCCTTTGAAAGGGGTCAGAGGACTTGTCACGCCACCCTGACATGTGTAAGTCATTGCATACATCCTCTGGTGCTTGGGACAAGCTCTTATGAAGATGTCCTTCACGTTGTAGAGGGCTTGGTGTGAGGCCTGAAGAAAGCATGGCAGCAGACAATGGGAGCATTTTGCCATCGATCCACAGAGCTGATCGGCT
This sequence comes from Amia ocellicauda, assembly GCF_036373705.1. NCBI lineage: Eukaryota > Metazoa > Chordata > Actinopteri > Amiiformes > Amiidae > Amia > Amia ocellicauda. The sequence continues at coordinate 25,081,490 of NC_089854.1, read as the reverse complement.
ACAACTGACCTTAACCAGACTGCCTGGATCCAAGCCCAATGGCAGGCTCCAAGAGGCTAGTCCTGTTTCCAGACCTGTCAGACCTTTTTCTTTTCATTTGGCATCTCCACAGCCTGTACTAGAGCCCCTTAATACACCTCCCTCTGAAGGAGTAATGGAAAACAATGAGTGAGTGTTTAATAACCTGGTGACTGAGGTATGCAGCACGATACTTTGTACTAACAAAGCCAGGGGAAGCTGGAAAATATTTGCACTGAATAACGGCCAATGTTCAAACGACTCGGTGCATTAAAGATGCTCAGGTCTGGGGATGATGCAAAAAACACTAAACAAGGAGACAACGACAAAATATATTGTGGTACGGTTGTGGGAATGCTGCCAGTCCTACAGGAGGGAGCAGCAAAATGAGTTAACCTGCTCGATCTGCTCTTGATGATGTCAGGGCAGGAGGATGTACAGATGTCAATCTCAGAAAATCATCAGCATGGGAGAGGATGAGAGTGAATGTATGAGAGCTATCGGATAGCAGCAGGCTAAAGAGGCCAACAAGTGTGTACTGTTCAAACTAGGCCTCTCACACAGAGAGCCCCTTGCTTGGGAAAGTGTGTGACAACATGAACAGTGATATGTGACAGAGTGGCCCTTACCCACAAGATAAACATCAACCAAACAGTGTTTGTAGAGAACTTTGTAGTGTTTTGGTTAAGTATTGTTTTTATTTTGTTTTAATTTGTATTATTCTTTATTTATTCAAATTCAAGTGATTGAAACTGAGCCGGCCATGGAATGGCCATGGAGACTAAATAGTTCTTGGAGCCTCTTTAACCTGGTAGCTGCTCAGACTGGCCTTTCTAACTGGAACTCTACCTCTGCTTGGTTGGTTCATTAATACCCATTTGAGGTTTTCAGGCATGGTAGGATAGGTTAAAGTGTAGGGAAAAAATATGGGGTCAGTTATGGACTGTAGCATGTGGAGTTGCCTGGTCAAAGCGCTCACCACTTAATATGGTCAGCTGTTGTTTTTTGTTATTCCATCCCAGTTTAACAAACTGTTTAAGAGTTAGATCGAGCCTCCTTGCTGCCACCTCCTGTGCTCTCAGTATTACTGTACTTCCCAGTAAAAAGAAGCCTCAATTTATCAGGTCTTTCACCTCATTGAGCCCCTGGCCAAGAAACAGATCAAACTGCTGAGTGAAGAACAAAGTCTGTCTGTATCTGTCAACGTAGCTCTGTCAACCCCATCTAATTGAATACTAAAACCGCTAGTTAATAATGAGAACTTTTATGATGGTAAAGTACAATGTAAGAGTGCAACAAGCATACCTTTTAATATATCAAAAACATAAGTAAGTATTGATCAAAGTACCCCACGTGGCACCATCTGTATTCAGGTTTGGACAGAGGAATTAGTGTAGAGCTGGGGTTGACGCTTCAGCTGGGCATAATAAAGGCAGCGACCCCGTCATCACAAGAGGAGATTAAGCACTAGTGGAGATAAGCAGGCGGGGAATGCAGTTCTGTGTTAATCCTCCCTGCGATTCCATTAGATCACCCACTCTCAGCACCGGCCTGGGATTACTCTCTGTCGCTTCCATGAGGAAAGTCACAGAATCGTAACGACTTAATTGAAAAAGGGGGGAAAAGTGAAGTTTCAAAAGAAAGCAAGAGAGCAAACAAAAGATCACATTTACAGGGTTTAAGAGAAGTGATGCTCAGTTAGGAGTGACGTTTCCCCAAATAGGATTTGTCCTTTACAAACAGCGCCATCTGCTGGCTCCTTTTCATCTACCCAGCCACTCTGGATTGTCTTGGACACATTTGAAGGTTGTTTTTTTTTACACTGCTTGTATTAAGTAACCACAAACATAGTGCAGTGGTCTATACGTAAAAGCTTGTATTTACAAAATGGCTGCATCATCCTATGACATCACCCAAGATCCTCACAGTCTTTCTCCCTTGCCCTGGCGGGAGAGGTCATAGTGAGAGGGCAAGCACTGGGACTGGGACCTGGCCTACACCATCTCCTGCTCTTACAAGGCTGCTGAAGCACAGGTAGTTCCACCACAATAGTCCATTTCAGGGAAAGTCCATAGGAAGGGGCATTGCTTGTCAATGGGAGCTGGGCTGTGCAGAAGGAGGAGCGGTGAGGTTTGGGGACCGGGGTATGATCCAGTCGATTAGTTTCCAAGCCTTCTTCCTCTCTGCCAGAGAAGACCATTTTGGTTGTATTTAGGTTGTATTTAGAACCAGTGCTGCTTTGGGGCCGAGTAGTCATGCTTGAGTGGAACAGGGCTGTGGAGCTGAAAGCGAAACCTGGTATTGTTCATTATTAATGAACAGTCGTTGGGAGATGCGAACAGTGTGTTTCGGTGTCATGAAGGTGACGGCACTGTGGAGACGTGAATGGGGGTTTCAATGATCACTGCCAAGGTGAGAGAGCTGCAGTGCTGATAGTCATTGTGCCGGAGCACGCTGATGGAGCTGGATTGCATGTTTCTCCACTGTCTCTTAGAAACGCCAGACTGTTGTTTTTGCTCCTGGAACTATGTTCAGTTACTGTGTAGCTTCTTCTGCAGTAAATGTTTAATCAAAAGCACACACCCCTCCCCTCCCTGACCAGGACCTTTAGAGTCGGTCTCTATTCCCCTTTGTGTCACTGTGGGAAAGGTTAAGAGTTGAATTGATCCTTCAATTGCAGAAGATGCAGAGAGTTAAACAGATTAATTTAGCACCATCTACCCCTGTGGCCAGCAGTCAGGCAGAGCTAATAATGAAATATGGCTTTGATGGAGCTGCAATAGAGACGGGCTAGCTGCATCGCACTGCACAACATCAAAGAGTCAGACCTCCAGGCATTCACACACATGCGCACACGCACACATACACACACACACACACACGCACACACACCTACCTGCCTGCCAGCCACTAACCTGCACTCGCTCTGACATTTCCCTTTGTCAATACACTCGCTCGGTCAAGCACACAAGCAGGCAATACACACACCTTCAGACAATCTTGCATACACAAATATACAAAGACTCATGCATGAACACAGGCACTCTGTTACAGAAACATACTCATTGGTCCTTCTATAACACACCCACACACCCACAGATAGGCAAGAAGACCCACTTAAACCCGCCGTGAATGTACCCTTATTGTACAGTGTGCACTGAAGCCGATACAACATGAATGATTCATGTTAAAACTTACTTTTAGAAGTCAAGCCTTTCTTGGGGCTCTCTGTGTTTAGAGTGTCTGCTGGGAACATATTTTTTATTGGTAAAGACAGAATCTCAGACAGTTTGATGAATTAATGAAAGTACCTCAGCAGGAGAAAGAAACACAGGTCTCTGAGGACGATTGGGCATTTTGAGTCTGTGTGTGTCTGGCCTAGGGGCATCATAATTTCAATAACAATGACAATATCAGGAGTATTCGGTGCTGACCCATAATTACAGTGAGTTCTTCGACGGTACTGGCAATAATTACAGGTATACAAAACTGTAACAAACCACTATGCACCACATCTTTAAGCTTGTTTATTTTAAATAACCAGAACATTCTCAAAAGTACAGATTAAGAAATGTTGATGTACAAATTGTTTAACGGTTTGCTTTCATTAGCAATTGAACTTTTTTGCAGAGGGTTATGCTATGTCTGTCCTGATGTGGAGTTTATACACTGTGGTATTTTTCAAGTGCGATTTGGATAGCTTGCCTCTTATCAAGGTATGGTTTCTCCTTCATGGTTTGTTAAAAGCACTCGAATTTGATTCGGTTTAATGTGTAATATCCGTGCAGTGGTGCTGTGTCTGTGTGTCTGAGTGGCGTAGGGTGTGTGACAGTGGGTTCACACTCTGCTCTCCACAATCCAGGTAACAAGGGACCGAGCAAGATGTACTTCTCACAGTGATGTCTGACAAAGTGGTGTGAAGACATGGCTCTCTGCCAGTCTGATTAAACAAGCTGTCTCTCTGTGACATGGGAAAGCCTTGTTATTCCCTGCCCTATGTGTCTGCAAAGAGAGACTTTAAATAGGTAGTGTACTTCATAACTAGACCCCCCCATGACATGAGAAATTACATCGCCTGTCCTGTCGCATGGGTCCTAGGCTGTTCTCTCTGCCCACATTGTGATTTGCCATTTGAACTACTCAAGCACACTGTAAGAAGCCCCCCTAGGCCCATTTGTCAGGCAGTGGGGGTGGAAAGCTTTTATTCCGTACGTCAATGTTCCTGAACCTGGTCCCAGCTTCGAAGCATTGCGTCACACTGAAGAGCTTCCCCTTCATACTTCCTCTCCATTGAGGACTGAAAGATCATCCAGAAACCCTCACTCGCCTCGGAGCAGGAGCTGGAGATGGTACAGAGTATGAGAGCAGCTCTTATGCTGTGCTGGCTGGCTTGTGACAGGGCTACCGCTCGGCGGGGATTTGGAGGTCTGGCTTTGGGTCCTGCCAGCTCTGGGCTCCTCACAGCACCACAGGCACTCCAGCCCGATAATTCTCTCTATGTTGGGAGGGAGTGATTGCTTAATTAGAGACAGATTTACTTCCCGCCAAAAAAAAGAAAGAGGGATTCTAAGTGTTTGTGTGCTGCCGTCTGTGTGGAATAAGACCCAAAATGGTTTACGACACGACTGTGGTAAAAATAGCATGACACTGCGTGCAGCGTGTTGTGAAAGGCTGCCACAGTCTTCTCGAAACACGCTCCCGGATACACAACCCACATGGTAGCAAAAGACGCCAAGTTGGATAGCAGACGTTACGACATCTGCCTTCAACAGTGACTTCAAACCCTCCGATGTCCCAGTTCAGTAAAGAAACCAGTGCATAAATGTTTCAATATCTCTCTCCGGCATTGTTAAGATAGAAGATCAAACATCCTACAGACATCTGTTTTCCTCAAAGTTCAGGCAGTTGCGGGATTTAATCTCCTGTTGAGCGTGTTTTATTGGACCCTATCAACTTCAGAATAAATTAAGATAAGTGAGGACAGATTTTGAAAACACACAGCATTTCTGCTGTGGAGTTTGCAGCCTAAATACATTTCTAGGTTCTTGAGAGTATTTGTCAGGATTGTGTACTTCATTTTTTAAATTTGATGACTATTGGATTGTACCTTCTACCTTCTGTACATGGTATGCTGTTATTTCTCAGTAAAACCTTAGAAATAGAGGTCAGAACCAAAGTGGTGTTCTATTAAATCATAATGGCACTAACCTATGGAGAAAAAACAAGCACTGTAATAGCTGGACAATTTAGTTCTTTACCCACTTCTGAAAATCCCACAGACGGAATTGTTATACTATTGCTAATGTTAAATACATTGTAAATATTGGAGCAACTGCCACAATACCAAAGAGAGCTATTCACAATCCAACAAATAGGAGATAACACTTGGAGCACTGTACCGCTCCTCCCTCAGAGCAGTCAATAGAGCCAGGATGGACGTTGGTTGGTCTTCCAGTTCATCCCGAAGGTGCTCTTTTGGGTTGGAGATACGAACGCTGCACAGGTTGTAAAATGCTTTCAAATTCTTCCCCTCAAACCACTGTCCCATGGTACTTTGTCGTGTAGTTACAGGCCAATCATTGCTGGCAGGCAGTACACTGTTCAGAACAGCCAGATACACTCGGCCATTCTTGATGCCTTTACAAAAATAATCCTATACAAAGCACATGAACTTTGGTAGAATCCCCTACTGGTGAGTCTCCCATTACTAAAAGTCAAGCCCCACACCAGCCAGGAAAACATTCTGTGGGATCTCATCCCCTAGTTGCTGGTTTACAGGGCAGACACACACTTAGAGAGGACCGGTACTGCGACAGGCTTCAATACAGTACAGGTTCTCACTTAAAAACACATTTTCTTCACTAATTGATTTTATAGATTGGTTGCCTTCAGTGTAAACCTTTAGACGCAGAACACGTTTTTTGAGCAAAGTCAGCAAATATCACTCATAACACTGCCATTCACAAACCACAGGAATATGTTGTTTTAAAATGCACATGCAAAAAACGATGAACAGAAAAGTCATGTTTCACTGCCAGGTGCTTTTTTGGAGTTTGTTTGTAGATTCATCTGTTTTTTTGTTTTTTTTTCCAATTGCCCTGAGATGGAGTCCTGGGAGCGTGTCTTTTCGTCACGCACTGTTCATCATGCACATTTCATCACCAGCATTAATTCATCACCAATTTGCATATGCATCAGCAAATTGCATATTCAGTTAAAAATGCCTTGATCAGTCACCTGTTTGATCATGAATGCAAATTGTTTTGTATTAGTGTAAGGCACCGTGGTGTTGAAAAGCGCATTTTCTGTGTTGCCACAACATTATGTGTTAGCTGGGTTGCTGGTGTTGCGTTTAGACTGCTGCTGGCACTACAATTCAGCATCTATACAGTCTGATAAAAGTCTGTTTTGGAATTGTAGGTCATTAAAGAATATTCGATCTAAATCAAAAGAGACCGTGCGCGTGTGTAATTTGTAACTGAATATCCAAATCGGTGATGAACTGACGCAGGTGATGAAATGTACCCCGTGATGAAGTGTGTGTGATGATAAGACGTAGACCTGGAATCCCTCTGCTTCACACTGGCTTTTCTATCTGTAATCATTTCAGCTATAGAGTTTGATGGTGATTTAATCATTTGTGCTGTGTCTTTTGTGGTCTGCAAAAAGACCCCATCACAGGAGTCCACGGGGCAGTTCAGCAGGGTTAGACAGATCAACCATGTATGTCAATGTGTTCTCATGGACAGCAGGAAATGCTGTACATGCCAATGGATGAGCTAGGTGTGTGCTCAGTACTTTTGATCACACCATCTTAATTCACTCAGGTCCCCCAGATAACCGTGTATTGCCGAGCATGCTTCCACTGCGGTTCTGCAGATTTGAGGGCCAGAGTCTTTGCCATAATTATCCAAGAGATGTGTCTCGGCCACATTGGTCTTCTGTTAACATTATTATTAATTGATTTAATAATCTGTGTGCTTGTCAGAAAGGGGCATATCAAATCATTGCATGACTACAGCAACAGTGGGGCTACAAGGCACATCACCGTGACAACCGGGTCAGACCTGTCTCGGCGACCCCGGCGTCGTGTTGCCCTGTGCGACTGAATCGCAAGGATCTGTGAATGCTTCTTTTGATTTGCCATTTGTCCGACTCTCTGTGCAGTTAGAGCTTTCCTTTTGAGAAGCCGGCCCCTGTGCCGCTGCCGTGAGTCTCCCCCGCTCTCTCTCCATCGACGCTGCTCCAATCTGTTAATCCCCCTCCCAATCGCATCTTAACCCGTTCGGCTCCTAAGCGCCTCCTGCCTGTTGACTCGCTGCCTCCAACAGAGCACTGCTTTCACAGGGGCCATGTTTAATTAAGCTTCAAAGGACTCCTTAAATATCTGCACACCGACCCCGTGAACAGATGTAATTACAGCGGTGGTGGGAGTGACAAGCTCACTCCTGCGGGGGACCTGTGATTTATGGAGTCCATTCCAATTCCTCTAATTACTGTCTTGAGGCCTGATTGAGCCATTTCTTTCCTCCCGATCTTAATCAGCTGGTCAGATTGAAAGATGGGTGGAAAGCTGTCAGGATTGTAGCCACTGTAAGCCCATGCCGATGAACGCTTCCTCAATAGGAGCATTAAGCCTTAACACAGTGTCCTGAACATGAGAGAGGCTGGCAGATAAACTAATGCCCTCTGAAGTAACACCCCGTTTCCCCCACTGCCCAGACGCTAGACAGCCAGGACAGAAAGAGTTAGACAGAAGAGATTGTCTTAAAATGAAAATGTCAAACAGTTTGTTAACAGACTGATTCTACACAAATCCGTCTGTGTATTCTACATGAGTTCCTCCTCTCTTTCTTTTTTGTATAGCAGTCTTCAGAAAAGACTCTTCTGGCTGTTCAGCTGTTCACATGTTCGTCTTGGGGGAGTCGGGGGGGTTGTTCTCAGGTCTCATTTACATCAGCGATCTGAAATATCTCCTTCTGGCCTACGTGTCTCTCGCCCTCAGACTGCAGCTGTTTTCTCCTGACGTTACACTTCTCTTTGGGCAGCTGTGTTCTGGGGAGCTGTAATTTAAAGAGACAGACAGGAGTCGATTGCCCGGTGTCTGGCGGATGGGGTTAACCTCATGTTTTGGCTGTGTGCTGATGTTTCGCACAGAGGGTATTGCTTCACCAGAAATGCCAGTGGAAAGCAGAAGTGAGAGGGGGCCATGCTAACAGCTAGGAGCGTTGGTTTGAAGCAGGGGGGCATGCACTGTCTCACTCTCACTGCCAAACGCAAAGTCTCACTCCCACTGTCTCACTCTGTCACGGCTCAGATAGCAATACAGGAAGTGATTTCACAGCATTTTGAGCTCCCAGGCTTTAGCTACTAGCCTTTCATTTCAATTCGGTATGAGGTACAGAGCACTGTTTTGAGATGGGCTGGGTGACTTGTTTTTGTTTTATCCTGCAATACCTCATCTAAACAGAAGAGGGCAACGTAGCAAGTGTAAATGTCATGTGGTGATTGTGCAGACCCACGGTCAAAGCCACTAAACCTGGTTTCTTTTTTAACTTAACTGAATTTTGTGGGTTTATTTTATTTTTAGGCAGTCTCTAGTAATTGATTTTTGTGCTCAGTACTGTCACAACCTGCAAGGCTTGTGGTCTTTAAGCTTTAAGCCCTGAAAAAAACTGACTTAGAAAAACCTTTGACTGACACTGAATTACTGTCATCCAGCATGTCTTAAAAGGAGCTTGATGTCTCCATATTTCCTTGCCATTTTGGGATGTGAAAGTATTGTTGCGTAGTATTTTAATGACCTGGCTTTGCGGTGTGGGAGCCGGCTGTAGGGACGCTTGGAGTTGCGAGGACAGAGTCAAGGTGCTCTCTCTCTCTTCCATGCCTTCGTTCTTATCTCCTCTGCAGCTAATTTTCAGCGGCTAATTACAACCAAGATAAGATTAATCCAGACAAAGTCAGCCGAGTCATTATGTGTTCAGTAACCCTTGGATATCTTGCATGTGCCAGTGATGTGTGTTGCCTTGGTTACCACCTTACTTCCTCTTGCTGTGGGCTGCAGTGGAGCCAAGCGACACACAGTGGACGGCCTGACACCGACCTGACCTGGGTCCACACTCCTCCCCTGGGATTCTAGGAGGATGAGTGCTGAACGTTCATGCTATGGAAAAGTCTGGCAGTTTGTGCATGAGTTTCACTCTCTCAATGTGTTGGTACTTGTAAAAGTGTTTTTCTTTTAGTGTAGAGACTTATGTGAAATTGGCAGGATGAAAAAAACAGAAATGTGTATTTCCTGTACCAAGCTATTTCAATAGACATGTGACTGTACTTTGATTCTAACTGTAAGTGCCTAGCAACAGCCTTAACATTAGATGCACATCCTCTCAAATAAGATATCCGGCACAAGCAGGTATATAAACATAGCAGTGTGCAGAAATGTAATATTGGATTCATGAGGAGAACCGTACGAAAGCCATTACAGTTGAAACTGCCTAGTTGCTCCCGATACAGTAAAATAGGTCCCTTATTAATAATGTAATGTGTTTTTTTTTATGGATTTCTTCAGTCTATTAGTAGTAACATTAACAAATGTCAGCAAGGCTTTGTGAGGGGTTTAAGCCAAAACCCCAGACACAGAACATAATTCCAGGGCTATAAATACTGAGGTCCAACGTGTCTCTAAAGTGAAGACAAACAATAATAATTGTGGTTTCATCTGTAATCCCAGTAGATCTTGTAATTACAGCGCAGGCCACACTTAGTCTTCCTCTCCCAGGGAGAATGTGCGAAAGCAGTGCAGTCAACATACTGTCCTCCCTCTCTCCCTACCATTAATTTCTCCCTGAATCACTCGTTGAGACTTTCTCCATGTCTTCACTAAATAACCTACAAGAACAGAAAGCATACATGCACAGCATCCTCTGAAACACACACTTGCCAGTTTCATCCTATAGATCAGGGGTCGGCAACTAGGTTTGGCCTCGGGCCAATTTTGATCTCAGATAATAGTCAGCGGGCTGGGGGGTGGGGGGGGTGCTGATGGTGCTGTCGCCGCTAAGAGCTGGGGGGGATTATCAGACATTCTGAACTTCTAGATATTCTAGACTTCTAGAAGCACTGATACAAACCTAGAAGCAGACAACTATAAACCTTTGATTGCCATCAAAAGCCTCTCTGGCGGTCTGTGGTGGTACGGGCTGGTCTGTCTGTCTGTAAGTGCTACAGATCTGGGTGTCTCGCCCCCACATGGCCAGGCGGCCCAAAGTGAGCCTCCTGCTCAGAGCTCTGTAAACAATCAAACAACCAAACAAAGGACAGTGATTTTTTTAGCTCTCCACGATGACGTCACTCTCCTCTCCCTTTCTGCAGTGGCAGCCCAGAGAAAATATCTGTGCTCCACGCCTCGTGTATTGTTAAAGTGTGACTGCTTTTATAAGAAGCCTGACACAGAGATGAGAAAAAGCATTCTGAATTACCGAGCTTTTCTGTGGACTCAGAGAAAGCTGTGTCTGCCTCGGTGAAGACTCACAGACTGTGACATGTCACACATCTCCCCTCCACACTCCCTCCACACACATCTGTCTGCAGCTGCCAGAGCATCAATCAGCGTGCAGAGACAGGGAGAGGGCGATCCTCAACTCAATCAGTCTTCTTTAACAAGGAGGACATGTTTAATTGACAGCCGAAGAGGGTGGTGGGCAGGCATAATATCATTTGATTAAAAAAGAAATTTAAAAATTCATGAAAGTTAATGAGTTTTGTGGTGTGAATCATACTTTATATTAAATACAGAATCAGAGATTAGAAAAAAAAATCATCCTTTGTTTTGAAATTAAAAAATTAAAAATTAAAAATTAAAAAATAGCTCAGTGGTGTTTTAGCGATGCCTACAGAATTACTGCTAGGATAATTGTATCCTTTCGAGATCCTATTTAGTCCACCTCAAATGTTATTAATATTTTCTGTAGATCTGTATTTTGGTCTCTTTCTCTGAATATTGCAGGTTTCTGTCCATGTACATTAGGTTGAAAATATCAGTTGGAAAAAAAAACTTGATGATACTAAACCTACTCCTTATTTAGTACAGGTCTACTGTGTCCTATTATCACTCAGTGTTAGGGAGATTTTCACCATTGAGATTAATATCAGCAGTTATTAATTGCTACGGCTGCAGCTATCTTATTGAGTTACTTCCTCTTGCACAATAGTGTTTTAATTCAATTAAAACATAAAGACTTAATTTCCTCATCCCTGCTTTCATTCAGGAAATTATACTTCTCTTTTTCTTCTAACATACTGCCTTCATCCTATTTTGCTAACTGTGTTTTTTTTTCTGTATGTGTCTGAAGTAAGAGATCTTTAACAAGTTATCAGTTATGCATCGTCCATCACCTGGAAAACATTTATACTTATTGTGTGTTTTTACAAGCTGTACAGGGCACAGCAGCTGAAGTGCTCTTGAAGTGAAATCATATCACTGTTATATTCTCATTACAGTCTTCAGCCAGAGACAGGATGCCAATTCGATGCTGTCTCAGCACTGATCGCTGTTCAAGTGTCAGGTCCCTGTGTGTCCGTCCCATGTGACCGCTTCCTGCGCGGTGTGGGCTGGGAGCAGAAATATGTCTGCTCCTTTATTCTGAGAACAGATTTTCAGTTCTGAGTTAGAGATGTTGTACTACTATATATACTTAAAGCAATAACAATTCTTAAAGAGATACAAGTGTTTGTTACCTAGCTATTTATTTTATGAGTATTGAAGTCACTGCACTTTTAAAAGGTAGACTATGGTTTTTTTTTCATGCACATGGGTATGACGTGCCTCTCATCAGTTGTACAGACATTTCTAGCTGCTGAGTAACTACCTATCATTTCTTTAGCCAGTGAGAGCAGAGTTCAGATCCAGAACTAATCTATTGTATGAATCGGTTCAGGCCCATTTCCTCCCCACAACTTCTCCGTTTCCTGTCAGGGGAGTTGCAAGACAGCTTTGACACTTCCTATGACTATCGAGTCTCAATGCTTTCGGGACTCTCAGTTCGTGATGGCAATTTGACAGACAGCTGTGCTTGTGTGTGTCGTCCGCAGTGTGTTCTACGACATTCCTGATCCCAAGTCAGTGTTCCTGAGGCCTGAAAATGCAGGACCTGATAGAAACAAAAGGAGTCTGAGGAACAATGCAAGGAAAATATACAGCGGAAATAGCCCACATCATTTAATTCCTATGTAAAACAAACTCCTTCTCCGGCGGGGAATCTCTGAGTTGTTTTCTGAGTCACGATTATGAAGCCTGAGGGTAAAATAAGGGCTACAAAAAATGTAGCTGCTGCATTTCAGGGCATCGTCGTGGATTTACAACTGAGAAAGCATGGGTGGGTGGATTTGCTCAGAGTGCAGTTCACATTATTTCTGTCTCATACATATTCTCCTCCAACTCAAGTCTATACCCCCTAGTCACTCCTTTCTTTAATTCGTTTGCATTTTCACGTTTGTATTTGTGAGGGCGGCTAATATTTCAATGCACTCTGATTCAGGAGCAGGGATGTTGGGTATCAATCTAACATCAGCATAAGAGTAGTAAGAGTAAGCGGCCTTTGTAAGTTGTACACTTTTCAAACGCACTGCTACAGTTCAATACCATAATCGACTCTGTAGACCCAGGTCAGCCAATCTGCATACAGTGTCACAGGGCAAGAAGGGCCTTTTCCCATAGAATGTACTGTTCTGTACCTTTTAAAGTTTTTAAGTGTACATGAAAAGGAAAAAAAGCCTTCAGACTACAAGCTGCCTGTTCTTGTCATGTCTCGAAGCTGTGATGCTCATTGGGGGTGTCAGCTCGGGTCCCTAGGCTGAAACTCTAGGTTCTGCACTTCACACTTAGGCCTCATTAGGGTTCTGACAGCTCTCCTGTCCATGACATCATCTCGGGTTTAAGAGGTCTGCTGTGCACGTGGCACTGCTGCCACTTCATGACTGGGGCTGGCAATCTTAGCGCACTGTCACTCTCTGCCCCTTTAGGATCCTCTCCAATCCTGTGTACTATACAGTGATTTAGGTATATTGTTTTGGTAGTTGTTGTTTTACTGTCCATGGTGTCCTACAGATTTGAATGACACCTTGTTCAAAGTTGTGGTTGAACCCCAAGAGCTCCCTGTCTGTGGTCTACTAATCCTATCTCAAATAATAGTTTTCCATAAGTGTATTGATTTAAGGTTGCTAGAAGCAGAATAAATAAATAGTGAATTCACCCACACTTCAGTCAAATGAGCCATCTGCAAGGAAATTGTAGAATACACTCACAGAAGAAGCAACTATTGGGAAAGAAAGTCTAAACACTGCTATTGCACCACAGCTACAAGTGTCAGACACACGAGAATACACTTGACCAAGCTTTAATTTAAAGTTTTAATTAGGAATACAGTTGAATGTAGGAATAGATCTCACAAATACATTTAGATTATCTGTTGTTATTTGGAGAAATGTAGCTGTATTTTCCAATCAAATTCCATATCAAATTAGGGTTACATTTGGATTGGGGTTCAGGATGTTGTTTGATGGGGCAGGTAAAGTACGGACATGATACCATGAGTCAAAGTGAAAAGACTCTCCTTCCTGCTTTGCAATGCAGTATCGCAGTTCAGCATAAAGATTCTGATTTTAATGCTGGTGTTAGTTAATTTCAGTACCTGTACAGAGTGATGATTGTGTTGTCTAAGGTAGGTAGATAACATTTTGATGTAATAGAATAAGGCACACATGCTTAACTTACAATATTTTGTGGCACACCACTCGTTGTTAATTCTGACAGGAACTTACTTAATATCAATAATTGTCAGGTATATTTTTTAATGATTATGTTATTTTGTCATGTGAAATGTTCATGCCTAATGGTACATCAATGTTCCACAGCACACTGCATTAAGGTATTTATAAGTTTATGATAATGTCTGATAGTATTGATTGACTTGGATCTATCGTACACCCTTCGAGCCCACACAGTTATAAGGATTCTCATGTCTTTCACTGTATGATGTATCTTGCGATGAAAACAAAATGTCTCCTTTGTAATCTACAAGAGCCAGGCTCCTGATCAGGGGCAGACTTACCAATCTCTCTCCACACTCTGTAGGGGGAGTTGTGTATCATACTGTACTCTTCCCTTCACTCATTTATCACAGACCTATATAACTGGAGATGCAGTAATGAAGACATTGTAACACTTAGAATCTCAAAATGACTGTGTCAGCTGGCAGCTTAGTCAGGGTTGCACAACACTGTAATGTATTAACAAAAAGCAGTGCCATGCTTGGTTTCTGCACTGTAGCATCCACTGTTTCACCAAAATTGCAAAACACATGGGTCTCACTGGGTTAGGTTTCTGTTGTCTAGGAAATCCAAAACTAGTGGGTCTGTACCTCTTTATGTAGATTGTGTTTTCAAAGTAACAAAAATGTATTTGCTGCAGAACAACAACCCTAAGTGATAACAGGTGTATGACATCCCCCAGTGATAATAGCTGTCTGTTCTCATGTTGAGATTAGAACTTCAAATTTTGTGCTCTGAATAGCTTTTGAGTGAATTTAGATGTTTTATTAAGTGCTTGCTTTAAAAGCTTCTTAAGTAACATGGTTTAGATTTTATCAAATTAAAAACATTAGCCAGAAGAAGGCATAATGAGATTTTCTCTATTCAATGAAATAATTACTATAGATATTTAGTAAGAATATTACAGCTGGCTTGGGTGTGAGTATTGCCATAAATATGGGTAAATGGTAGCTGTTCACGATCAGCAATCAAAATCCTGCATCGACAAGATAATACATGCAGTTAAGACAGGAATGTTATATCGGCAAGATCAACATTGTTACCTTTTCTTACAGCATTGATTCAATCTCGGCTTTCCATCTGCAGATTCTTGACTTTGTTTGTGTCTCTGCGTTTCGTTTTTTTAATTAAAGATGTTCTGTAGAGGATAAACCAGAATGGCAGGGTATAATCATATTAATAATTGTGTTAATTCAGTTTGTATCTGGAAAAACACTTATGTGGTTAAGCTGTTATTCTTTAATACAGATTCACTTTTGTTATGAACAACAATACATTACAAATGTACTACTGCAGCAATACCTTAAAACCAAGTATCCTAGACAATAGGATTTGAGTCTACCATACATCTGTACACCATAAGATCTTATTACATTTTGAACTACAGTTATGTGATTTTAAGTTCCTCGGGCAATGTTCTTCAAAATAAATAATCAGATCTTGGTTTATTTTTAAAGCATGTTATATTTTGTACCCTCAGCATAAATCCTTTTGCCAGTTTTCATAAAAGTGTGTCCCTTGGCCCAATGCAGTATAACGTGACTCTCTGCAGCTGTCTTGACTTTATTAGTCAAGTTTAATATGCCGCCATTTGCCAATGTGTATACATCTCGGGCTGTGTGTGTATCATTTAAGCTTTTACCTCTTGGCACAGCATGTTACAGTTTTCCTTGGGTGTCTCTGTTCAAATTGATTGTAATCTTGCAACAGCAGTATTTATAGAAGACGTCTTTTATACAGTTGAGACATGAGCAGAAGAGAAAGGGTGGGGCGAGTGCAGTGTTTAGTCATGTGCAAAACCGATTCAGTTTATGTCACACTCCTGAAGCTGAATTACTTGAATCGATATTTAAATAACTGCTATATGTTGCTACTGCTCTGTGTGTTTCCCTCCTATTCCCTTGGTTCATAATGTTAGTATAGTATTGCATAGATATGTGAGACTACAACATGCAGCACAATCCTGGAAAGAGCACTTATATGATAACAAGGAAAATCAGAAGTGGGCACAGTGAGAGCTCTTGTGCAGACTCGCATAAAACGTAGATTGATGATTGGTTTTGTGATGGCATAGGGCTGTGAGTAAGTATGCTATTCTTGGAAATGATGTGGGGGGATATATAAAATGATGTTGGTCAAGAAATGAACATCTTGAATTGTGCTTCTGGTTTTGTTTATGATGGGGGATTGGCGCACAAGTTATTTTCCTTGGCTTGAGGCAGTTGTAGTTGACAGGTTCATTGTTTCCCCACCATAATTCCTTTTATGGGATATTATTTGTGGGAGAGGTAGTCAGGGCTATGAACTGGAAATTATATAATTTTATATTAAAATGATTATAATAAAAATGTAATAGATTTAGGTGAAGTCAAATGTTTCTGGCACAGAATCTGCTTTAATTAAATAAGTTATTCAACCGGTCCTAAGTCTAGTCAGTGTCAGCAGGGTGTTCTTTGTGGAAGAGGTCCAAGAAACAAACACTGCATTGTCCCTCTTGTCTGAGTTTTCAAGTTCATTAAACGCATTATACATCATACTTATGCAGGACATTTCATCTTGATTTGCAAAACAGAAAGAGTTATGTTTACTCTTCTTATGCTTAATGACCGAAAATGTCATTAAGTCGTCTATACGCTTTCAAAGTTTGATGTTTTGTTTCGCAACGTGTTGTCTTCGGAAATGCGGGACGGCACGTCTGTCATTCTCCACACCGCCCCAACCTCCCCTGCTTTACAACGGCGGTGTGGGTGGGAGAGAAACCCAACACCCACAGTGAGACAGGGCGGAATAAGCAAGCCTGTTACGCCCAGCGACTCGTTGGCAAGCCGCCCGTCCACACTAGGCCTCTCGCCGAGGCACCGGAGTGAGACGGCACGGAGAAGCGGAGACTGATTGGTCGGTTTCGGCTGCAGGTAGTCGAGGCCCCGCCCCGCCTGTGGTTTGGTGGAGCCTCGCTGCCTCATCCGGTGTCGGCAGCTGCTGCTGGAGGAAGACTTGACAAAAGACGATCAAAACAGTCGCCTCGGCGCCTAACTTTTCTCTCTGAACACAGAGATCGACATTAGCGACTGTTTCTGTCAACCCGCCCGGAATAACAGCCCCACAGCCTGGACACCATGGTGCTCAAATCGGAAGACGGAGTGGGTAAGTCGTGATTACTAAGTGAAGTTTGTTTTCGTTGGAAACTAGTGGAAACAAGTTGACGGTCGTCCCCGCTAATGTCACTTTGTTTTTTGAAGTTGTCCCCCACGCCGTCTCTCCTCTTCTTTCATATTATAATAGAGCGATTGACACGGAGAAAACGGCCCGGGGGACGTGCCTGTGGGACGGCCAGTGCCGGGCTAATGGTCGGCTCATTTTCCGCCGCTGTAGTACCGGGTCTGCTCAGCAGGGGGCGCCGCGTCCGGTTTCACCAGCGTGTGCAAACATCATGCACTTTGGAAAACAAACTAAATAAACGTGTAAATTAAATCCTATAATTTACTTTAAACACGAATAACCGAATAGATAATGGTCGTATAACATTGTATACCAGTATACATTATAATCCGTGAATTTATAAATGGAACCTAATTTTCATTTTTTATTTTTTTTATTACAAATTATTTATAAACGCAGTACGTCATCTGTCATATATATGTTCACTGGCACATCTAGTTATTCCGAATAATAAAATGTTCACTTGTATTGCATGGTGATGCATCGATGTTATCTGGCAGGATAAGTGAAAACAACCGCATGCTTTTCCGTGCAGGAATGCCATGCGTGTTCCTTCAGTCCGGGCCAGTGAACTGTGTATTTGGTGCTTTTGTGATTTAGCAAACTATTATGTCAAGTAGCCAAACAGTGTTAAGACGAGGCGTGAGATAACATATAGTGCATTGTGTGACACTTTGTAGGATATGTAATCAGTCACTGTGTAATTTCATTAGGTGTCCAATATAACTTTAATTCATTAATTTATTTAGTTAGGGGGCTATTGAGAGCAGGAACCAAACCCTGACATTGCAAACCAAAGTGAATTCCTATGCATCACAATACCAGAGTAGGAATAAAAACAGGAATGGATGCTAATGTGTATTCAAAAGTGTATTCATCACACAGCTTTAATCACACTCGTTTGACCATTATCCCCTTTAGCTATTGGCCATTAAGCTTCGCACTGCTGAAATCAGAAAGTATTAGGCTAAATCCGCAGAGATGTCTCTATACGTGTGTGTATATGTATATATATATATATATATATATATATATATCCTGTGTTTTTAACCCCAGTTGCTTTGCTAATCTGAATGTACTTGGTGCTTTTAAAGTTGTGTAGGATCAGCAATTTTAAGAAGCACAAGAGTGGATAATGTTGAAATCACAAACCATTTATCTTTTCCGATCAGTTGTTTTATTAGAAAGATATCCTGAAGGGGATTTCTTTGGTGGGGGAGGAGAGGAGGCAAAAACTAGGTTATATTTTATGATGGCCTCCATGCACTGAATACTCAGATAATAAAAGTAATGGGACATCAAGTGCCAACAAATCACTCCCTGTGTATTTAATAGGTGTAGGCCCACTGTTGGCCTTAACGATGGTGAAAGGCTTTTCTGTACATGGCTGCTGGAATGAAAAACATCTACTACAAGATCCCTGATTTGTTTCAGTGTGTCTGTTCAGTTGTTACCGAGTGAGAGAGCAGTAATTCTACCAATTTGCAAACTGCCACACTGCTGCTAATAGAAAGGTTATGCAGTCTTTTATTACATGTCAACCTAAGGTTATTTGCCCCCCCAATTTAAATAAAATATTTCTGCTGAAAACTTGGTTGAAGCTAGAACATAAAGTTTACAAATGAGAGGAGGCTGTTCAACCCATCATGCTCATTTGGTGTCCATTAATAACTAAGTGATCCTAGGATACTATCCAGTCTATTTTTAATTCCATTTTATTGTACTTGGATGCAGTGCAATTTTCTGTTCATCTGCATTAAGCAGTTATAGTTTTTCTTGTGATCTTCAGCTGTTATATGCAAAGACAAAACATCACTGTAAAACTTTAAACATCCTTCAGGTCATCAGTGATTTTCAGTGCAATTCTTATTGCTTTTGTTTCTTGCTAACTGATGGGGAAGAAAAGAAGCAATGTGTGTGCTTCAGCTACATTAAGTGCTTTGCCTGCCATTTGAAAGGGGTGGGTGTACTCAAGTCTTGTCATCTGCCCATATTAAAACTAATGGTTTTCATAAGTATCAATTTGGAAGGAAATCTACAGAGTCTAGGGAAACAAGCAGATAAAGTGTTTTTTCCCCTCCTAAATTATGCCACTTTCAGTGTCAGTTTTGCCCCCCTCCCCATCAACCATGTTGCTACTCAGACACTAGATGATTATGAATCAGCTGTCAGTATAGTCCTGTCTTTGCTGTCTCTCTCTCTCTCTCTCTCTCTCTCAAAAAAAGGGCCCAAATACCTTCAGGTTCAGTAACACGCCTAAATGTTTGACCTTTTTACATACATCCCTTACCTAAACTGGTCAAATGTAACTCTCCTGAGGTCTTGCTTTTGGCTGATCTACATTTTGCACTTTCCTGGAAAGTTTAGTCATTGTGTAATCTAGCCTGTTTTAGAAGTGCAACACCATGTAAAGTGAGTTTCCTGAGCAAATATTATAAACTGAGCATCCTACTCATTAATGACCTATTTTTGCATTGTAAGTCTACAATGCACACAATTCATAATTGTATTGCTCAGCAGGATAATTCATCCTGGTTTATTAACTACAGATACTACGCTGACAGTGCAATCTAAGGGATTTCAATTTGCCATGCTTGAAGCTCTTAAGAAATCCTGCATTATCTTTTCGCCTGTCCCACCAGACTTTAGTGAAGAGGTCTTGATTTCACGTGTTTTTGTTTTCTTGTGGTTTCCAATGCTCGGCCAAGGCAGTTTTCACTAAATGCAGGAAATAGTTTATAATTATGATGTGCATATGAAAGGCAAACCCGCTAATGTAAGGAGACGCCGTCATTAGCACCTGTCTGTTTTGATCACATTCTAGATTGCGGATTTCTCTCTAGGGTCGACGCTGTTTTGGATGGGTTTATTTATTTTTTATTTTTTTGTATTGACTGCTATGGCCAGTAGGATATTTTTGGCACTGCAATAAATCCTATTACTGGACGTGTCATGATTTCTCAGCAGTTTTGTAGAAACATACTTTTAGGTAATTCAAATTCAGAGTTCTGTTGTGTATCATCAGTGTTCATAGTTTTATTTAGTATTCAGAAGAAAAGCAGTAAACCTTAGCTTAGAATTATAGGGAGTGTGTGGAGATGGGTTTGTAATCTGAATTCAAAACACAGCACATACTAGATACGCAAGTATGACTGTATGGCACTTTGACTCTCCTTTCCGTATTTGGCAAGTATTTAGAGAGTTATGAATAATAAACTGCTTATTTATTCTATGGCACTACTTCCACTGCATGATCGATTCGGTTGCAGAAGGAATATTCTTATAGGTTCGCAAAAGTTTTTTATTGAAATCTTGTGACTGTATTGTACAACACACGGGTTTCTTTTTTTTTTTATTATTGATTTCTTCCACTTGCCTAATGTGTAACGTAAGGTGTGAGACAGTATTCACAGTGAAAGTGCTTAGGGATGCTCTTGTGAGTCTGTGAAGGAATCCCCTTCTGGGTGTCGTGTACTACACTTGTGCGCATGCGCACTAATAAAACCAACACTTGCACACCTGCAGCTGAAGTCATCCACAAAACACCTTCTCTGGATTCTACAAGTCCATTCTTGCTAAAAATGTCCTGGTGCCCTCTGGAATTCTTTTAATAGACTCGATTTCGAAAGAACTGTGGAAGGGTTATGAAAGGAAGATGCAGACGTTAATCAGAGCATCCTGTGCCAAGCGGGATTCGTCCACACAGGTTCTGGGACGACCAAACTCTTCTGAACCGGTCGGGTGTGACATGTCCCTCCCTAGACGTCTGCAGTCACTCAGACACTCCTCTGACAGTGCTTGGCTAGGGCTCTCTACTTCCTTAGACTTGGATTTATGACACATAGAACCAGTAATATTTCATTTTTTTCTGCTGTTGAAGCCCGCCACCCGGGCAGCACTTAGGCTCCTTGTATCGCAAGCTTTCTGCCTTTACGTGATGGTCGGTTTGGGTGGTGGCAGGTTTTCTGTTCTTCATAGCTGTTGTTTGATGAAGAGACCCACCGTACCTTTAAGACTGAAGAGATACTGTAATTATCACCAACACCAACAACATACAAAATTAAATGTTTACGTGAACTTTCTCTGTTAGGGGGACTGCTTTGTTTTGTGTTAATAATGTATTTATTTTTTTAACATCTTTCATCCGAAATGTTTTTGGCACACAAGTGTGAAGATTTTGGCTTGTCTTTTGTAAAGATTCTCTTGTTTTCGGCGGAACACATGCTGCTATAAGCAAATTATGTAGCTCACCATGGGGGCCAGACGAAAGGGTTGGGTGCTTTAAGAGTGATTTGAACACGGCAGCACCCACAACCCGTGCGTCATGAGGTTCTGGGTGCAGCTGTCAGCCCACTGCCAGGATGCTGCTGTCATCATTCATGCTTTGAAATCTGATGTGCTTTCCTGCGTCTCTCTCACTTTCTCTGTCCTTCTTGTTAACTTCTTGCTAGGCTCTCGGCAGCCAGTGTACCTTATATCCCCCAGGGGTGACCTACTTAGCCTGCCTTTTCAGTCTTTGTCATTATTTTATACTGCCCACCGTTTCAAAATAATTTTTGAGTCTCTTGATTAATTAAAGCGATGGCGGTTCATAGCACGATGGAATGTCTTGCTGGGTGTAGTTGTTGGGAACTTGGGTGTAGGTGTCAGGTACAGGAAACAGAACACGCTTCCCATAAGTGATGAGAAGTACTAGTTTCTGGCAGCACGTTCACAGATCTTCTGTAAATCTGTGTAAATGTCTATAAATCCTTAGTGTTTGAAGAGCTGGAAACATAGATGGGCAGAGCATGACTGATGGTGTTCCTCAGGAATATCCAGCCTCTTTGGGACATGGGGTTAAAAAGCTGCTGGAGTTGTGCCGTGCGTTCTGCTTTGTGCTGACGGTGCTGATGTGAGAGCACCACAAAGTCGCTTCTTGGTTTTGTCTCCGAGCGGGCAGGGTGTGGAGCGGTGTGACTTTCTCACAGTCTGGCTGGACAGTGCACTCTTTCACACGTGGGGCAGTACGGTGGGATACGAGCCCAACAGGAAGCACCAGGCACGATGGGCCCCATCAGGAAATGCAGCCTTTTGACGCATGACAGTAACGTCCTTAAAGAGACCGGCGGGGCATAGAGGGAAGAGAGAAGCTACACATGGTCTGCGTTTACTTCTGAATTTCCCTGCTTTAAAGATCTGCAGTTGAGGTACCACCTAAATACAGCAGTCTACACACTACATCTAACGTTTGGCTTCGGGGTCTATATCAGGGCTTGGCCAATTCCAGTCCACTTTACTCTCTCTTGCTGTATTGAGCTCTGATTAAAAATAATAATACATCTATAATAATAATCAAATCCTAATATTGCTGCTATCTCAAACAGATGAAGTGGAAACTGCCACATGCCATAATGAGTTCGGGCCAAGGGAAGCATGTGAAAATGAATACAATATTTAGCTTTGAGGGGAAAGCTAATTTGGAAGCTAATGTACTTAACATGAAACAATCAGCTTTTTTTAATGTATATATATTATTTTATATTAAAAGATTCCCTGCTGTGATTCATATATTTTTTAGATTCAAGGCAGTAACTTACATTGCAGAAAATTACAAATATCTATAATATACAATGAGCCTGCTGTATTTAATATAATTGTACTATATGCAGAACTATTAGTGGACAGCACAGGGACTTTAAAGGATTGTATGCAGCAGGAGACTTTTTTTTTATCAGCATTATTAATATTATGGAAAACTGGATCAGTTGAGTGGTTCCATGTGAAATGCTTTCTGTTTCAAGCCAGTTTAGAGGATTTGCAACTAATTACAGAAACTTGTAAAATCTGTTTCGTGGTCTTAGTGTGGAAGACAAAAAAAAAAATGAAATGGAAGGAAATGGAGAAGACATGTATTGATTTAAAACGGTGTAATTGAATGACTTGTGAGGTTCCTTGTACCATGATTTGACAGTTCTAGTCAGCCACTGACTAGACAGTGGCTTTACAGTGTCTGTCCTGTAGGGGGAGCTCCAACAGCAGTAAGAGCTTGACAATGCAGGCCGGTGTGTGCTGTGTGAGACTCCGTGCTCCAGGATGTTTATACAGCACAGCTATGTCCCTGTTTGTTTAAAGAGGAGGCCCACTCTGGGCCCAGGGCAGCCCACTGAAGTGATTCAGCCTTTGTTATAAAAGCACAACATTTCTGACCGATACATAATCACTCCTAAACATTTGTCTGAGCTCATAGTCTCTCGAGATGCTCTGTGGACTGTGAATGTATTTCATATCAGTTTAACCTGGGAATATGTCTCAGAACATGTTTACAACTGAACCTAAAGGAACACTTGCTGTGAAAGGAATGCTTTAACATGCCTGTAAAAGGAGTTGGCCATTAATTTGAAGATCAAATGACAAATCACAAACTACCAACACACACATACACACAGTGTATGCATAATAGTTAGAATTTTGGGATACCAGTTGTTTATTAGCTTGTTTTAATTGGCAGCACTCTCTCTGGTTAACCGTTGAGACACCCGCAGCACTGCAACCTCAGCCCGGCCTGAACTGAGAGTTTGGGTTGTACGGCCGCCAGCGCCCAAATGGGAAAATGAAAGGGGGATGTAATATTAAAACCAGTTATGTGCTGAGACTGAGACTCATCCACCTGCGGACCTGTACTGCCGCAGAGAGCTTCAGTCTCCAGCGCCAGCAGTGTTATACAGTGGGAGACAACAGGTTCTCCACCCACACACAGCTCTCATGCAACTTTTGAACTTCGTTAGGAGTCTGAGCTAGAGAGTTATTGACAAGGCTGGAGAAACGGCACTGGCTTGGGCAATCTGCTTGTTTTTCTCTCTTGATTTGAGATGGATCCTTTGATATCATAGCAGTTCAATTCTTTCTATTTTGGAACTGATGAGACATTGTTCTCACTGACAGACAGATCAGAACACTTAAAAATAAATAAATAATAATTATACAAATAAATAAACTTGGATTTGTATGCTTATCATCTTTAGCTCAGTAAATGCAATATCAGCCCATCTCTGTGCTCATCCGGTCCTTAAACAGGGCTCTCTGGCAGACTGATCTAGGTATTGTGGGAAGAGCGAGTGTGTGTGCAGTTACACCTCATTCTAACACACAAAGGCATGCTGGGTGGGGTGAAGGATGCTGACATCAGGTAATTAGGGAAATTGTCAGAATGGCTGGAGCCGGCCATCTCATCTCAAGGCGTTTGCTTTCTTGTACGTCTTCATTATGTCAGAGAGAACCCCGAAAACTTAATTCCTGGCTCGGAACACTGATTTGGAGTGTCAGTTCCCCCGGGGCAAAGGCCTGACCTGGATAATCTCAAGACGGACCCCCTGGACCACAGCCTGTCTGAAGCATGACCGTCTGTCCCCTGCCTCTCTCCCGGCTTGCTCTGGATTCACCACTGAGTGTGTGCTTTCTTTTATTCTGGTATTATTCTATTATCTGCTTATAAAGATTGATAGAGGACTTTCTTTGAATTTGAATTTTCTAGGGTTTATTTTACAGGTAATTTTGTGTTCTGTGTTGTGAAGCACAACAGTAATCTAGGTGCAGTATGTATCGGGGTATATGTGAAATTAGGAAATGAATCATGACTTACTATCCCCCTGTCAGTTGTGCTCACAGAGTCACAGTCTCTTTTCATCATCCCTTCCTGAATCACTTCTGAGAAGCCCTGACTCACAGACTGCATTCCAGAGAGTGGACGGTGATCAGAGGGTACGCACTACACGCTGCCTGCTCCACTTTCTAGTGAAATATACAGTATACACCGATTTAAGAGGCATTTTAAGTTTGTATGTGTGTGTGCATACATATACACTGCAACTGCGCATATACGTTAGTGTGCTTATAAGGTTCTCAATCCTCCTTGGAGATTCCCCTGCATGCACACTTTGCATGGTTAATAGGAAGCAAACCCATTTTCTCTTTTCAAGGCATCAGCCCCCTCCACACACACACACCTGCTCTCTACAGTGAACACACAGGAATTGTGAATTCAATAGTAAACCTGATTTTTCAAGGGTGTGTCTTTGCCAGTGATGTGTTCTAACAATTTACAAAGCCACTGCACAACAAGGGCTGAGATCTGTAACACGGAGTGCTGTGTTAGTGGAGGTGAGAGAGAGAGAGAGAGAGGAGAATGAAATCACAGGGTGGAGCTACTATGCTAATCACATTCACGGAAATGAGAAGGAGGGAGGGAGGGAGGGAGCATGGGAAGGAGGGAGCAGGGGGGATCTCCAGATGTAGCTGAACACACTGAGCAGGCTTGGTTATCTCTGTCCTGGACACTACTGTACTGACTGCCGGCGCTGTGCTTGTGTGTGGAGCAGCTGCGGGGACTCGTGGGTTCTCACTCGCTGCGGATGGAGTCCCCAGGATTACTAATGGATGCCTGTCAGAGCTGATGGCCGGGGGGATATTATTAAACACCAGATTGAGAGCTGGGGATTGCTGAGGGGACGGCACACAGGGTACTGTACAAGGACACCAGAATAGAGAGAGAGAAGGGAGGGAGCGAGAGAGCAGCACATAACTCACATGGTGTCCCCTTGTAAGGATCGTGTATTCTGGTATGGAAATTGATATTGATTTTGTCTGTTTCTGCTAACAAGTGTCAGATGTCTGTTTCCTAATATTATTAGGCTGTAGTTTTCTTTCAAAACAAAGGGCAGCATTAGCCATGAAAATTTGCCTACAGGTTGCTGTGTCTTTAATGTTGTTTCCAATGCTCTAAATTAAGTACATTTTGTTTGATAATCTAAAGGTCTATTTGGATTTGGTTTGAACCCGTCGCCTAAGACAAAAAATAGAAAATGTAAAAGGCTTTTCATTCCTGTTGATAAATCTGTTAAGTGATTATACATATTGTCCAATAACACTGTGGGCTCATCTGTTATTCTGAGTGGAGAGATTACAAAGAAAGAAGCAGTGTTTTGTTGACAGCCTGGAAGCATGTACAGTTACAGCAGTCTTTCACGTGTGGCAGTGTGCATGATCTGTATACAGTAAACAGTCTGCCTACACGAAAATATGGAGCGTGTCTTAAGGAGCCTGTATGGTGGACAAGCGTTATTGATGTTTTTGATGAACGTAGTACCTGTAATGTGGGGCTGCTACTAAAGGATTATATCTGAGTGTAGTGTATTCAGAAGCTGGCCACATGTGGTCATTGCAAGGGAATGATTTCACCAGAGACTGGGTACTGTTCTCTTTAGCACAGAGAAGACTGGGTTCAATGGCTAGACCTGGCTGGCTGAACCCCAGTTTTGCAGCGATTGGCTTCCTGGGAAATTGCCCTGTCAGTGGACTACAAGTGAAACCCACGACCTTCCTGGTTCTGGAATTCCCGTAAGTTCTTTACCGAGAGAAGGGACCTTTACCCCTTTGGTCTTTAACTTCTAGGAATCCCGCACAAACGGGCCTGGTTTCACGCGAAAGGCAGGTTTTGCTGTGACCACAAGGAATCCGACGCAAGTTAATTTATGATCTCATTGTCCTTTCTGATGTCAGTGTTGTAATTCAGTAGCAGAAGGAATGTGCTTTGTACTGCGTTCTTGATAGAGGTGCGGGGTTGCACGGGCAGGAGGTGGACAGCTCTATGTATGTGCTTAGGTGTGTGTCAATAGAGTGGTGAGGTATGGGCTGGTTTTTACACCTGTGCTGTACAGAGGCATAGAAACCACATGGTCAAGACTGAGTGTCAGCTGGGAGTACTTCAATGCTGGCTGTGCTTTTTGAGACATGAACACATTGACTTAGAGGATGTTAAAGAGAAGCCCTTTGTAGGAATGGAGAGGAGTCATGTGGGACCCAGAGTGTCAGCTGTGATGGCCGAAGCCCTGGATGTTTCTCAGAAACCGATAAGAGCTGCACAGGAAGGAAGCTCATCTCACAGTTTGCATTGACTTTGCCAAAAAGGCAACTCATCCTTCGAGGATAGGCAGGGTGATTAGGGAATTTCCTTAATTGGTATTGCAAATTCTATTAGCTTTTCTACAGAAAGGTTACTTTTTGTGTGTGTGTGTGTGTGTGTGCGCGCACATCTGACAGAGCCCGCACACACAGCAACCCAACCTTTACACCTCGCTGCAACATCTTGTGCCAGGCCTATAATACAGACTGTTAGGAGGTTTCATATTTGTTTAACTTAACTAAAATCTAGTTTAGCATGTGTTATATGGTACAGTTGGCTTTAAATATGCAATCACCAGTAAAGGAGAAACGTGAGCCAGAGTCACAAAAAGTAATCGTGTGGGGAAACGTCCATGTCCGTGCTTATGCTGAAGAGCACACGTAGCAATGAACCTCCCAGACTGGGTGGCTTTGGCTGCCTGGAACCCCAGAGTGATGTTATCAGAGCTCCTGGTGTCCCAGAATGCACAATTCTCTAGTTTGTTGTTTTTCCGGAGGTGGATGTCCTGTTTTTAGAAGCTTGAGAAGATGCAGGGTGTCGGAATTTGGGAGGGGCTGATGGGCGGGCTGGAGAAGTGGGGTGTGTTCAGCTCGAAGCCTGTGGTGTGATGGACTGCGCGCGAATGTGACAATCAAAATACAGATACTACAGAGACTGAATCCCTATCAGTCACGTCACCGCTGAATGAGCAGGATTTGTTTTATTTGCAGACTCCATATCCCTCTCTTTTTGTCTGTTTTTGACCATTTTGTAGATGAATAGGCTCAAGGTTTAGGTTGTTCAGTCGGTATGCATGTGCTTCGAAACTACTTTAAAGTCGTCTTGTAATCCTGTTACTGTTGCGCAGTTCTGCTTGCGTGTGTCGCCGCAGTGCACCTGGTGCTGAAGTGTGAAATGGGTACGGGAATAACCCAGCAGTTTTACAGGTGTGAGCTGCCGTGACTCTTGTCTGTGTTATCCTGGGAGGTCGCTCAGATGGCCTCCTGGTTTTTGCCTTCAGGCAGTGGTCTAGCGGTCTAGGTCAGAGGACTGTCATTGTTATTTTCTGTATCTTTATGCTGCAGGCAGGTTCTACAAAATGATCACATCCCAAGCAAGATAAAAGATTGAGCAAAATGTAATTATTTTTGTTTTCTTGTTTCAAAGCAGTGACAGCGATTTTGCTGTGCTTTTAGATCAGTGGCTCATTGACATGATGTTTTGGACGGTTGTTTGTTTTATTCCACCCCACCAGCCATTTCCCTGCCAATGAAGACGGGTGCTGCTGGCCGGGCCGAGAGCGCCCCTAGACTCTCCCGCACGTGCTCGCACCGCGCAGTGCATGGTTTTGCTGTAGCAAAGGAAAGCAGGCCAGCGTATCCATGACAACGGAAGGAGGCTCCCTGCTTTAGCTCTTGTTTTGGGATTGTGAGCTGTCGGGGGGGATATTGTGAAATTCCCTGGTATTTGTAAACTTTATATGAAGAAAAAAAAAAAATGGCAGTTCAGTTATTAGCTTGGCTTGAGTCATTGAAGCACAGAGTCTTCGGAGGAAATGTTTATCCCACGCGAGTTCTTCAGCACAGGGAGGGGGTAGAAGGGGGTAGAGGGAAGGAAAAGAAAGAAAGAAAGAGAAAAAAGCGTGACTTGTGAAAATGGTGTGTCGTGCGAGGGCTGTTTTATGGTGGCAGATGGAGTCCTTTTCAAGCTGAGTGCATTTCCTGAAGTGTTGCTCTTTATTTGTCAGTAGTGATTTATGATGAGGTATGAATGACTTTGGTACATGTTCCAATCTATGATGGAGGTTCGTTGCAATGGGTTTCTGCCCGTGTGATATTTTTCTCTCAGGAGTCCGATATAGCTGAAACGGCAACACTCCCAGGGTTAGTTATGGATGAGTTTTTACTCATTTTTTTTTAATTGTGTTTTACTAGATGTGTTATTACAGAGAGCGTAATGTTATCCTGTCAGACGTTGTAGTCGGGGGGTGGTGGGGAAGGGGTCTCCCAGCTGTGCATGACATCAATCAAATCTTATATTCTGTATTTCTTTGTTGTTAATGACCTCACCACACATCACAAGACCTAGCTCACCGAAGTGATCTTGTGTGTTTTGTGTTGTGTGTGAATTTCACAGCAGGGCATCTCGCACAGTCCGTGTTGGTGGTCTTTGTAGTTTTCAGTTTTGCAGTGTGCGTGGTAGATCTTTTTCCCTGCAACATTCTGCATTAGGTGTCTAAAACACAGCCATTTTTGTTTTTGATTGGATAGCAAAGAAGGGCATTTCCACTGCTCGGTCAGTGTAAATAGGAAGTAACTGCAGTGAGAGTTTCCCAACAATGCCCTCAAAGAGTGTGTATAGCCCCACTGCCCGTATTGAGGTTCTGAGAAGGTCCCTGTTGAAAGTCCCCTTTTGTAGTAAGACTCAAGTTTCTGTACTTTTCTTTATTGGAAAGCCAAGTCAAACCTGGGGGGGGATGGGGGAATCTAATCAGCTGCTGTGTCAAGTGTTGCTACATCTTTACACTGAC
This sequence comes from Amia ocellicauda, assembly GCF_036373705.1. Taxonomy (NCBI): domain Eukaryota; kingdom Metazoa; phylum Chordata; class Actinopteri; order Amiiformes; family Amiidae; genus Amia; species Amia ocellicauda. The sequence goes on along the minus strand of NC_089854.1, from coordinate 25,051,977 downwards.
TTGTTTTTGAGTACTGCTTGTTTGAATTGCATCTATTCATTGCAGACAAATATGTTTTATTTTTCTTCACTGGTCTGTGTCAGTATGTTTTGAAGAAACGGAGAAAAGGGGGAGATGGTGACCAGATCTCTCTCGGCACAGAACCGATGACTCCAGGGTTAATGGGTGACGAAGTGAGGGGCGGCAGAGAGATGCAGGAAGAGCCAAAGTTGGATTGCCTTAGCAATTCCGGGCAAGTTCTCGAATGGCTAAAAATATTGCCGCTGGAGTCCTCTTACAGTCCCTGAGCTGTGCCAAGCTACTTCAGGGCCAGTTATATTTATATAGAAAATCTGCATCTCTCAACCACGATACTTGACTATCACCTATATAGGGCTGCTCCTTTTGTCTTGGAATTAATCCATATGGGAGCACACGGACTCCATATGTAGGGTACAGCTGAATTATTATTTTTTTGGATAGAGGTGTTCTGTTTTATTTAGTTTTTATACTGTTATAGGAAGGCGGGTGAGCAGGGTGTTGCACTTCTAAATGAACTGTTTAGAGACTCGCAGTGAGTCCACAATGTGCAGACATGATGTTGGGAATATGGGAGCTAAGGGGGCGTGAATCCCACAAAATAAAGGCGGTTTAGTTAGGAGAGAATGAAAAACAGAAGATTAAATTCCAGCTTCTCTTTCTAGGAGTGATTTTTTTTTGGGGGGGGGCTTTGTCCAGGATATGTTGATGTAATCGAAAGCAAGACAGTTGAGTTTTTCTGAAGTAGCCAGACTTTACATACGTAAGCACTGTCATTCGTGTGGCTTTAGCTCTCTCCCTTCTCCTTCTCGAGTATGAAGCAGGAGTTTACCGACCATCTCGGTTCCCAGCAGCACTCGCTCTCTCTGTGATTGTGAGCCCCTGCGGGCAGAGCACACCATGCTTCCCAGTGTGGGTGACTGCGCCACACACTGTGCCCAATGCTGTGACAGCTGCCCGCTCCCGCCAGAGAGCAACACAGGGCAGCTGCGGTACGCAACACATTACCTGATTAGTACTTTTAGATGTAGTGGGAAACTATGGGAATACAAGTTGGATACCTCTGACTTCCCCCTCTGGCACTGTTGAAAAGGCCTTTGCTATTAGGACATCTCCAACAGCCTATGCATTAGTGGCACGCTTCTGCTCGAACTGCGAGAGTATGCAGCACCCTGCTGTGCTTCTCCCCACCCCTCCCCTCCCAAACAATGATGTGTGGATTAACAAAGGCTGGGGTAATTGTCTGCTTCCGAATGCATGCACTAAATGCCTTTAATCGTCGATGGGAACAGAGAGGCCAGATGCATTTGTGTTTCCCGCACTCCCGGGACAGCTACGGTGCATTGTTATTGGACTGCCTGCTCAAAACAACCACTAGACCAATACTGGCGAGTGTCACTGTGAGCTGTGTGTCCCAGCTCCCGTGTCTGTCTACAGATTTACAGCAGGTTTTCCAGAGAAAGAAGCATTTCATTGAAGGGTTTATATGGTTCTGCTGGAACTGTTAAGGAAGATGAATCAAGAACCAGAAAGGCTTTATTTAATGGACCTCAATAACTCTTTATCCTGAAATCTTTCTCAATGTCTGTCTACAGACATTTCTTATTACTTATGAGAGAAAAAAGCAAAACAAGTGATTTATTTCTGCCTTGCTGAGGTGGTAAGTGGTTACATTGGGGTTTAAAAAAAATGTAGCCTGTGGGTGGTTGTGGTGTGCAGAGTGAAATACAATTCTCTATTTTGAACAAATTCCTGAAATGTAGCACATCCACCCAAACGACTTCGTTATTTCAGACCTTATTTTTAAACCAGCTTAAACTAATTGCAGTTCTACATGTCTGTGTGTGGTTGTTTTTTTTTGTTTTGTTCCCACAAATAATATCGGCATTTTTGTCTGAAAAAAAGTGGCGGCAAATCTAATAGTGTCTGCCTCTTCAGTGCTTTTGATGAAGCTCCAGGTTTTACAGACTTCCCATCATCAGCGTTTGGCAATGCTTTCCTTGCATTAGATCGTTAAAAGCTCAAAGCTTAAATATTTCTCAAACCTTTTATGTAAAGTACTGGAAAAGAAGGAGTCCTATTCATCATTCTGGCCTGTGACTTCCAGAAGCCAGCGTGCGCTAATCCATGTCATGCCGGATTTAACTGCTCAATTGAAAATCTTTACAGTCACCTTAACAAAGAGACCTACAGAACAGCGCTCTCGGCCACGTGGGATTGTCGCCCTCATTCCTGGCAGCAGGTTTTGAATTCTTCACTGGCGTGTCCCTGTTCTCCGGACTCTAACTGGAGTGCAAGCTGGTGGTGCACGGAGGGTTGGAGAGGAAGGCCCAGTAACTATGCACATGATCCGTCCCATACTGCACTCCAGGCCCGTTCAGATGTGTAAGGGCAAGTAATGCCAAAAAAAAAATGCCACTCACATAAAATTCCTAGAAAATAAATATCTATATAGAAACAGCTTCCTTGTTCTGTACATATCATCACACTGTACAAATAAGCCACAGTGATATGCAGCATGAACTGGCTGTCTTTGTCCGCTGGAGTGGAAGGAATTTGCCTGCTAGCTCTCACTTGGGATTTAGCGGCTACCCAAGAAGCTCTTCCCTGGACCAGAGAGATGACGTGTTGCCTTGCCTTACTCCTGAGCGTCTGCTGTGTTTGCAATGCTGATCCACAGCAGAGGTGTCTGTTGACTCACTCAGTTTAGGCAACTAGCCTAATGTCCTAACTTTATGTTGCTGTCAAACTAGCTTCTGACAGACAGTGGCTGTTCATCTCCAGATAACACAGGCATACAGAAGGTCATATGCTACATACGGTACAACAATGCAGACCTCAGAGCGTACGTCTCTTTTGTATCATCAGGATTGTTTCTTTATCTCGTTGTTGCATGTTGTGTATGAACATGGGTCTTCAGATCGGCAAGAGCAGTGTCCTGTTCCAGGCACATGTGACACCCGCCCAGGCTAAGGCTGCTGCAGAAAGCATCTTGGCTCTCAAGAGGTACATTTGGCCTCCCTCCATGTTTCAGCAGTGTTTTAGTCCCCCGTTGTGCTTGTATGACTTGAAGCCCCTGAGGTAGTTGGAAGCCTGACTTTGATTTGATTTTGTCTAATGAGCTGGGCTGCTGGGGCCTGTCACAACACCACAGTTTATTTGCACGGCACCCCTTTCCCCGTGTGCGTTTCTGCTGTCTGCTATGTGCTACTGTTTCAGCCTTACTCCCCAATTACTACAGCCTTCCCAACCGGGGCTGCTCTACACATTGTCCAAAAATAGTGCCAGAAATATTATCAGTAGGGAGATGTTTAGTCTGTCTGGAGGGTTAAAAGTGTCCATGCTGTGTATATGAGAACTATATGAATGCGTGTGTTTTTTCTTCACTCCCTTGCTTTCCTGGGTGTCAGTTTTTGCCTTCTGAAGCCTCCCTGGCAAAATCCAAACTGGATTCGAAGAGAGAGGAGACTGCGGGTTGCCATGGTGATAATAGGAGCTTGCAAACATGCTGCGTGTTGCCTAGGTAACCAGCAGTCTAGTAGGAGCAGGGTGGTGAGATGTCTTTCTAAAGAGCGCAGAGACCTGTCTTTGATTGTGGCTGTTTGATGCTGTCAGGTTGTGCTTGTTTTAGTCACAGATGGCAAATTTAGGATCATAACCACCTTTAGACCACGGCAAAGCCAAAGGGATGCTTTATTGCAAAAATAACTAAACCATAGTCTGATATCTTGTTTATTGTAATGCATATACTCAAGATAAAAAATTAAAAACACTACCTTTCTTATAAGGTACCTACAGAATGTAAGAATAGGAGGGGGGTGAACAGCAGAAAAACCTGCCCCAACTTTTCAATTTCTGCATCTGTGTTCACTCTCATTAATAATGCAGTGTTCTCCTGTTCCCTGCGCAACCCAGAACAAGCTATGATTGTGATCGTGACTCCTCTCCTCATAATACCTCTCAGCAGAAGAACGTGATCCCCATTATAAGACGCAACATGAACCCTGTGGCTGTTCTCTGTAGCTCTGCATGCAGCACTGAAATGGGACTGGCTACTCCAAGTCTTCCAGGCTCGCCCGTGCCCACAGCTCTTACAACTTGTAGTCATTTGTACTGCAGCCCCAATTACCATGCCTGGCTGGAACACAGGATATGATTGAGATAACAGTCACCATATCCACTTCAGTAAAAGCCCCTCTAAATAAGTCCATATATCTTTGTAGCACATGACAGGAACAAATGTCAGGTTGTTCAGATGGCTACTGGATTACAGTTTAGCCCTTATGGGTGGCATATCAAACAGCAGGGGCCTGTTTCAACTCCCACTATGTGCTGGGTGACGACAACTGCCAGGGCAAGTTCAGCCAATACTCCTGTGGGTCTGGCCTGTGCAGCTCAGGGTCAGGACCTGTGAACTCCCACAGGCCACCGTAAAGGATTTAAAGTCAGTCAGAAACCAGGTCATGGGGTTAGTGGTCACGTGACCAAGAGGCTTTTGTGAAGTTGGACCAGATGAGTGCTTCTGTGAGGGAGGGAGATACAGGCTGTGCAGTAAAGCATTGCTCAGTGTTCGGCAGCACTGGCAGGAAGTTAACGGGAGGCCAATCTCATGATCTGCTGCAGCCCAAGGACGGCAGAGATTATTTTGGTCAGAGTCCTGTTGACTTTCAAGCAGCAATGGTGAGTGTGGTGAGTTTAAAACCAGTCTCACCCCTTGCTGTTAGGTGAAGAAGAGGAACTGCATCAAGGGGGAGCACTTACGAACACAGAAACCAATAAAATGCCCTGCGTGTGACATTACCACACTGAGAATGTCAATACAGATCAGTCCAATGGTTTGCTTGCATGCCTGCCTCACTCTTTAATCTGTGGCCTGTTGCCAAGGTTCCTGTAACAGGAGGTCCAAGGTCAGTCCACTTTTTCCTCCACCTGCTCCTGTTTACATCATGCAAATAACTAGTCAGTGTTGTCAAAGCATATGACTCGGCTGCATTAGGCAACGTAGTCTCTGACAGCAAAGATGAGCTGTGCACCTGCCTGCAGTTCACTGAATAGGTCTTGTACCAGTCAATGCATTTTTATTTTTAACAGTGTTTGTTCCTGTTTGTAGTTAAAATAACCAGTTCAAACTTGTGCTCTAACACTGTAGTGTTATGTAATGCACTTTTGGGTTTGTTGGCTTTCAGAGCTATAATTGCCCATATTTTGTTTCCTATGGTGTTGCTTCTGGATTTGCTGTCTAAGTGTATAAGCACCCATTGCTTGCTGAAGGCTTGTACCAAATATGCCACTTGTCTGGCAGGCAGGCAGGCAGGCAGGCAGGCAGTACCCCCCCCCACCCCCATAGCTCCTGCTGCTGGTGCTAATGGTGACTACGGGGTTTATTTTGAGCTCTCCTTCAGTGCAGGCCTTCAAGATTAATCATCCCGTGTCAAAGAGCGCCCTGATGGGGCACTGCGCTTCATTATTGTCGCTGCAGAAAATGTTCATCATGTTTTCACTGAAACGCCACTTAATTACAGCCCTGCCATCGGACACAGGTCTGTGTTCCCCGGTCCTGCAGGTGCAATAGTGGTGTTTACCCTCAGAGGACGACTTAATCACATCCAGTGGATTTTTAATTTAGTTTATTTTTCCTTGAGTGGGAGCATCTGATCTGTGCCCTGCAATTAAAGGCAAGGTCTAATCCAGAGTGGGATATTTTAGGTCATTACCTAATAAACAGTATTTATTTTATTTATTTATTTATTTATTTATTTATTTATTTAATAATATAGAAAACTCTTGTACTTGAGCTTAAACATATTTTTAATCAGGTCCTCAGATTGTTGATGCGTAATATATATGCTATTAGTGTTTGATCTATACCTGACCTTGGATTTCAAGGTACAGACAGATTTCTAGTTATAAAGGCATATGGCTGTAATCCTCAATTTTGCTAATAAAATGAGCTTTTTGCCTGCTTGGCTCCACTATCATTTCCCCCAGCCATTATTATTGTGTACGTGACGGATGTAGATTGTGTTTGTAAACACAGAAATGTGTTTTGGCAGGTTGCCATCAGTCCTGGTAATTCTCAATATATGTAAGTGCTGTCCTCCTGTAACCAGTTTTAACATCCAGTTTTCTCTTGGTTATCGATTCTGCTGCATTCGTCAAACACTCTTTCTCCAGCATTGTTAAACAAAACTGCCAATGGCAAGTCCTTTATTAAAAACAGAAAACCAAAAAGAGAGAGAAATATCACAGTTCTGATTTAATTCATATCTTTGTGCTCTGCTTTGTCAGCATAAGTGGTTCGCTCCAGTGTCTTAAAAAAAAAAAAAGATTTTTTTTCCACAGAGGGAGAATCCAATGTCTTGTCGTCTTGCTAGCATCATTATTCAGTGATACTGCAGTGTGTTTCTCATCATGAGCCCTGTGGTGGAGTTGGCACATTGACTGACCAGGTTTCCCTCTCTGTCTCTCTTCCCCAGTCCCTGACGACCTCACTCCAGAGGAGCAGCAAGAGCTGGAGAACATCCGCCGGCGCAAGCAGGAGCTGCTGGAGGATATTCAGGTGCATATCTCTGTCTGTCTGTGCATCGGTTGGTCAATTTCGGTTGGCCTCTTTTGTCTGATTATATCCATCTTCTTGCCCGTCTACCTGTTGCACAGTTACAGTGTGCCAGTCTGCGCTCATGTGTGTCCACCAGTCACTCTCCATCTTACGGTCAGTGAGTCAGCAGCATTGTTAAGCTGGTCCCTCTTTCGATGGTGTGGCATCTCTACACGTCTTCAGAACCCAGACAGGTAGTGAGACAACTCCAGACCTCAAGAGGCTCTGTCTACATTTTAAGTTTTTTATTTAAATATTTATTTCTTTCCAAACTCTTATTACTGCATTCTGGCATTTATTGAATCTTTGGAATATTTCAGCCCCCTGTAAAAGTGGCCCACATGTTTTGGAAAATTTCAAGTTTCAAAACTGCCATTGTCATTGCGGGTGAGGTGAGGGACTTTGCGTGCATCACAGAGCAGTGATTTCTGAAGTGGATTTGCTTTTTATTTATAATGAATCTTCTTTGTCACTGTTGTTCCAGTTTCTTTGGGGTTCTAGAGTGCTGAAGCATCTGCATGGAAATTAGCACCGAATGTGTTCTAGCTCAGTTTTTTTTAATTAACACCACAACCCTAGATGCATACCACTCTTGTTACCAGTTAGGCTCAGCTTTACAAATGGCATTTTTATCTCCCACTTCATTTCTGTATCTGGGGATATGTATAAGTTGTCCTTTGGTAGTGTGGTAGTGCACTAGTGCAACAGTGGGGCTGCTGCACACATTGTGGAGGGGGCGATAATCCGGACTCGTGTTTCCTCATACCCTGTGAATCGAATGACTAGAAGGCTGCTCAGAGTCCTACAGAGCAGATGGGACTTAAATCCAATGAATAAATGTAATTACACTGATTCGGTTATGCAATTGGAATGTGGAATCACTACAAATTGACTACTGTTGGCCTTTTAAAAATTACACAAATTTTTATTAAAATGTAACCCAAACCACAATCCTGCTACATGTTTAGATTTTGTGTGTTTGTTTTGTTCAAAATGTACTTTACTGCTGCTTGTCCCTCAGAATAACATCCTGGCACAGCTAATCGGTGTTGGATGTTGAGCTTTCTGTGCACTTTTTGTATTTATTTATTAGACTTCTGGTCCTAAAGGCTTGCAAGAGGGAAATGCCTCGTCATTTCTGGTCAGATTATTCAAAACGGTAAAGTGGTGCAATGTTGCTGACTGACAAATACCATCATCTGAACGGGGTCGGCCTGCACCCACAGCCCTCTGTAGTCCAACTCCAGAGATGGGTCAAGGTCTCCTTAAACAAGCCCTGCTTTTGTTTGTGGACGCAAATATCCGAGGAATGTTGTGATAGGCCAGGCCTTGAATACACTCTTTTTTTTGAGGACTGCTGAGTGACTCGGATGGACAAATGGAAACCTTCATTCTGCCTCCCATGTCTGCAATCAATATCCAAGTTGACACTTTGCCTGTGGCATGTGCAGTCGGCCCAGTGTACTAGACTGTTGTGCTTTAAACCTTGGATTTAGGGATATGAGCAAAAACAAAACGGAAAAGTAAAACTGAAATACCTGCAGGCATGAAATTCACTGAATTCCTTGTAGGCCTTCAGATGTTCTTAGCTGATGAGCGTATTGATGGGCCCTCCAGGCGCTGTGTGGAGAGGCCGCAGCCTTGAAGCCTCGAAGTCTCTGCAAGACAGACCTGCTAGAAAGCCCCCTGACCTAGAAGATACAGGCCAAGCTGTCTGCAATTTCCCCCCCATTGAGCACACCGAGTGACTGATGCTTGTGTGTGAGGGTCTGTGTGTCTTGGTGCGCCTTAGACAAGTCTGCACGACTACAGGAACCAGGTCAGCTATGTGGCCGTGTGTTCATCTGGCTGAACGGCAAAAGAGGATTTTGTACTACATGGAAATTGTTCTACTCAAAATCTCAGACAAATATTACCATAACTTTGACAACTGTTCATCCTACAGATGAACTGGGTCTGTTAACTTATTGATACCATACCATCATCAGTGTTATTTAGGACTAGGTGTTTTGCTAATGAGCTCATTCTTTTTTATAGTTTCATAATGCAATAAAGCACACCTATTTAAAATTATTTGCCGCACACCAATCTTTAATTCTGCCAGGAATGCCTTTCAATTAAGTAAATCAGATGTTTATTCTTTTTTTAAATGTTTCCTCTGCCACACCTGATCTGATGGCAGGCCAATGGCACACTGGTTGGGAAATTCTGAGCTCGAGTGGCCTGGTTTGGGCTGGTGAAGAATGGGCTTCAAAGTGCAGCGATTCTGTGTCTTTCTCTCAAAGAGGTAAAATCACTTCTGCGGGGCTGTGCCAGTCCTTCTCTGGCTCCTGTTGCCGTTTGCTGCTGCATAATGCATAGATTTGTTGTTGTATTTTGGCTTCCTTTGACTCTTCTGCTCCATTAGCCATGGGGCACGGGGTATTTGTTAGTAATAATGAGGTTTCCATTGTAGCAATTACGACTGATTCAGCAGGATCAATGCAGCATGTGTGATGGTTATTGGACAAACCTAATCACAGTCCCTCTTGCACCCTGCTGTAGTCTCTAATTAGGCTAACTGTAATGTAAAATCATGTAAGGAACCTCACAGCAGCACGTAACCGAAGTCTGTCTCCCGGAAGCGGCTGTGCATGGATTTTTGTGTCAAGGAGTCTTTACAACAGGGTCTCCGCATTCCTCTAGCAGGTGAAACCTACAGCAGTCGCTCCGTTGTACAATTCTGTATTTCCACCCAAAAAGTCAGCCGAGCTCCACTGTCGACCACCCTTCACAAACGCCACACTTCCTCCCAGCTTTGGCCTCCTTGGGTAGATTTGCAGACTGACGTCTGGGAGTGAAGCCCAGGAAGAAGATATGAGGCCAGCCCGCATCTCCAAACCACTGATTTATACCCATCCAATGCTGGACTGGACTGGAGTGACTGAGCTCTGCCAATGTGAACTTCACAAATAAGTGCTCTGGTTTTACTGACACTCTGCTTTTTTGACTTTGCACAATCTGCCTTCCAGTGTGTGTGTGTGTGTGTGTGTGTGTGTATGCATAGGTTTTAGGCAGGTGTGAAAAAATGCTGTAAAGTGAGAATGCTTTCATAGACATGTTAATAGATTATATTTATCAACAAAATGCAAAGTGAGTGAACAGAAGAAAAATCAACATCAAATCAATATTTGGTGTGACCACCCTTTGCCTTCAAAACAGCATCAATTCTTCTAGGTACACTTGCACACAGTTTTTGAAGGAGCTCGGCAGGTAGGTTGGCCCAAACATCTTAGAGAACTAACCACAATTCTTCTGTGGATTTAGGCAGCCTCAGTTGCTTCTCTCCATGTAATCCCAGAAAGACTTGATGTTGAGATCAGGTCTCTGTGGGGGCCATACCATCACTTCCAGGACTCCTTGTTCTTCACGCTGAAGATAGTTCTTAATGACTGTCACTGTATGTTTGGGGTCATTGTCATGCTGCAGAATAAATCTGGGGCCAATCACATGCCTCCCTGATGGTATCGCATGATGGATAATTATCTGCCTGTACTTCTCAGCATTGAGGAGACCACTAATTCTGACCAAATCCCCAACACCATTTGCAGAAATGCAGCCCCAAACTTGCAAGCAACCTCCACCATGCTTCACTGTTGCCTGCAGACACTCATTCGTGTTCCGCTCTCCAGCCCTTCAGCGAACAAACTGCCTTCTGCTACAGCCAAATATTTCAAATTTTAACTCATCAGTCCAGAGCACCTGCTGCCATTGTTCTGCACCCCAGTTCCTGTGTTTTCATGCATAGTTGAGTCGCTTGGCCTTGTTTCCACGGCGGAGGTATTGCTTTTTGGCTGTAAGTCTTCCATGAAGGCCACTTCTGACCAGACTTCTCCGGACACTAGATGGGTGTACCAGGGTCCCACTGTTTTCTGCCAATTCTGAGCTGATGGCACTGCTGGACATGTTCCGATTGTGAAGGGAAGTAAGCATGATGTGTCTTTCATCTGCTGCAGTAAGTTTCTTTGGCCGACCATTGCGTCTATGGTCCTCAACGTTGCCCGTTTCTTTGTACTTCTTCAAAAGAGCTTGCACAGCACATCTGGAAACCCCTGTCTGCCTTGACATTTCTGCCTGGGAGAGACCTTGCTGATGAAGTATAACAACCTTGTGTCTTGTTGCTGTGCTCATTCTTGCCATGGTGTTTTGACAGTAAACTGTCTTCAGCAACCTCACCTTGTTAGCCAAGTTTGGCTGTTCCTCACACAGTTTTATTCCTCCTACACAGCTGTTTCTGTTTCAGTTAATGATTGTTTCAACCTACATATTGAATTGATGATCATTAGCACCTGTTTGGTATAATTGTTTAATCAAACACCTGACTATATGCCTACAAAATCCCTCACTTTGTGCAAGTGTACCCAGAGGAATTGATGGCAAAGGGTGGTCACACCAAATATGGATTTGATGTAGATTTTTCTTCTGTTCACTCACTTTGCATTTAGTTAATTGATAAATATAATCTATTACCATGTCTATTTTTAAAAGCATTCTCACTTTAGCATTTTTTCACACCTGCCTAAAATGTTTGCACAGTACTGTGTGTGTGTATGTATGTATGTATATATATATATATATATATATATATATATATATATATATATATATATATATATATTGATAATAATGTGTGTCTCTGTTTCTGTTTCATGGTCTCTTATGCCTCGTTGCTTTGGTAGAAGTTGCAGCTCAGTATAAAGAAGGTGGATTAGAGCAACAATCTGCCACCCAGCTTTGGGCCGTTTAACCCTTATACCTCTGCTGAATACCATCCTCTTGCGTAATTAAGAAACCGCTGAGTCATGAGCAGGTTTGTTTTGAAATCTCACTGCCTTGGCTCCTGTCGTATTTGCATTTATCTGAGGTTTGCATAGAGTAAGCAGAGCAAATGCAAACAGAGGGAGAGTCGGCAGGGGGGTGCACGTGAAAGGACAGTGAAAGGCAGAGATTCAGATTCATTGGCTTCCTGGAGTCCGGTCACAGGGAAGTGTTTGGATGTGCAGAGGACATCAGAACGCTGTGCCATGTTGGTGCACTTCCACTGCGTTATTGCTTAGCGATAGTTAGAGCACTCCGATGGGGATCATGCACCTGCTTACCAGTTTTCTGTTAAATTCGGGGTAGCCAGTTGGCAAAAGTCCACAGCTCCACCTGGATTTTGGGAGAGTGCCGAGTCTGCCACACGCTTCGGGTTGCCCCGAAGCCTACAGAACAGGGAAGGGTGAGATGACGACTGTGCACTAGTCTCTGCATTTCAGGTCAGACGCTAGATGCTTTCCCTAGTCCCCTTTTGAGTTACTTGTAATTTATTAAAGATGTCTTTGTGAAAATATATAGATATATTTTTTGGGAGGATGCATTTTCAGAGCATAAGTCCCCCGGCATTGAGAGAGCTTTTCAGAGGTGACGAGATGAAGGAAGAGGGGAGGGGGAGGGGGAGGGGCTGGGGAGACCGATTCCGATGCTTGGTACTTTTTCACCTGTCTTGTTTAGCTTGGCCTTTAAAAGTTATACCCACGCGGCGGGCAGGTCCTGTGCTGTTGCCGTGCCCAGTCCTTATGAAGTCACTGTATTGCCATGTACGCTGTGCCAGAGCTCTGTGCCCTTCCATTGCACTCACCTTGGTGCCACCCTGTTTTACCCACCACAGAGCAGGCCGACGATCCCACGTTCACTGCAGCTTAACAGCAGCGAAAGCAATGTTAGCCTCCTGGCCCCGGAGTACAAATTAACTGCGCTCTGATTGAGGTCAGAAGGTGGTCTTTTAAAAGAACTGCAAAGGATATTAAGCACAACATGCAAAATTAATGGAAGGAGCAGGGACACGGTAATTACTCCAGCCAGTGACCAGTCTTCTCCACACAGGAAGGACCGAGGGAGGAAAAGCCTGCAGATGTGCAGTTTTCTTTTTTTTTGTGATTAATAATTGCATCTGAAAGTGCGAATGATAGGGGTAATATTCACGGTCTTAATTATTTGCGTGTCTATAAAGGGATTGGTGCTATTTTTAGAGGCAGTGCCTGGCAGCGCAAGGAGCTTTGCTGCTGTGGTCGTCTGGTGGCCCATGGTGCTCAGATTAACCCACATCACGCTGCTCAGTCACTGCAGGAAGTGTGGCCAGGCAGTCGCCCCTCTGTAGAAAGGTTGTCTGAAAATGTCCTGGGTGTGTCCGTGTCAGGACTATCTCACTGCAGCTGATTTTTTATTTTTATCTTTTAATTAATGGAATACATTTATTTTATTTTTGTTTCATGGAAGTTTTTATGAACGTGGGCCCTTCTGGTGACACTAGACAGGCCTGGAGGAGTTTCTGGGTCAGAAGTAAATAAAAGCCAGCTTAGCCAGGACTAAACTGGGTCACGTCAGGTTATCAGGGAAGCTTCACCCAGTCAGTCTTTTCAAAGAACACAGAGTGACCAGATTAAACTACAACTAGAAATAATGGGACATAAGAGGAGAAAGAGAGTTTTTTTTTATAAAGATTTCCCTCTCAACCCCTCATTCTCTCACTCCCCCTCGGTCTCAGTGGTCGGGCTGTCTTATGGAAATAAATGTAGGTTATTGATCTGTTTTGAGGGCTCCAGAGAAATAATAGAGTGCTAATGTATTGCCCAGCAGAGAGAGCTAGCAGACCCCCTCCCCCATCTTCTATTTGGGGGCTGAGATGTAAAGGTTTCAAGGTTTCAAAGGGCCAGTGGTTTGGGGCGGGAGGCAAATTTAAAAAATCAAGCTCCCTTCATCCCTGCACACGAGCAGCTCTGTGCTTAATGCAGGCGTGGCACCAGACATGAAAAGGTTCCAGCTCAGTATTACGGTCAGTGGTCCGCCTGCTCTCTCTGTGCTCAGTCCTCAAAGAGCCTTTGAAGTTTAGGCAGATGAGCTTGCACATCATTTGCTACGGTACCGATTCATTATTCCCATACAGCACTTCCCAGCACAGGTCCTGAGCGAGTCACCCCAGTGTGTGCCTGTCCCCTCTCATTCTGTGTGTGTCCCTTTTTTCTCCTCTTTCATTTTTTATTACTGCCCATTATGGAGCAAGAGACTCTTATTCTTCAGCTGCTACATTTAAACATACATGGCTTGTGCTGATTTATATGTCTGCTTTTACTGGCGTTTTGAGTTAGGGAACAATGCACATAATTTATCTGGCGGATCTCGCATGCACACCATAAGGACCCCGTGCGAAAGTTGAAAGTTGCTGTCACTGGACTCCCAACACCAGTGGCTCTTAATGTGCAGCCTGAGGGACACAAACAGCACCTATTCACTTTAAAGCTGGGGCCTGCCTGCTTATCCAGAGCATACAGAGAGAGAGAGAAATGATGGTAGTCAATCTGCACTCAGGAACCGAGGATGTGTTTCGGGAGTGAAGACATAGCTTGACGTTTGTGAGTGTTGGGGCTGTGCATTTTGTTTATTTAAAGTAGAGAAAAGGCCCTTGATATGTCTCAAGGGTGGCTGCTTGCCCATAATGCCGGGGTGAGGGTCCTGTTGGGGCCGGGAAAGCCTTCCTGTCTGAGTGGCATGTGATCACAAGAGCAGCCCTTGTTCCTAGCTGTCTGGCTGGCTGGGGGTATTGTATTTGATCAAAGTGAACACGGGTCCCTTTCATTCCAGTAATGATATAAAAAGTGATCGGAGGTCTATAATAACATTCCCATAATGCTTTGGAGGTCTCGGCCTGATGGGGTGCTTCTGGTGCAGATCGCTCCTCTGGGTCCTAGTGTCCCTGGGATTATGGGGTTGGAAGAAGGAAGGCTCTCATCCAGTCATCATGTGCACTGTACAGTCCAGCACAATAGCCTGGGCAGACTGCAGCACATTGTGATGTCATCTGATCCCATGCTCTCAAGATGGTCAGAAAAACACCCAAATAATACCTGCATTCTTTTCTTGTTCCACCCTAATCTTTCCACTATTTCTCACCCAGTCTCCCCTTTGCTTTATCTTTACAGCGTCTAAAGGATGAGATAGCAGAGGTCACGAATGAGATTGAAAACCTCGGGTCCACCGAAGAGAGGTGAGCTGGGCTTGTACTTTGAGGGTGGGTGCACACCTCAGACATCTGCACATAGTTCCCTGCATAGTTCATAGGTTTGTGAAGCAGGCATAGAAAACGCATGCATCGATATATGTTTCCACTGCTCTTGTGTTCTTATACTGTCTGAAAAGGCCACACGTCTCTTTCTGTATCGACTGGGATTTAACACCAAGCCACAATAAAAGCACGCGCTTCAAATCAGCCATTAACTTTGCCCATTAAATGGTAATGGCGAGCCCTAAAAAGTCTGTCCGTGATCTTTAAAGAGGCTTTTTAAATGTTTTATCATCTTTTTCCCTATTGATGAGGTGCTGGTAAATTATTCAGCACTGTTTTGGTGTAGCAGGCAGTGGAGGCTCTCTCGGGATGCCGCTGCCGGTCGAGAAGGGAGGTTGTTGGAGTGTGCGGGACGAGAAGGGGGAGGCGGGGCCCGGGCTGAAGTTTACACTCTTCCCGTTTCATCTCCCTGTGGTACACTCCAACACCCGAGCTGCAGCATTCTTTGAGGCCGCCTTTCAAAGCCGAGGAGATGGAAAACAACCCTTATGCACTTGCTCAAGTGCTTTAACTATTGATTTATTTTGGGAATATTAAAGAGTAAACTGCCAAGCTGGCCTTGGCGAGATGTGTTCTAAATCAAAACGGTTTCAAAATACTATATATTTTTCAGAGCCTCATCTCCTCTCTCTCATCTTTTGATCCTTGTTGCTGTCCTGTCTTGCCACTGCAACAGAGAAGCTGAAATCGTTGCACAAAGTATAATTGCAGTCTCAGATCCCACATCCTAAGCAGTTTGTCACACACAGGAAACTAGAAAGTGCTGCAGTGTCTGCTAACTGTATCTATTGGCAAGGAGCACATTCAGTCATTTATTGGCATGGCAAACTTTGAATGCAGATTGACTCATGAGCATTGTTAGACAGTGTCGATTGTGAGTGAATTCCTGCATCTATATTGATGTGGCCAGCTAACTGACAAATCATATGGCTACAAATAAATCGCTGGCAGGCGGTGTGGGTTGGAGAGTGTGTGTTGGCCAATGCTTATTTTTAAATCCAAAGAGAATTTGGCTTGGCTTACAGCCTGTTCACGGTCAATGACACGCACATTATCCCCGTACGCTGGGGAGTGAGTGATGCAGTAATGATGATCGCTGTGGTGCATTGTAAGGATTGCCCCTCATACCCGCACCCATCACTGGTCCCCTTTTCTTATTACTTAAACCATTATCAATGTGATAAAGAAACTATCCATGAGCATATCTTATTCCACACAGCCTGGCCGCTGAAGATTAAGTTCTTGCTACTTACACAATAACACATGGGTTGGGTGGTGTGGCAGCGTTACCTTTTTGAGTTGTGTACAGGGCACTGTGACTGTTCACACATAAGAATGTCCCTTTGCCCTATTGGGTATCAGTGTCACTTGTGAAAAAATTACTTATCCACTTGTTATGGTTAATTTACATTTTATTTTGTTCTGCGCAGGAAGAACATGCAGAGGAACAAACAGGTGGCTATGGGCCGCAAGAAATTCAACATGGATCCCAAAAAGGTGGGCGTTGGTTTGGTACCACTCTTACTGTCCAGGCACAGGGTCAGGCAGTGCTGTTGGTCTGTGTTTGGTTCCAGGTTTGAAGGTAATGTATCTCTGCGTGTTCCTTCTCAGGGAATCCAGTTCCTCATCGAGAATGACTTGCTGAAGAACACCTGTGAGGACATCGCACAGTTCCTGTACAAAGGAGAGGGTCTGAACAAGACGGCCATTGGAGACTACCTGGGAGAGAGGTGAGCCTCTGCAAGCCAGGGTTCGTTGTGGGTGTACTGCTTGGGTGCTTTTGTCTGCCTGTTTCCATGGGACCACATGCATTTACAGGTTCAGAACCGGAGGCGTGCAACCCACGTGTGTATGTTGTGCCATTTGAAACTGATCTCATGAAGAAGTGAAATTTAAAATTTAGAATTGAAGAAGAAAACTGCAAAGATGCTATATTCTAGCATATGGTCATGCCATTTTTTTTTTCTTGTTTTAGGTCTGTGGTTTCAATGCTGCTTTTTCAAAATTACAATATTTCTGTGCTTTAAAATCCCACTGCCCATAATACAATCCTGATCTACGCTGATCATTTATGAAAGTGGCACGGTGTTGCACTGTGCCCTTTGTCATATGTTGACTTGAGTTTTTGTAATCCCTGACTCATCCTTGGGCTGTGGCTGTGGTCACCATGAGGTCAGCAGGAGAAGGACATTGCTGGCAACTTTGCCAGTCCTGATCGATTACTGGAACAGGAGTGGGGGTCTCTGCATCTACCTGGTGCATTGATTCTAGCAGACCATTTGATAGAGATACAGGGTGGTCATATCATCTAATTTGAGTGGAACACCCACGATTGTTTTTATCCCTCACCCACCCCCCATGCCAGCCATTGAAAGGCAGGTCTCTGCATGATGTCAGGGTTGCCGCCTATACTACTGCTGTAATTTGCTTTCTGCACTGAACCCACACTCTGGAAGGAAACTTGAGGCGATGGAGAGAGTCCATTGCATGCTAGCCTCAAACTCTCTCTTCAAAGCAGCCTTAAATCCAGGGTGTGGTGTTGCTAAATTAGGAAAGAAGTAGCAACCAGCAAGAAGAGAGAGAGCCATCAGCCCATACTTTAGTTAAAATAAGCCTGTGTCTTTGGGCTGTGAGCTATGTAGGAAAATGACCAGAGGGATCTAAAGTTACTCAACACATGTTTATCCTACATAATGCTGAGTTACATTCTTATTACTTTTCTCTATGACTATTTAAGTGTAATTTAATTGTCTTTTAAAGTCCTGTCTTACTAAAATATAAATGACGTAGACAGAGGAAAGTTTTTATTTTTTTTGGTTTGTTTATTTGTAGCAATTAATTTGCTGCATGAAATTAGATCAGCACTAGTATAGCTCTATTGAAAATATACAAAAGAGGGGAAAAAAGCAAGGTGTTTTTAGACAGACGGAAGCAGTCATGTTATTTTGATTGGTTGTGTTTTGTGTGACTGCTGTACGTCACCTGCTCTGCCTCTGCCCTGCCCCCTCTGTCCTGCCACACACCCCTCTCCTGCGCCTGGGTGTGCTGTGTTCCTCTCACAGGAAGGGCTGTGGTATCACTCCTCTGCTTCGGAGGGAAGTAACTGTGACATCTGAGAGGCGTGAACAGGAAGGAGTGATGATGCAGTTGCCCTGGGCAATAGCACAGTCCAGAAACTGCTGAGAGTAGAGAGCCGACAAAATAAATGTAGCACTTTCTGAAACTGACACTGAAGATGGCCAAGTTGTTTTTTAAAATGTATTGTTTCTCCTTATCTGGGTTTTCTTTTGGTAGTTTAGTATTGTCTTCATTTTAAATTTTTGGTTGAATAATAGAATGCCAGGATATTAAAAATAAAATCATAATCTAAAAACCTGACTACATTCTTCGAGGTTTTTCTGATTTTTAAAACCCAATATTCAGACTTTTATCTGGGTTTCTTGGAAAACCTGCTCTATTTTAAAAAGTAGCTGTTTTTTTTTTTTTTGGTCTGACTTTGTTTACCATAGTTTGTTTGCCCACGCCCAGCTGTACAGTGCATTGTCATTATCTTTTGTGTTTTGGGCCGCGTTTCCTCTGCTGTCCTCTGCATCGACGCGCTTTGTGTTTCACAATGCCTATGCGTCACAGTCGTGTCTGCAGGGAGCAGAGCTGCCGTATTGTTTTGCATGGCTTTCTGTGGTGAGAAGCCCGTGAATGAGGAATTTTCTCATCAACCTCATCCTTTACTCTCTGTGTAGAAGAGTGATAAACAAACAAGGGTGCAGGGGGGCACCGCTAGTCAGTGCTGATCTGATGCGCAACATCACAATAGCATATCTTGGTTAAGACATTTGGAACATGTGGAATTTATGAGTCAGAGAAAGTCCAAACTCAGCAGTAACGGGGAGGCCTGAGGGGACTGCCAGTTTATTATCCTAATGCATATTCCCTGCTCTGGACCATGAAGGTCACTTTCAAGCACATTTTCCCTTGCATTATATTATTCCTTCAGCGTGGACTGGCCATAATGAGGCACAGCACGAGCATGATTGGCTTAAACACAGATTACTGAATCCCGTTCTCTACCACGTCCTTCTGTACCCAAGTGAGAATCGCTGTGAATAAAGGAAAGATGTTTTTAGCCTCATATTTCAGACTCCGCCCTTAACTCTTGAATTACAGAATCGTACTTGCATTGATCAATGGTAATTGTAAAAGCTTCTGGCATGTAAAAAGCCTAAGACGTGTGCTAATGTATCATGGTATTGCAGCCCAGAAAACTGTCCAAGCCTCCATTCCAAAACTGCTGGTTTGTGTTCTTTATGGGAAGATGGCAGATTTCTGCAGGAATTAATGGTGTAAATGGTAATTTTTAGTTTTTTGTTTGTTTCTGTGTCCGGAGAATTGCCTGGCCCATGAAAAATGTGTGTTTGTTGTAGTGTATTGGACTAACAGTGAACAATGCAGGGCTATAGGGTCACAGAGCAATCTGTTAATGTTATCATCAGATTATTTGAATTCTCACCACCTTAAATCCTCACTTTCCCTTGCGTGGTCTCTCTCATTTTATAACGTACAATCTGGAGACAGGGTTAACCCAGCCTGTTTGTGTGGTACGGAAGTGGGGGGCTATCTGAAAAATCATTAATCAGAGTGAGACACAGATTCATAACACCACATTAGAACTCAAGCTCAGGTCTGATTAAGGCTGTTCTGTAATGGCTGAGCCACTTATTGAAAAAGGAAAAGGGCACTTTTGGTGTAGTAGGAGGAGGATGGGGGGCAGTCATTGTGCATTGAAGTGACAGGCAGTGTGGTTAATAGTGCTGGGGTCTCTGGTGCTTTGCTCCGTGGAGATGCATTTAAGAAGCGGGGTGGAGCTGGACTTTATCCACCTCCCGAATGCCTGGTGTCTAATCCCTGGTGTCCCTGACAAAGCCCACCGAGGGTATCTCTTATTCAGAGGTCACAGAGGTCAGGAATGATGTAATGCATCTGAAAATCACAGTCATATATGACACGTCCCCTCTCCCCTCCTCACACTTCTCCACACAATTTTTTTGGTTAAAACCTGTAATAACTTTGTGGTTGATGCCTTTATTTTTGTTCTTGTTTTAGGGACGATTTCAATATCCAAGTTCTCCATGCCTTTGTTGAGCTACACGAATTCACGGACCTGAACCTGGTGCAAGCTCTACGGTAACAACTAATGACAATTCAGTGCAGAGAGTTTGCAAAGCATTGTGTTTAGTCAGGACAACAGTGATATGGCGATCATGTAGTTTGCACAGAAATAACACGTAAATCAGTAATTCTTTGTTTTTCAGAATTTGACATCAGCTAGATTTGAGAAGGGGAAAAATATATTTGTAATATACCCAGATATTCCTAGTCCATTATAAGAGCTTTAATTCTATAGTGTGTGATCATTAAGATGATTTTGCACTATGGGTGCAATGATGTGACCTCTTGCCCCTCCCCTCCTCACAGGCAGTTCTTGTGGAGTTTCCGCCTGCCCGGGGAAGCCCAGAAGATCGACCGCATGATGGAAGCCTTTGCCCAGCGCTACTGCCAGTGTAACCCCGGCGTCTTCCAGTCCACAGGTATGTGTGCGGTGTTGGTGAGAGCGGCCAGCATGGTAGAACGATGCCGTGTTCCTCCAGAGGATCGTTCCTTGTGGATCTGCTCAGACAGAGTGTGAATTATGCAGGACTTCAAGAGGTTTCTGATCGATGAGATTGAGTGACTTCTCTGGGTCAAGCCTAGTGTCGAGACTTGGTCAGAGTTAATCTGGGGTCATTGTCACGGCGACAGGAGGATGAGCAAGATCTCTTCACCTTAAACACAGATCTGTTATTTCCGGTCCAGTGTGTTTCCTGACAGTCGACTTCTCCCAGCAGTTACATGTTTAAAAAAACACAAGTATTCCAAGTAAGAAGCTGCTACTTCGATTTGAAGGCATCATTTTCAACAACACTGAAGTCAAATGAGCTTTCATTTAGAGACAGGAAACAATTCTCTCATGCTAACTGTTGCCATCTATGCACACCATAACATAATTCACAGTACCCTGTGACTGCCGCGTGTGTGTATATTTACCTTCTTGAATAAATAGTTTTAAATTATAACAGACATGTGAATCTTACTAAGGGTAGTGTGAGAGTTAAAATGGTGAATTATTGATGCTGTTTCTGCTGATCCAGCCATGTTAAATATAAAGTGCTGCTGTGTCAGCTGTACTGTGAGCAGAGCCAAATTAGCATGGAAAGCCTTGTGGTCAACACAGACCACACACATAATTGGCATTAAAATGTATACACCACATTAGTCAGTCATGCTTTTTTAAATGAAATTGACAAATAAACAAAACTATTAAATCCAGTACACCTGGACTGGCTCGGGTTAGCTGATTCAGTGGATTGAGCTGTGGGAACAGGAAAGATTTTTCAAGAGTCGTGTCTCCACTCATCTCTGGGCTCAACCATGTCTTTTGTGTAGTATCACTTTGCTCTGAAACATCGAATGTGGATAGTAAGAGTAGAAAGACTTGGTTCTAGTTTTGTTTTTAGTCTGAGGTGATTTTTCTGTTGACTGACATTTCCCCTCCATCTCCCTCACAGATACCTGCTATGTGCTCTCCTTCGCCATCATTATGCTGAACACCAGCCTGCACAACCCCAACGTCAAGGACAAGCCATCGGTGGAGAGATTCATCGCCATGAACCGAGGCATCAATGATGGGGGTGACCTCCCTGAGGACCTGCTTCGGGTCAGTGCCTTGCACCCCCCAAAAAAAAAAAATTAAGATATTACATATATTCATTTAAAATTAAATGTAAAAGTCACATCTCTGTTGAAGACACCATGTTATTTTATCTACTGTCCAAAGATCATCCAGAGTACACAATGTGAATCCCATTTCTTTCCGTTTGCCTCTCTTCCCACTTTGCTTTCACAGAACTTGTACGACAGCATCAAGAACGAGCCATTCAAAATCCCTGAGGATGATGGCAACGACCTCACCCACACCTTCTTCAACCCTGACCGTGAAGGCTGGCTGCTGAAGCTCGGTGAGTGGGCCCTGCCACCCCCAGCCGCACACCCCGCCAGCTCACACCACAGACACACACCGGCATGGTGGGATTTGAACTCCACACAGACTCCTACATCTCTATGTGGTCCTTAAGCCACTCGATGAAGCTTTATTGGAAATAAATCCTGCCTTTGGAGAAAAATAGTATCTCCACTAACCTATGGAGATAGTATCTATTATATGAAGAATGTGTGAATTGTTTTGATACTGATGTATCATCCACACTATCCCAAAAACTCAATGATGTTTGCAAACAGTCTACAATGACCTGGTCTGTGGTGGAGTGATCTCGTCAGTGCCGGCTGGGAGGTGTGCAGGCATTTGAAGGGTGCCCTTTTACCCGATGCATTATGGATGTGGCCTTGAAATCAGACAGGAACATCAAGCCTAAAATGAATAATTAAAACACACACTCACACCAGGCACCCATGTGGGAATGCACTTTTCTCTTCACTACTTCTCTTCACAGCTTCCTCAGCACTGAAGAGACCTCATGGAGAGGAGACAGTGGTAGACCTCATAATTAATTCCACTTTCATGGGGTGCGCTTCTGCCTTTAGACACTTGAGAGCCCTGTGAATCATTTCAGAAGATGCCGCCACACCATTGTGACTAAATCCATTTCTTGGATTGTCAGGAATGATGTGGTTGTGATTGATGACAGAACTGAACAAAGGGGAAGGAAAAATTGCCTTTCCGAATAGAAAAAAAAAAAAAAAAAGTGTATGTATATAAAGACGAGTGACTTTAAAGTGCTATGATGGATATAGTTAGAATTCAGACTTATAAAGAGGACAGCTTAATTTTCCAAGCTTGCACACACATTATCCCAGCTGTAGGTCTCCTCTCAGCAGTTCTGTAAAATGCAGCTTCTCATAGAAGTTTTAGTCGCTGAATTGGGTTTTGAAAGTAGCGAGAAACAAAGCCACCCAGGAAGACTGGTTTGCCCTTACTGATTCATAATTTTGCTTTTGTGTGGCTTCAAGTAATAAAAGGGAGAATTCTTGAAATCAGCCGATCAGAATAAATCCTGAGACCTTGTCTGCAATCGCAATCTGAAGACATTTCTGTTGTTCTCTAGTGGTACACTGTGTGCTTGGGTGCTGCTCAGTTTCCTCTCGTACGCGGGAAGGGAATGGGCAATGCTCTTTTCACGGGCTTGGCACGGGCAGCTCACGGTAGACACTAATGGACATCGAGAGCTGAAGTGATAGCACTGCAAGGATTGGTTAAAGCCCGGCAACAATAAGCTGCACACTATATCCCCATTAGTGATTTGTGGACACAAAGCCCAAACTGCCCCTTGATCTGTGTGCACGTCAGAATATATGGTCAGAAATCCTCATGATCGTGCAAAATGGTTTCACTCTCTGCTGATGGGCCAGTCAGCTGCAGTCCACTGATCGGTTGTTATCGGGGAATTTTTAAAGGCTGCAGCTGAATGTAAACAGCCTGTTGGAGTTAGTGAGCTCGACTGGCACGTTTTTGACGTAACGCAGCCCACCATGTCAACACTGTACCACTGGAGCGTTCCTCCACATGTCTAAGAAGTGATGTGCAATATTTTAAAAAGAATGGCAATATGGTCCCTTTGGTCATTAATATTATTTTACTTTCAATATTTTACTTTTTTTTGGCATTGTCTTGTAACCATCAAAATGGAATGAATTTCAAGTTATCCACAATCAGATGGAAATGAGCAGCTCTTTTTGAATATCTTTCTTTTCTTATTTAAAGGGTTGCATTGCTCCTAAATGTGAAAAGATGACAAAATCACTGAACAGCTTTATAGGCAGTGGCGCTGTGAGATCCAGCAGACCAGCTGGCCTTAGATACTTAGCTAGTTTTTTTTTGCTCCCCCTGGTGTGTGACGACAGAAGTGCTCTGAAAGTACAGCTTTGTATCAACGCTGTTTGTTATAGGGTATTAGACTTTTCACAAAGCATCAGATTTTAACTGCCATAAATGTCTGAGAGCCATAGCAACTTCCATTACTGTTATGGACATTTAGATATCTTCTAGAAGTTCTACTACGCTTCTACGCTTCTGTCTTGTAATGGCTGAAATCCATATGGTACGTTTGGTCATCTTCAAATCAAACTAATGAAATGAAGTGAAAAGATAATCTGTCAAAAAAAAAAAAAAAAAGGTTTGATTCCCCAGAGTTGTTCTTTCTAGTGTTGGTGGTAAATTTTCACCATTTAAAAACAAAAGCCCCCCCCATTTTCCATATTTTAAGTTTTGAGGATGGGAAGATTCCTTGTGCCTTCTTTGTAAAATATTGCATAAAACTCATCGTATACCAATAAGCAGGCTATGATTTCTTATGATTTAATTTTATTTTTTCTTTTCTTCCTCATTTGTTTGTTTGTTCGTTTGTTTGTTTCCATGATTTTGGCTGTTCTCTTTCTTCAGGAGGTATGTACACCTGCTCTTCAATAGCCCATAGCTCTGCTCCTGGGTGCTTTGGTGGTCAGCCCTGCTTTCGTTACTGTTTTTATTCATAATTTATTTTTATTTTGTTTTCCAATTAATTACTATAATTTAAGTTTTTTTTTTTAATTTTGCCTTATGTTTGTTCCTTTTTAAGCTGGTGGTTGTCCACGTGCTGCTTTTCTGTTGTTTTTGGGTGCTTGTAGTAGCTCTGGGCAGGCGCCCGGCTACTTGGTGTTGCCTGTGACTAGTGGACAGTTAGTCTTCTCTGTTGCTGTGGTGTTCAGTTTGTGGGTCTCTTGAAAGCTGCAGTATTCCCTTTGGGAACCAGAGAGCACATGTGTTGCCAGGCTTGAACACTGTCCTAAGAGACGGAAATGCATAATAAAATGTTTTTATGTTTGATAAGACAAGTCAATTGTATAGAATGTCTATCTGCTTTCCAATTAAAACATCTGACCAATATCTCCCTGATCCTACTCAATTATTAATTTAATTTTGTTCGTGGCTTACAATCCCACAATTCCTCTTTTTTAATGTTTTGTAGTCACGTGACATGACTTTTTCCTTCACTTTCCTCAGTATCATTAGACAATGCTTGATCTGTTTATAAGGAAAGTTTCCTCCTTTACAAAAAAAACTCCCAAAAAAACTCCCTGAAAGGGAATACTGCACCTTCAGACAACCCACTCCAGCTCTGCTCTCTTCATGCTCAAACAAATCTGAAAACTTCTTCGTATGCTCCGGTGTGGTGCTGGGCTGGTGTGTAGAAGCGGGGAGGTTGTCCTTGTGGGGTGGGGGTCCCAGTGTGTATGGCCTGCATTACCCCCCCCCCCCCCCCCCCACGTAGCAGTCCAACATGGAAACGGGGAGCCATCTGCGAGCAGCATGCAGCAAGGGGGTTGAATAACTTTATAGCACTGAGGTTATTGCTTCCACAGCTCAGGCCTAAACCATGCGCCACCTAGAGTAAGTTACAATTTCTTATTTCTAATATTAAGATACTTAATAAGACTACTTACTTTAAATTACTTTGAATTATAGCCCCTTGTACACTTAATTGATGGAGAGAAGTAGGCCTGACTTGTAAGCTCAAGGTCTTTTACTTGTGATTTTTATTTTTATACTTTCTCCTTTTAAGTTCCTGACAGTATTACTTAGGTGGAAGGACATCATAATTTTCACATCTTTCAACCACCTTTTTATTAGAAATAAACTCAATAGGTTGAAAAAATTCAGTAGGTTTGAATTTCCTCTGTGTGGTGGAACTTATTCTGAACGTCAAGGTGATGTGAAACACCAGTTGACATAACTGTGCAGGCTGACCCAGCCTGTCTGTTGGATAATGACGTTCTTTCTTAACTGGGAAGTTCAGAGGTCTACGTGTCGCTCTTCCTCCACACCAGTCCAACATTCCGGCTGCTTGATTCAGAATGACGTGATCATCAATGCTACACTCAACCCAATCCTCACAGATTCTGCCATCGTGTCCTGTTGTCTGTGTGCTCCGTTTAGTTCCAGATGTGGTTGACATGGGTTTCTCTATCTTCAATCCCCCGAGCTCAGAGTTGTCCCAGTCTCTTACCTCAGACGGGCAGTCTGTCCTGGGAGGGGCCCCCGTGATTTGTCCCTGGGATGGGGAGTAGGGTGCGGTTGTAAGAAGTCAGCAGCTGTGTTGACAGTCCGAGGGGGTGTCTTCCCGTCCTGCCGTTTCCTCAGTCTCCCAGGGCAGGGCCTGTTTCCAGCTGGTACTGGCAGCTCAGAAAAATATTGTTTAAAAAGTGTAGCTCAGTAACAGATCCCTGGGATCTGTACACAGAGAAACCTAGAGACTTGTCCAAAGCTTGTGATCACTTTCCATTTACTACAGAAAAGCTCACCTTGTCTTTGATTCGAGAGGCTATTATTTTTATTAGTACCACCGCTATTACTGTTTGAGTGAGGTTCGGATGTCATACGGCCCTGTGTTTAACAGTACATCAGTAATTCAGAAAACTCAACTTCTATTTCTCTCTCTCTCTCTCTCAAAGTCTGATTGGGTGTCAAGCTGGTATTCCAGCCCACAGAATTCGATTTACCAGAGGAAAATTAGAAGTGAGGTTCTCCGAAGGGTAAAAGGTGTATGTTAAGGGAGCCCCTCCATCAGAGGGATTGTTGGTTGATCTAGTGAAGGGTGTGTGCTGTAAGGGTCTACAGCACATTGCCCATTGGGATGACCCTTGCTCAGGGCATTTAGCAGCAACATGGGACCCGGACCTGTAAAACACACAAGAAAGGTCAGATACCCAACGTCTGTTTGCTCTGTGGTTGTTGCAGTTGAGAAGGAGATGATAAGATCACACTTGTGCCTTTGTTTGATGGCAAACTGTCTCATCAAGCGCAGTGTTTACAGCTGACTCACTTGGATGAAGCCTTTTTCCATAACTGGGAGGCATCTTCTTGTCATCCAGGAATTGAACCATAATAACTCAAATGCAAAATGAAAAGTGAGATTGAAAAAAAATAGATATTTATATACATTTGCAGGAAATCAAATTGAAAGCCTTGGGAAGTGTGTGCTAGTGATGTTAAGAATTAATGAAGCGCCTCCCCCCCAAGGTTATCTTTGTGCAGCAGGTCCTGCGTGACTCAGTGGGAAAGACCAGACCGCAAATTATCGATTCATGCAGCAGCAGAGCCCATCCAGAATGACCAGTATATTCTAGAGCAGGAAGCTGTAGTGCACATACATAACCTGGTTGCAGGGATCCCAGCATTGTAGGCCCCTGTGTCAGAAGAGCGGGTTATAGACCTTTCTCCACTGATGGCCCCATCCTCCCATTGATGTGTTTATTTAGCATCAGGATGAATTCCTGTTGTCCATTCTCCACACCCATCACTGAGGAGCAGGAGCTTTGGGGATGTGCTGCTAATTGGTATAAGACACTGAATACCATTGTTTTAAGTGCAGGCAAACCCACCTCAGAGACTGACCCTTAGTGGAGTGTGCCGGCTAATGTGTGCAAGTGTCCCAAACCACTCGTTGACTGAACGTCCCTTTCAAAAAACCTGGTTTGGTGCTTCAGACGATCATTTAGTTACTTCAGAAAATAAGTTGAATCTGAAAAAGAGGCCTTTGTACAGCGGTCCGCAATCAGAGCACAAATGCCTCTCCCAGAATCTGCTGTTCATCACGCAGATAGTTGGACTGAACATCAATCTGAACTGTGGTTCTGTTTGGATCTCGCATTCAGAGGAGCTGCTGTCCTTGAGTGTGTTCGCTGCAGACCAGACTAATTCAGTTACGTGTTCTGAGCAGAGGAGATGAGTATTGATTGGCTGGGAGTTCAGTTATTCTGGTGAAGGTGCCAGCGATGTTCTCGTGCCACAGGCATCGTCTGAGGGAACACTCGCTGTAGGTAGTGTACAGAGCACAGTTTTGTGTTGTATTGTTTTTACTCATCTGCTTTCTTTTTGCTGTAAGTTAAGGTGTCTCAGCTTTGAAAAGACTGGTAGTTGTTATTATGTTGTTGCCTTTTTCCATTGTTAATGCAACAATAATAATTGATAATACTGTTTAAAGTGGCCCAGTTTCTTCTTCCACCAGTCCAATGCCTAGGAGTATTTTGTCATGTGATGCAACTGAATCAGTGTCAACCGCCCTGGACAGTCTGCTAATTTGGCATCTTGAGTTGTTTCCTTCTTAAGGAAAAAAAGAGGGAATTAATGTGCTTGTGGCATGACCCTCCCCCCCCCCCATATAAATGTAATTATATTTTAGTTTCTCTACTAAACTAACATGAGTGTCTTGGGTGGAATTGCTGAGTAATCCAATGCACTTGTAGGGTGATGCTGGTAAGTTGGCCACGCAGCACATGTCTTGTGAAATCAAGTTGCTTATCAAGTCCATTTTGTCCCACAGCCGAACTTCAGAACACTCCCCATGTTGTCAGTGCAACAGCCTTCATCTGTGTCTGTCTCTCCATGTGTCCGTCTGCCTCCCTGCTGCTCTGTGCTGAGCTCTACTGCCCTCTGCTCTCCCCTGACCCCCCCACCCCCTGGCTGTGCTGACCTCTGTTTCTGTCCATCAGGTGGCCGAGTAAAAACCTGGAAAAGACGATGGTTCATCCTCACAGACAACTGCCTTTATTACTTCGAGTACACCACTGTGAGTACAGGCCAGCCGCCCAGACCCGATCCTGGCCCCCCCACTCCTCTACCCAGTGACCGACCGAATTCATCTGGCGGAATATCTCTGCTAAACAAAGGGAGAATGATAGGACCAAAAGAAGTCTGATTTCCATACATTTACTTCATCAGTCACTTTCAAATCTTAATTAGCAATTTGTAGTCTTAACCACTTTCTAAGACAGATATCTCTTACTTTTATGTCATACCACAAGGTATCCCAACATTATTCAGCAAAGGTCCAATCACTTGGTATACTCTTCCCTCCGTGGTCCCAATGCCTCACATTAGTGACACAGCCAACCACATAGTCTAGAGATCAGCCCATTACAGGAAAATAGAAACCAGTTACAAACAAAAAAAACAAGAAAATAATCCAATTATAGTATTTTTGTTTTTACTTGCACCGAGGATTAACCTCAAAAATGTATTGCAGTGTCTTAAAACTACCAAGGCTTCCACCAGCGGCACTGGGTAGAGTTAAATTTTAAAGTGCAACTCATTTTTTCACTTATGAGTGACACTTATTTGAAATGCCAGCGGCTTCCACAAACAATGGCTTCAGGATCCAGATCTGGACCGCAGTCTGCCAGTTGGTAACCCCTGTGTTTTACCTTTCAACAGCTGCTTTAGCCAGTGTAAGAAACCATTAACATCAGATACCTCTGTGTGTGCTGTTACCATTGTTCTCTCCATGGGCAAAGCTGCTGCAGGGGTTTGTGTGGAGGGCTGGCCAGACAAACATGGCAGCTTCAGTTGAGTCTCTAATCAGCTCCTTGCTCTTCCCTCTCTGAAATCATCCAAGCTCTCTGCATGAGGTGCAAAGTCACTAAGGGCTTTTATAAGAGAGTGAGATTCTTTCAGTGTTTTGTGGCTGAGGGAGTGTGTGAAGTACCAAATAAATACAAGCTAGCTGCTGCACAGTGGTGTTGAACAGTTACCTGCCAGATGCCAGAGAGCTGGTAGGGGTTGCGTGTGTTAGCAGTGCCTGCCACCCTGCTGCTGCACTGGCAGTGCAGGTATGAGGGCCCATCTCTGATCTCTGTCTCTTCAATTCAAGGACAAGGAGCCCAGAGGAATCATCCCCCTGGAGAACCTGAGCATTCGAGAAGTGGAGGACTCCAAGAAGCCAGTAAGATGTGCCACCACTTTTTTCTTTGATTGTTCTTGTTTTGGTCCCCTTGTCAATTATCAGGACATAGTTTGCCTCCCTTTTTTCGGATCCCCCAACCAAGGAACAGGATCGATCCTAATCCATGAGATGTTGGCTTCATATGATCAGAATCTGAGCTCCTCGGTGCTCCAGGCCTGTAATCTAACACACTGTGTGTGTCTGCATTCCAGAACTGCTTTGAGCTCTACATCCCTGACAACAAGGACCAGGTGATCAAGGCCTGTAAGACGGAGGCGGACGGGCGCGTGGTGGAGGGCAACCACACCTTCTACCGCATCTCTGCCCCCACCACCGAGGAGAAGGATGAGTGGATCAAGTGCATCAGGTGAGGCAGCCGGTCGCAGTGCCAGCCTGGTCTCCTCTGTTGGGTCCGTGTCCTTCAGTCAAGAATGTCTGCGCTTCTTGGCACAGCTGGTCCTCTATGACTGTAACTAGAAGAGTGTCTGTGGGATTTGAGTTTACATGCGAATCTACAAGTGTAAGAGACCCCTATTGTAACAGCACTGTTCTACCATTCTGTCCTGTTACTATAGGCCCCCATTATAACTGTGATCACGTCTTTGGGCCAGAAACCATCTGTCCATTGCCTTCCGCCACTTCCACTCTATAAACTCATTCCAGAGGTGTGTATCTGACCCCTATCTCTGTGTGCTCTTGCTCTCCCTCTCCCTCTCCCTCCCAGGGCTGCAATCAGCAAGGACCCTTTCTACGAGATGCTGGCAGCGAGAAAGAAGAAGGTCTCATCCATGAAGCGCCACTAGGTTTGCGCGGGACATTGTTGCACTTGTGGGACACACGCGGGGTTGAGCTCCTCTCCCTCTGAATAGTGGACCTATTTCTGGAATGGGGGGGTGACTCCTGGCTTGCAGGGTTTTTTGGGGTGGGGGAGGGGTTAGACTGGGGCAGGTTGACTTGACCGCAGCAGAGGGAACGCTAGGAGCTGGCTCACGGCTTCTCCCGAGCTGAACTGGGCCTCTCTCTGCCTTTACGTACACTCGCCTCAACATTGGCCAAGAGGCTGTCTTTACACACAGACACTCACACACTCTCTCTCGTAACAACTCAACCCCCCATAAGAAGCCCTATGGTTCTCTCTCCCTCTCATCCATACATGTACAGATTTAAACACCCTCACACACACCCTCACACACACCCTCACACACACCCTCACACACACCCTCACACACACCCTCACACACACGCATCAATTCTCAACTCAGCAGGTCTGACTGAATGTGGAATCCCAACCAAAATTTTCTAACTTAATGTAGAAAAAAAAAAAAGGATCAGAGACTTTCTTCATTGTGCTTTATTGTGTATAGATATAGGCAACCTGCATCTATTTTTTTTAGAGACTATACCTTATTTTAACTTTTTCAGGTTTTTTTTTTTTTTTTTCCCAAGAAGCAATTGTGAATTTAAGGATTTTAAACCTTCAGGAACTTTAATTTCTGTTTAATGTAACTTTTGTTAATTGTGCTTTTGTTTGTCATTTGCAATCTGTTAATTACAGGACATTTTCCTGTAGTTTACTCTCTGGAGAATGATTTGGGATATGTAAACGCAGGGCCCCCAGTGATGTGTTTCTACCATAATGAGCAGAAGACAAGGTGTATTGTGTATATCTGTAAAGCATTTTACCCTAAATAGGATCCTTAAAGCTTCTTAGAGAGCTTTTGAATGGGAATGTGCCATCTATGCCAAACATTTGTTCTTAAATGCTGTTGCAGATGTGGGATCCCTTGTTAGTCGGTGCAACTGCAGTGTTACTAACACTGAAAATGCAGAAGTGAAAATGTGCTTCAGGGGGTCGGTCTCCTGCTTGAGAAA
The DNA here is from genome assembly GCF_036373705.1 of Amia ocellicauda. Classification (NCBI taxonomy): domain Eukaryota; kingdom Metazoa; phylum Chordata; class Actinopteri; order Amiiformes; family Amiidae; genus Amia; species Amia ocellicauda. The sequence continues at coordinate 25,020,542 of NC_089854.1, read as the reverse complement.
GGTTTTGCTCTTCAGCCAGGTGCAGTGAAACCTTACACACACTTCTGTGGAAGCTGCTGAGTCAAAAACATGGAAAAAGAATAAACTGGACATTTGTTAGACAGTATATGAAAGAACAGGAGAGGTTGAGCCAGAGGGGAAATGAGAATCGGTCTGTTCCCTGTCTTTTTAATTTTGCATCTCCACCAAAAGTGATCACCAACATCGGCCCACATTCAACCCCTGGACGCTGCACCAGAAACAATGTGGTGAAGTGCTTCTCCTGTCTTTTGCATGATGTCTGTGGGCCAGTCAAAGACGACCACAAAAGGAAGACAACTGAAGAACGGCCAATCATGGCAAAGAGTGCAACAGTGACCTTCCCAGGTTTTGTTCTGCCTATGTGGACCTACGGTTTATAAAGACTCGCTGTTCTCCAACCAAACCAGTCACTCTGCATTGCCTCAGCACACCACCCTACCCTAGCCCCGCCACCTCCATATCTCTGCCTGAGCTATGTACTCATCATTGTGCCTTCCCCTGACACTGAGCACTGGGGCCGTGCCATTTTGGGCTTCTCCGCACAGACTGCTTCACTAACTCACTGACTGTCTGGGGAGGGTGTTGGGTTTTGAATATCAGTGTACAAACAAAGAAAATGCATAAACGAGATTTTATGATTTAATAGAACTCTGTTTATAATTAATAATGACATGGTTCGTGTGCTTGTGGCTGTGGACCTCTCTTTAGTAGAAATGGAGAGGGGATGAAGCAACGTGTTCTCGCTACGGTGTGTTGCGCCACTCCTTCCCTCTTACAGTCTGTCAGGTGCTTTTTACCCCTCTGTCAGATGGTCAGCCCTGTACCTGGTCACAGTTCGTGGGCCGGCCGCACTGGGTTTGCATCAGTGCGAATATTCCTGGACACATGTAGGTTTTTACAGATCAACAGAGACCATTTAATTAAAAAAAAAAAAAAAAAAAAGGTTTGAGGTGCTTGTTTTCTGCCATACTCTCTGTTCTAGTCTCCGAAGAGCCAGAAATTGTTCAGTCTGATGCAGTTGAATAAAAATACCTGTCTCCCATTGATTTGGACAGATGAAAGGTTTTCTTTCACACAGACATTGGTGCTGGAGAGCTTTATGGGTGGAAAGAAGATGTTCAGCGTCCCTGTGCCGCTCCCGGCAGCCTGCAGGGTGAAGCCATTCTTTGCCAATCTGGCTTTTCTCCCTGTTTCCAAAGTGCTTTGATAGATTGTATTTTTCTCCACGTTTTTCTATATCATCCATTCATTTTCTTCCCCAAAGTGTTTAACAATATCGTGAGGTTCAGTTTTGGGTTTTCAGTTTTGTCTGTTCCCTATGTTGGTTTGTTTTTATATATAGATCTGTACCTTTGCTGACAATACAGCAGGAAGACCCAGATGTTTGTGTTAGTGTATCTGGCTTGACAGTCCCCCATCTGTGTGTTTTTATATGCCATGGTCCCACTTGGCATCTTTCCTATGGCTTCACCTTTGTGCAGTGCAGTCCACAATCAAGTCCTAAAATCCAGTGTAAACACAACTCTGGGGTATTGTGATGTACACAGTACCTATAATTTCTTCTGCTGGGAAACATGTATACAGATTGGGGGCTATCCCCCAGCCTCTGCAGTTCTCTGTGCATTACATTGCCTTGAATTATTAAACACAATAATCCAAAGTGATCCACCTGGCTTCACCTGTTGACCGTGGAAATGTTACTTTATATTGTAGTTGAAACAAAAAATATTGAATTCTTTCCAGAAACCACTGTTCCTTAAATACATTAAAAAAAAAAAAAAATGCATCCGCAGAGATTTTGTAATGAATTGAATTCCCATGTAGCAGCTTTATGTGTTGTAAAGCAAACTTTTTTTCAGGTGGGTCTACAGCTGTTCTGTCTTATACCATTTTGTTACCGTTTTTAGCTTTTCTTTTAAAACAAGTTCCACATTTCAATGCACTGGTTACTAAAGAAAAGCAAACATTATGAGGAAAAAAAAGAATCTTAAATGACTAAGCAGTATTAGTCTATTTATCAGAGTTGTATATACTTAAATGTATAGTTTTCTTTCTGTTTATTTTATATTGTTAAATTTTATGTTTGTGTAGTGGAATATCAAGAGAAGTCGATAGTGCCAGTTTTTGTCTTTTTGATTTCAGACTTCTGCCATTGCCATGTAATCTAGCGCTGAACTGGATCAAACCAATAAATAAAACATAAAAAAAGCTTAAAATGTCAGTGATTGTTCTCATTTCTGTACATTGAACCTATAAAATGTATGAAAGATTAACCTTTTTATTAAATGTGTAGATGCCTCCACAGCCTTACAGCACATTTAAAGAGGATATAAGTGATTTAGTTTAGCATTAAAAGGGCTGCTATTTCAATCTGATGCTCCTCATATTTACCATATGACTTGCTTACTAACAAGATTCACTCGAAGTATAACTGAACTGTGTAGCACATGAAAAATGAAAATGTTGCAGTTCACACAAAGGGCATCAGATGGCAGTGTTTACAAGCCTGCTCTCTGCATTCTCACTCATCTTGTTTGTTCTGTTTTTAACCTGCAAAATAATTGAGTAAAATAATTTCCAGCAAGTCTCCGTCGACACCTTCCTCATTATTTTTAAATGGGGCGAAAGGGAGGCAAAAACCGGTTTGATTGCTTTGACTTAGTGTCTACCTCCGTCATTTGGATCTTTCCACTTTCTGGATATGGATCCACACCTGGCCCAAGCCTAATACAATCAGATTGCTCTCTGATTCTCTCCTTAGTGGACAACCCACAACCGCTGCGCCAGTCACCTGTGAGAGAAATGAGGTTAAGGACTGCAGAACAAGGAGGCACAGCCAGCCTCCCCCCATAAACTGGTAGTACCTCTAACACAGGTGGGGGATTGATGCTATATTAGCATTGCTGTCCTCTTGGGAGTAGTGTTTGGGAGGGGGAGGCTTTGGTAGTCTGTGAAAAACACTGTTCTGAGCTTGAACTTTAACCCCGGAGATGGCTGGCTGGCTTGCCGGCCTCCAAACGAGCTGCTGGGAAACCACTTTGCTGATATGGGCCACCTCTGACCCTTCTTCCTGTTGCGCTGCTGTGTCAGATGACCAGGTGAGAGATAAGAACCATAGATTCTGTTCACTTCTCATCACAGCAAGAGCTCATCAACCCCAGATCTGTGCCAACACATTTTCATAGATTTTAAATGTGCTTTCTTATTACTGTGAGAGTGCGGTCATGTCGTTTGTATAAAATAAAAGGAGTTGAGTTTCAAACGAGCAGAATCTATCTTCATATTGTCAACAACTAAGCTATCAGAAGGGTGCTTTTATCAGATTGAACATTGCATTATTATTTTCTTGTTTCAACATATTGAATGATGTGATGTAACTGCTGCAGCAAACATTCGCTTCATATTCTTATAATTAGAGTAGTGCTCAGGGCTCTGGACTGTGGAGTGGAGGGTTGTGGGTTCAAACCCATCAGTTGTACCTTTGAGCAAGGAACTTTACCTAGATTGCTCCAGTACAAACCCAGCTGTATGAATGGGTAATTGTCTGTAAATAAAATGATAAATTGTAACAATTATAAGTTGCCCTCAGGAAGTGTGTCTGCTAAGAAATGTATTTAAATAAATAATAAAATAATAAAAAAAACATTGCTCAGTTGCCCTGGATTTACAGTTGGCTACAGTATTTGCATAATTCTAATTATTTAGCACAGGAAAACCTGAAATGCAATCAGTGTCCTTTGTAGTCTTGGAGAACAGTGTTGGAAAACTGTCAATAGAATACCTTTGTCTCAGACAGTAAACTACACAAGCAATGTATCTTCAGCACACACTTGCAACCCACAAAAGCCCTGACTTACACTGATCAGCCATAATATTATGACCACTGACAGGTGAAGTGAATAACACTGATAATCTCATTATCATGGCACCTGTCAGTGGGTGGGATATATTAGGCAGCAAGTGAACATTTTGTCCTCAAAGCTGATGTGTTAGAAGCAGGAAAAATGGGCAAGTGTAAGGATCTGAGTGACTTTGACAAGGGCCAGATTGTGATGGCTAGACGACTGGGTCAGAGCAGAAAAGTCAGGGTGCCCATGCTGACCCCTGTCCACTGCCGAAAGTGCCTACAATGGGCACGTGAGCATCAGAACGGGACCACGGAGCAATGGAAGAAGGTGGCCTGGTCTGATGAATCACGAGTTCAAGGTGTTGACTTGGCCTCCAAATTCCCCAGATCTCAATCCAATCAAGCATCTGTGGGATGTGCTGGACAAACAAGTCCGATCCATGGAGGCCCCACCTCGCAACTTACAGGACTTAAAGGATCTGCTGCGAACGTCTTGGTGCCGGATACCACCGCACACCTTCAGAGGTCTAGTGGAGTCCATGCCTCGACGGGTCAGGGCTATTTTGGCGGCAAAAGGGGGACCTACACAATATTAGGCAGGTGGTCATAATGTTATGGCTGATCGGTGTGTATATACAATAAAACGACAAGTGGAAAATAAAAAATGTTTTTCAATGTTTGCATTTATATAACTTGTATATAACTTAATGACTTTCTCCATTTACCATACTATTTCTGTTTCTATAAATATGTGCTTTTTATATTATCACTGGTGAATCAGATGTTAACCAATATATAGCGCTTATTAATACCCTCCATTTTTTTAATATATATATTTTTTTTTCATTATTTTTTATGTTTTTGTTTTTCTAGTAGGTCAAACCTACGCTGCAGTTTACAAACACAAAGCCGAATGTTTGTTTGTGGGAACAGTCCTATTTCTTCATGGCCTTAGTTTTTTTTTCATTTGAAGGAGATATATAAAAAAAAACTATTATAAAAGACCTTCTTATAGTAACCCTAAAAAAAAAAGTTTTTTTTACAAAGCGAGAAAACACAGTCAAGCTTGGAGAAACAAAACAGGAAAACCTCAAGTGCTTGATATAAGTCGAGCAACAACATTTACTTAAAATATAGATCGCGTTACCTGATCATCACAGGGCCAGGCGAGCAGACAAGTGAAAGCAAAAGACCGCAGTAGGGAATTTAAAAGGCTCCCTTACCTTATTATTTGGCTGGCTCGGCTTTGCTGGTCACTGGTCTTCAATCAGGTTGGAACGGAATGCCTTTATTACACGCAGCGTGGAGTGAACAGTGAATCAAGAAGATTCCAGAGTTGCTCTGACTCCATACTACAAGTCAGAGCCTTTTATACATATAGAAGTCAAATATCTGGTTATAATGAACAAGTCATTACTATGTTATCTTAAAAGCTAGCTAAGCAGAATATATATCATTATAGGACAGAGTTCATAGGTCAATACAAGGATTAGGGACCAGACACTTAAATCATACCATTTGGCATCGTCTCCCAAGATGCTCATTGTAAATTACAAACAAAGGTCAAACTACCTTCTGGATTGACCTTATCTTTCTTAAGTATACATGAGGTAAACCTTTTGTGAGAAAGGAATTTCTAGCTTTACTTCCACATCATCAAATTCTCGGCTTCAACCACATCTCTGGGGAGTCTGTTACAGATTGTAACAACTCTGTGTGAAGAAGTGTCTGCTGTTTTCTGTATTGAATGCCTTTAAACCCAATTTCCTTGTGTGTCCCTGCTGATCTGGAAAACCTACATTGATATGGTCGATACCTTTCATGATTTTTAAGACTTGAACCAAGTCCCCAAGTAGTCCCCTCTGTTCCAGGGTGAAAAGGTTCAGTTCCCTCAGGCACTCCAAGTAGGACACTCTGAGTTGGTATCACCCATCAGTTTTCACATTTCATGCAGTTACTCAAACATTCTTGTTTGTTGGTCTTTTCATGAAATGTGAAAACTGATGGGTGATACCTCAGACAGTACAGGCAGGCCTGATCAGGTGAGATGACATGATATGCTGAATAAACTATGTAACTACACTCACCTAAAGGATTATTAGGAACACCTGTTCAATTTCTCATTAATGCAATTATCTAACCAACCAATCACATGGCAGTTGCTTCAATGCATTGAGGGGTGTGGTCCTGGTCAAGACAATCTCCTGAACTCCAAACTGAATGTCTGAATGGGAAAGAAAGGTGATTTAAGCAATTTTGAGCGTGGCATGGTTGTTGGTGCCAGACGGGCCGGTCTGAGTATTTCACAATCTGCTCAGTTACTGGGATTTTCACGCACAACCACTTCTAGGGTTTACAAAGAATGGTGTGAAAAGGGAAAAACATCCAGTATGCGGCAGTCCTGTGGGCGAAAATGCCTTGTTGATGCTAGAGGTCAGAGGAGAATGGGCCGACTGATTCAAGCTGATAGAAGAGCAACTTTGACTGAAATAACCACTCGTTACAACCGAGGTATGCAGCAAAGCATTTGAGAAGCCACAACACGTACAACCTTGAGGCGGATGGGCTACAACAGCAGAAGACCCCACCGGGTACCACTCATCTCCACTACAAATAGGAAAAAGAGGCTACAATTTGCACAAGCTCACCAAAATTGGACAGTTGAAGACTGGAAAAATGTTGCCTGGTCTGATGAGTCTCGATTTCTGTTGAGACATTCAGATGGTACAGTAAGAATTTGGCGTAAACAGAATGAGAACATGGATCCATCATGCCTTGTTACCACTGTGCAGGCTGGTGGTGGTGGTGTAATGGTGTGGGGGATGTTTTCTTGGCACACTTTAGGCCCCTTAGTGCCAATTGGGCATCGTTTAAATGCCACGGCCTACCTGAGCATTGTTTCTGACCATGTCCATCCCTTTATGACCACCATGTACCCATCCTCTGATGGCTACTTCCAGCAGGATAATGCACCATGTCACAAAGGTGGAATCATTTCAAATTGGTTTCTTGAACATGACAATGAGTTCACTGTACTAAACTGGCCCCCACAGTTACCAGATCTCAACCCAATAGAGCATCTTTGGGATGTGGTGGAACGGGAGCTTCGTGCCCTGGATGTGCATCCCACAAATCTGCATCAACTGTAAGATGCTATCCTATCAATATGGGCCAACATTTCTAAAGAATGCTTTCAGCACCTTGTTGAATCAATGCCACGTAGAATTAAGGCAGTTCTGAAGGCGAAAGGGTGTCAAACACAGTATTAGTATGGTGTTCCTAATAATCCTTTAGGTGAGTGTATGTACAATAAAGAAATTTTTCTGTGACAATCCATGAATTAGTTATTGATTTGTATGGCCTTAAATGCAATATTCACTTCATTTATTTCTATTAAATCAATGTTGAATTCAAAACAAAGATTGTAAAAGTATGCCAGACAATTTTAGAATAAATCAAATCTAGTTTGAGGTTTCTGTTCAATCAGTGAATTAGTTATTGATTTTTTACTGCTTTAAATGACTATTGGCGAATGTCTGTTGAATGTTTGAATATAAAACCAACTTTACCTCTATGACCAATTAGTGGTATGTGCAGTTTACTACATGCATTACAGATGGCAAATAATTTAACATTATAATCTCCTTTAAAGTTAAAAGTTTCTGTTATTGTTTCACCTGTGTGTGTGATAGTTGTGAAAAGCTGTCAGGAATTATATTACTTACAAATAACTAAATGCCCCGTTTCCACTGGTGGATGCATCCAGATGCTTAAATGGGTGTTTCCAAGTTTTAATACACTCGGACATTAACTGTAAGCAGTTATTGTTTCTGTACGTGGATTTCACTCCATGGTGCTATAATAAAACTGTAATTTCTTAATTTCTTCGTGATCCCACACGGCACTTGAGATTATATCTTCCAACATAATGTAGCTGATCTCCAGGGGCGGAGCAGTGGAGGGGGGGGGGCAGAGGGGCCCCTGCTGAAATCTGACTGGCCCCCTGAGTGCCCCCCCAGCAAATCAAAAACATTTTAATTCATAGTCATAGTCCCGCGTCCATATTCTGGACAATGTGGTGCGACCAGTTCACATATCTACATTGATGGCAAAGCTTTGCTAGGCACATAACAAAAATTACTCTTCCCTCGGCTTTGAAAACAGTCTGCTGCCTTATGGCCTTTCTACCCACATTGATAACAAATGATCTGTGCAACCTGCCCTTTCCTCAAGTCATATGATGTAACAGACTGCTTTAAAGACAAACGAGAACCCACCCCTACACCAAAACCAGCAGACTTACCGGCCGGCATCATCATGAATGCACTGCTTTGGTCGATGTCCTCTTGGGTTGTCAAGTAGGTCTCTGTCCACCAGCATGCTTCATGGGCTGTAGTTGGATTATGACCCTGGACCCAGGCACGCACCTCTAGCTTCAGCACATTCAGATACTGTTCCAGAGTCAGTTGCTCAATGACATCCTCCATGGGATGTATGTCAGGCCTGAGCCATCTCCAGCACAACTCTCTTAGCCGATTGTACCGTTCTTTTGGCATCTCATTCACTTTAGTGGCTGAACCTCTTCCTGTAAGTTGCCAGGTTGACCTCATACTTCTCCAACATTTCTGCCTTCACCTGATCATAGTTATTGCAGTCCTCTGTACACAGAGCAATATATGCCTACCTGGCTTTACCAGTTATCACTTCTGCAAGTCTGATTTCCCAAATGTCACGTGGTCATTGATAGACTCCTGCCATTCTCTCAGAAGCAGCCAGAAAATGCTCAATGTTGTTGTCCTCTGTCAATCTTGCAAACACAGGTTTAGTCCAATATGGTGCAGCAGGTTGAACTACAGCAGGCGAAGCACCAGGCCCAGCAGTGACTGCTGTAGGCAAAGTATTTAGTTTTCCCTCAGCTGTATTGGCATCTGCTGGCAAAACTCCTGGCCCTTCTATCCACAAACCCCACTGCTTGAATATATTGTCCTTTGAGTCTTTCATAAAAGCAGAAGAAATGTCTGGTCTGGAGTCTTGATCCTGAAGAGCTCCATTACATAAACTGGTACTCACATCCTTTGCAGCCATGCTGACACCATGCAGGGCATCGACTCGACCCTCCAAGGCCTTCCAATGCTCTGCCTGGTCTGCCAGCAAAGATTCCAGTCTTTGGTCCCATTGCTCCTGCAATCTGGCTTGGCATCTTTGCTGTTCAACATTTATCTTTTGAACCTCCCTCAATGCATCAATCATGGCACTCATGTCAGTCACAGTTCGACTCTGATCCCCTCCTCTCATCTTTGAAGTCTGCATTTGAGTCTCTTCTATTGCTGCTGGTATCCGTATGTCCTCTGGCACTTGGCTCCGTGTCTTTGGACGCACAGAGGCCATGGCCTTCAGTAGGTATTTTCTGTGGTTACTGAAAACAAGCATCTCTGCCACCAACTGTCACCCCCCACTCTCATGCTGAGCTCTGGAAGGGTGACAATAATTGGCCCACAGATTCCACTGGACTCACTTTGGTGAAAAAGTAAATGTCTTTATTCCACAGTGTGGGGAAATGGAGAAATTCTTCTGAGGTCCACACTATAAAAGCCTTGGCCTTAAAAGGTAAAACTCCAGGTACAAAAACAGCAAGTAAACAAAGCAAAGCAAAACAAACCACTCACTGGGTTTATAAAAAGAAAACAGAAACTAGCTTGGTCCAGCTTTAGAAAAGCTGACTGTGACCTTCTGCTCTTTCATGTCCTGCCCCAAACACACTCTCTCTCCCTGCTCACTTCCTGCTTCCTTTATACCTTAAGCCCCACCCCCTATGTACTCCAGGGCTTCCCTTAAATAACCAGTATGACAGGTTTCTGTAACCCCATTTCCACACCAAACCCACACAACCGCCCACCTCCTCACAATCCATCACCCACAACACAATCCCAAGGTTACATTGAAATACATGTATACCGGTAAGTATCTACAGAAATGTATTTTATAATAAGGCCGCTGTTTTTGTCCTTGTTAGCTGAATGTTAAATGTTTGTTAAGATTGTGCACATTATGTGGGCTCACATGTTCATGTATGTTCTTTCCATTCTTTCTCTATGTCTGCATGTTGTGGTGAAATCCTTTTAAACAGGTAAGTCAGTGTTTGATTGACCATAATGTCACAGGTTCTGTCAGTCTGTGTATAGGTCAGGAACATGGCCATTGCTCCTGACCATGTGATGTACCAGCATCACAAATACAATCTACATCATCATTAAAAATGTGGAATTGCTTCTTTGTCTGACTGCTGCTATTCAGTTGTAATAGCAAACTTAGTACCAAAGAGGTAATATGTATATCTGGGAAATAGGTTCACTTTTTAAATTCGTCATGAGATGTGTCATTACCATGTTATATGTGTCAATGTTTGTTATATGTGTCAATGTTAATAGGTCACAATTGACAAACAACCTAAGTGTGTTTAATATTGTTTACAGGGTGTGTATTGCTATTGGCCCCGCTTTAGTGTGCCAGCACAGGTGAGAAAAGGAGAGCTTCCTGACGAAGCAAAGTGGACAAGGCATCCTGTGAAGATTTTCACAAATACGGGTAAGTAGACAATATGTGTAATGTAGATGTAATTCAGCAATTTATTTTATTTTAACATATAGGTAAAAATATGTACCATTGTGATGTGGGTCCATCACATGGCTTAGTACCGTTTTGTATGTAAATTAGGGTTGGCAGTGCTCCAGGTTTGCTGGCTCCGGCTCCTGACTGGCTCCAGAGGTTCAGCTCCAGCTCCAGGCTGGCTCCAGAGCTGATGGAGGCCCCCTGCTCCAGCTCCAAGCCAGCTCCAGCTGCCGCAGCTCCAGCTCCGGAGCCACAGAAAACAGTGCAAACTATGATGCGATCATTATTTATATTGTTTCCTTTTTTACTTATTTTATGTAAATAACTGTTTAACAAAACCAAAATATTAATAACAAACCATTTACCGTTTAACCATTCAAATATGAAAAAGTAGAAAATTGTAAAGATCTCTGTGGCAATTAGGGTTGCCAGAGGCCAGTATTTTAGTGGATTGTCCGGTATTTGTACACTACATGAGCAACAGTATGTGGACACCCCTTCTAATTAGTGTATTTGGCATGTGGGAGACTCTGAGACCCAGTAGAGGAAGAGTCTATGGTCTGATGAGACCAAACTAGAGTTTTAAGTGCTACATTTGGTGCCAGCCTAACACTGCACGTAATCCTGAGAACATCCCTACTGTGAAGCATTGTGAAAATTGATGCAGCAATTACACAGAAATCCTGTAAGAAAACCTGCTGAAGTCTGAAGATTAATCTTCCAGCAGGGCAATGACCCCAAACATACTGGAGTGGCTTAAAAATAATAAGGTCAATGTCCTGGAGTGGCCCAGTTAAAGTCCGGACCTCAATCCAATTGAGAATATGTGGAAAGAGTTCAACATTGCTGTTCACCAAAGGGCCCCATCCAACTCGATGGAGCTTGAGCAATTTTGCAAAGAAGAATGGGCAAACATTGCCGTGTCCAGATGTGCAAAGCTGGTAGAGACTTATGCATTCAATTATTTTCTATTTTGTATTTGTAATTAATTTAGAAAACAATGCAGATCATATTTTTCACTTTGACATTATGGACATTTTCAGTGTTGATCAGTGGCAAAAACTCTTGATTAATCCATTCTGATTTCATGTTGTAACACAATGACGTGGAAAAGTCCAAGGGGGTGAATACTTTTGAGAGCCACTGTAAAATCAAGCCACACAGCATTCTCCTTAGACAAGCATTGGCAGTAGAATGAACTTTACTGAGAGCTCAATGACTTTCAACATGGCACTTTCATTGGATGCCACCTTTCCAACAAGTCAGTTTGTCAAATGTCTGCCCTGCTAGAGCTGCCCTGGTGAGCTACAAGTGCTGTTATTGTTAAGAGGAAACGTCTAGCAGCAACAACAGCTCAGCTGCGAAGTGGTCGGCCACACAAGCTCACAGAAAGAGACTGTTGAGTGCTGAAGTATGTAGCGCATAAAAATAGTCTTTTGTTGGTTGCAAACAATCACTTCCGAGTGCCAAACTGCCTCTGGAAGCAACGTCAGCAGAATAACTGTTTGTCAAGAGCTTCATGAAATTGGTTTCCATGGCCGAGCAGCCGTACAAGCCTAAGATCTCCATGCGCAATGCCAGGCGTCGGCTGGAGTGGTGTAAAGCTCGGCACCATTTCACCTGGGAGCAGTGGAAATGCGATCTCTGGAGTGATGAATCAACCCCTCAACCCCATCCCACCTTTGGGATGAATGGAAAAGCCGACTGTGAGCCAGGCCTGATCGCCCAACATCAGTGCCCGACCTCACTAATGCTCTTGAGGCTGAAATCCCCTCAACAATGTTCCAGTGGAAAGCCTTCCCAGAAGAGTGGAGGCTGTTATTGCATCAAAGGGGGGACCAACTCCATAATAATGCCCATGATTTTGGAATGAGATGTTTAATTGCCAACACCCCCTCTAGGTTGACATTTAGCAATCCCCCCCACCAGGGGTCTGGTATTTTAGTATCTTAAAAGTGGCAAACAAGGTGCAGGGGCATGACTGCTGCATGTGACTTTAACTAACTGGAAACCAACTTTTGAACAAACTAGTCAGGACACTGCAGATAACAGATGGCTATAAAATTAGGTTAATTTAGGCAGATGAAGAATTTGGTTGGAATAAAATAATTTGGAAATACATAAAACTTTAGAGTTAAAATGGACTTTACTTCTCTTGCAAGTGGTTCACGAGAGATGTGCCCTGAGATATTACAATCACTTATTGAATGGAGTGAGAAAGTGAAGGTGTCATATAATTACAATTAATACAAAATAAGTTAGTATGTACTAATAGCTGGAGTGAGAACTGATCGTATTTTATAACCCCAAACACACAACAATAGTTATGAAGTTATAGATTTTGGTAATTTAAGAAAACTGTTATAATATCTGGGAGAGTTTAATGGAAGGGGGAGAGAGCGGAGCAGCTCCATGACCTCAGCTCCAGCTCCAGGCTCTGGAGCGCTCCGATGTGCCCGAGACCAGCTCCGCTCCGGCTCCAGCACTGCCAACTCCAGCTCTTCTCTGGCTCCGGAGTACAACTAGCAGAAACTGTCCATTACGGCCAACCCTAATGTAAATCACAAATTATTAACAAGGTACTATGAAAATTAATCTTTCTTCACAAAATGCATAGAAACAGATTCAAATGTATTTTGGGAAATGTAACGGGAAAAGAAAAAAACGTATTTATTTTTATTTTCAGATAGTTACAGCAGTACTTTAAAAAAGCTAA